>NW_022145601.1:520000-1120000 GCF_000002235.5 Strongylocentrotus purpuratus
TGCCCTGGATTAGGTTAAATTTCCACCTCATATTTTACATCTTCCACATGAGGTGCAAAAGTATTTACAGCAGTTTAGAATTATTAGCATCTTGCTATTTCTATCTATCTATTAAAGTACCTTCTCCCAGTTCTGAGGTTGATTGCAACATCTACTGCCATTCTGGTGCACTCTTGCAGTTTTAGTCCACTCCAGTTCTTGACATTCTCTTCACAGTTGATGCTGGGTCTCCCTCTTGATCTAGTTCCTTCCACTCTTCCCTCCAACACATCCTTTAAGAGGCTTTGGTGCCTTTTAACATGACCAAAGTATTTGACTTTTCTCTCCTTAACTAGCCTTACTAGTGCAATCTGTTTACGCCCTGCCATGTGCAATATCTCTTTGTTGTTGTTCATTCATTCCAGGATATTTTCATAGTTCTTCTGTAAATCTACATTTCAAAAGATGTTATTCTATTTTACATGGCCTTGCTTATCGTCCATGAATAATAAAAAAATATTTTGAAGAATAAATATGGGCCTTGCCTAAACTGCACATGAGCTTTAAAAATTCCTCATCATGTGGTCCGTTTCTTGAGATTGTCTTCATGATGCAGGAAGAGTATTACATTAAAGTAGAACACATACAGGATGATGCTTTAGGATGATTATTATTCATTGAAAGCTTTTCACTGATGAAGATGGGAGGAACACGATACTCTGATTACCATCCTTATACTGATAGATATGAGAGAGTGGGTCGATAGGCCTTTCTTCATCAGCTCAAGTTTGCCAAATAAACCGCTAATTTAACTATCCCGATCACAATTAGCCAGTTAATTTGCGTCTTTATCAGCCAGCACTTGCAATTAGCGGGATATTAATTTTCCAAGAAAATGTTCTTCTTAATTGTTTCCAAAACATCTGATATTTGGGAAATAGCAGGCTAATTTGAGATAATATCCCAAGTCTGAAAATAGTGGGTTATTTGGCAAGCTCAAGCTGATGAGGACAGGCCTATAGAGAAGGTCGAGAGAAGGTCGCAGAACATCTTTTTCTTCCTTCCAGCCTCCAGCACCACTCATGAATAATCATACACAAATTGAGATGAAAAGAAACATTATTGTTAAGGGTTCGTCTTAAGAGAGCCAACGGGCATCAAGTCCATTTCTTTTTGAATTGCAGCCCCCGTCTGTCTGCATGAATACTCAATCAGAAATTGAGATAAAGAGAGACAGTGATGGTTTGTAAGGAGATCATGTGTGTATGAAGAGCCAAAAGGTATTAAATCCATGATGAAGTTTATAGGTTTAATTATTTATTAACATCATACCACAATTTCCTACATCCCGGCCATGCATTGAAGTTGGGGCAAGAACAATTAAGTTTCAACAAGTTCTATCTAATTTATGTTCAATGTGTTATATAGCTACCTTCCTGTGTGTACACAAAAAGCCAAAATATGTTGATTATTGTCAAAATAATAATTAGAATTTTATAATTTTAGTCTACCAACCTGAGTTACTTATTACATTCAATATTTGAATGGGACATGTTTGTTACATTTAAGTCTATAGCAGATAGCATTGCGCACATGTTTAAACTCTTTCACACAGTAAGCGGCAGATCTACATCATTTTTATATTAGTTGACATTTGTTAATTCAGTGAAAAAGACTAAATGTGCATGTGCAAACATTTTTCTCTTCTGATTGTAGACATGTATACACATATGTATTTGACTCATCAATATGCTTCCACAGTTAATCTGTAGTACGAGGTAATACTGAACATCGTCAGTGGTGGGTTAATAACACCAATCATGGAATCCTTGGAGAGAGAGAGAGAGGGGGGGGGGGAGAGGAAAAGAGAGAGAGAGAAATAGAGAGAGAGGAGAGAGAGAGAGAGAGAGAGAGAGAGAGAGAGAGAGAGAGAGAGAGAAAGAAGGTGAGAGAGAGAGAAAGAGAGGATAAAGAGAAAAAAGAGAAATAGAGTGAGAGTGAGAGGAGAGAGAGAGAGAGAGAGAGGAGAGAGAGAGAAAAAGGGAGGGGTGAGAGATAGAGAGAGGAGAGAGAAAAAGGGAGAGAGAAATAGAGTGAGAGGAGAGAGAACGAGAAAAGGAGAGGGAGAGAGAGATAGAGAGGAGAGAAGAGAGACAGAGAAGAGAGAGAGAGAGAGAGAGAGAGAGAGAGAGAGAGATGATGATGATGATGAGACTAGAAGATGGAAGACACGTCACCTAGACTTCCCTAGATGATGCCTAATAAAGTGGAAAATGGTTCCAGATTAGTGAGAGAGGCCAATGTCAGTGCACATGATGCAAACCCACATCCATTTACATTTTAGCTTGATTAGATTAGCCAAGTGCATGATGAGAACATTCAATTTGCTCTCTTTGGGACAGTTTGCTTTGGTATGTGGATAAACGAGATCTCCTTTTAAAGATGAATTTAGGGTAATTGTGATGATCTTGATTATCATGGTAGTTATGATTGAGACGAAGATGATGATGAACATATTGGTGATAATAATGATGAGGAGGAGGGGGATGAGGGCCGGTAGTGATGCTAGTGATGATCATCATAATGGCTGTATTCAGTTTTCAATACTTCTGTTGTTTGGAAATATATTTACATAGTTACATGATGTGTTAAATGTTGGGCAATTGACAAAGGAAAATATCTAGTCTACAATGTATTTTCATGGTAAATTGTGATAAGTTGCATTCTTAAAAGATTACATCATGTTGTTAAGTAGTTAAAACCTTACTTGCTCCAAACAGACATTGTATAGACTGGCTGTATTCAATTCAAGTCCATTAAATAAAGTACATTTAAAACACATTGTACATTGAGAACATAATTACATGTAGGATGGTGGTAGGATACACAGTATACATAACTCTGCAACGTATTCTTAGATTTTTACAAGATTTCACCTTGTGTCCATGGCATATAAAGTCAACGATGATGAATTTCCTTCCTCTCTCACCATGAGGGAATGATCTCATATCTATAGTAGATCTATGTTAGCCTCCAGGCACCCAGCAGGCATGTAGCATGTGTTAACGTTGGTATGCAACAATTGGCACTTCAGCTGGTACATACAAAAGGTCATGAGAAGAGGTTTTAGAGATAAGAGCTTTGATATCATATCAGTACTATCATCAGAGTCAGAAGAGCGTTTTGACTCTCATCAGATGACATGTGGATATACTTCTGCTGTTTTCATGTTAGATGTCTCTATTGATGTTTGATTACTGTATTTCCGATGTCATTGAAATCATTTGCTCTCCACGGAGACAGGGGTGGGGACCGATCCATATCTACCATCTTCTGGATGGGGGGGGGGGGGGGTGTAGAGGGAGTGCATCAATCTCTTTTTTTTTCTGTGGAAATCTAAATGACTAACTCTCAATATTTGTATTGACAAGCTCATGTACTTCCAATAGTAGCATCATACAAAAACAGAATTGATTAAACTTGTTTAAATAAGTCACAGTGATTAGTCTTTTATTGCATATTTCTGTATCATATTATACGGAAATAAATGAATACACCTAGAATGGTGAACTGTAGCCGATACACCCAGTAATTATCAAAAGAGCTTGAGCAAGAGTAAGGTGAATCTCAAAAATATCTAAATATTCATGTACCAAAATGTTTGCTTTTGCAACTGTAATTCTTTTTTTCATGAAGGAAATGTTAAATCCTGTGATCATCTTCCAGGTGCGCTGGACATTGTACCCTTAACCATTTGATACCTTCAGGAAGGAATAAAAAACCCAAATATACAAATGAGGCTGATGTGTTGTTGTAATGGAGAGGGTGTGCATTGAGTGAGAGGTTATGACTAAAACATCCGGTAGTGTTCTCATGCAAGCATCACAATCAACCACATAACCATTCTGTCCTCTCCCCTGGGAAATGTCATGCCATGCTCTGGTGAAGCCACATGTAAAGGAGACCAAAGCGGTGAACCAAACATGAAAAGAACATAAACCTGATTAATGCATGATGAAGATTAATGCGTGTCACTCATGTTCAAGTAATATCCACACCATTATTACCCAATGTCTCTATGATGTATACCCTCGTTAAGAGCTTTGGCTTAGCTTCAGTGATATGGTGGTAAAGCATTTGAAAGAAATTTCCTCCTACCAGCTAGTGCCCGTTTGCTTCTTCTGAGTGGAGAGTGCCAATGGCCTAAGAGTGCTGTAGCAGGGATTCAAGCCCCAAACCTTGTGATCCACAGTCAGTGATACCCACTAGACCACAACACTTCTACCCTTGCGTATAAATTTTCTCTTTAAAGGTACTATGTCCCATTTGCAGGCCCAAAAAATGAAAAAGTTAAATTCCAACTGCATTTGAAAGATAATACTAATTTAGAACTTCCCTAGAAAAGGTGGGGCTTGAAAATGTCTTCAAGTGGGAAAATAACGACTATTAGTTGTCAAATCGACTTTAGGGCTATAGAGCCCAAAAGTAATAGTCTTGATTTTTAGACAATTGTACCGAATGGTCATACGTTTTATGCTGCGCAAAGATTCAATCAGTTTAATCTTGGCCATCACAAGAAGTGGGTTATTGATGTAGACAAATTCCCTTTACAACTCTTTTCATGTATGTTATTACCAAAGAAGAAAAAAAGCCAGTCAGTCACTCAATAGTGTCTGACAGTGTAGTCTAGCAAGTAAACGGGTTTCCTTGTATAATTTGAATATGAGGACACTGCTAACGTTTAAATTTCACAGATAGGACATAAATGACATATTCATAATTCCTGCGAAGTTCTACAGCATTTGAGGTTGGCTGCAAAAGGGACATAGTACCTTTAATATAAACAGGTTTCATGAACATTATTGAAGCTTCATTTTCCAAATAAGCCCTCGAAACGAATGATAAGTTAACCGTTCAACAATGTTCATTCATTCAACTATAAATGTAGCAGACTCTGTATTCTTGACAATAATATTGTCTGTTGAGATCCAGAGGAGGTGTTTTAATCCATTCAAGGTCAAGTGAAAACGTCACCGGACTGTGGATCACAAGGTCTACGGTTGGAGTCCCGTCTGAGCACTTATGTCCTTTGGCAAGACATTAATCTATATTTGCCACTCTCCACCCAGGAATTCATTCTTTGAAATGCTAGAGCGTCGTAATGGCACCCATGCTAAAGCCAGGGTAGTAATTGCTGAGCACCAGGAGTGTCACGTATGACAGACATGAGCGCTTTACAAGAACCCACTATTATTATTATTATTATTACTACAGGAACTGATTGGTCCCTGTATTAAGCATACATGAATGAGAGAAGTCAGAAGTAGATGGGTTAAGGACATGAATTAACACCCTCCTGCCTCGTATTTTACATCCAGCAAATTGAATAGAAAGTCTGTGTGACAAGTTATATTAATAAACATATGTGTTTTATCTGTCTCACTCTCTTCCTTCCTAGTGCATATTCTCATTTCCTATATTAAACCTCATTGCAAATCAATATGTCGCTATCTTTGATGTTTATGAATTCATTGATTGTTATCGGCACGATACAAAGGAGGTTGTAAAGGCAATGTATCAATTGGTTTTCAATTGGCCTTTATTGACTAATTCACAATAGGGAAACAGGCAAAAGCATCCACCTGTTATGAGTTTTTTTATAGAAATATTGTCATGAAAAAGATAAATCGATGGGTAAATGTAGGATTTGCAATATTTTCAATTGGCAATTAATTAGCAATGCAGCATAGCCCAACAATCATTTTCCTTCCAATTGTTAAAGAATCTTCTAGAGAAGTAGTTTTGTGGAAAATGTTATGAACATTAATGAACAAATATGCATTTGTATGGATTTATATAAATTAGAATACCTTGGAGAAAAAAATGGCATGGATCTTTTAGGGGAAAATATTTTTTCAACTTTTGTATTGGGTTTTGTACATGGACATGGGGGACTTCATCTACATGCATTATTTCACTGTTGTTTTATCCTCTTTAATGTGTATTTCATTATAAATGCTCTTGCAGATACATATAGAAATGCCATACGTCAAAACCTGGTGTCATTATTAGATTCATTTGTTTATCTCTTGTAAGACACATGTATGTTGCCAAGCCTAATAATGAACGAATAATTAAAGGGCCATGACATTGTTTATTGAATGTTGATGCATGTTGCCAATTTGGCAAGCTTGATGGCACCCTTTCAAGCCTGAAGCCAAGAATAATTATTCCAATGCTCTAAAAATAATCAAACAATCATCTGTCTGAAGAGATGATTTTGGAAGGAATGAACTGGTCTGAAATAACCTTGACCTCAAATTCTGTCTTTATTGACAACCTTTGATGATCAATTTATTTATGTGGAGACAAAAAATGTAATTATTGTTGCAATTTGAAAATATTATTTTGTTCAGGTACATGTAGAAATATTAACAAGTGTAAAAACTGTCCAAAATACAACTTCTTGAATATTGCCTGATTTTGTTACACCTGTATCAAAAGTAACATTGCAAGGTAATTTTAATGCTTCTGACATGATATTCATTTTAATATAGACATCTAAAAGAAATCCCCAAAGAGATTAATTGCCCACACCGTCTTGTAGGTTGAGGGAAAAGTATCATCTCAGAGATTCTTACAAAATTGTGCATGTTTACAACTGCCCAGTCAAGGTATATTCGCATGTAACAATAGCACAATGCAATTTAGATCCAAACAGGGAATATTCAAGGCACTTTCAATAGGATAATTCTAAGAGAGTTATCAATTCTCTCTATTGGAATGACCCTTATAATTGCAATGTCCAGACCTCCTTGGTAATTATTGATCAAGATTCTTAGACCCTCACCGTAGCAAGTGGTAGGAAAAGCATGCCAATAGGAAGGTTCTGCCCATGCTACACTGAGTCTGTCATTGATGAAGTAATAATTGTCTTGATAGCAAACATGTTGGAAGTGAAGGAAGCATCAGTGCCGTTTATGGTGAGCCGAGAGGAGTGGATTTATATTTAATATGCTGTCTTTTAAGAGCTAGAAGGAAGTCAGCACTGTTGAAAGTTATTTGATTGATTTAACCCGTTGCCAACTGATACCGGGTTGCTCATGTATTTAAGCCTGTGGCAGTGAGAGAATTCGTTAGTCATCCATTAATGCCCTTCTGGCTCCCAACTGATGATGTTTTCAAAAGATTATCATAGTCACATTGATGATAACAAAAGCCTGCATGGTAAGTGAGAATACACTAAAGCCTCTTCCACTTCTGCCACTATTCATTCTGTTTTATGGTAGCATTGAATACCATGAATGGTAATAATATTATTGATATAAATACATGTTTGCCTTGATACATGTACTTGCTATTAAGAATGCAGTACAAACGAGCACCATCAATCACCATTAAATTGATGAGAAAGTGATGAATAAAGTATACTGGGTCAAATATTCCATTAAACTCTGAAGGAAATAACCCTTTCATCATTCATCACACTTAGATGATGAACATGGAAATCGTGCTGAATATGTCCTCGCAATTTGTAAGTGCTTTTAACATCTAATGTATACAATTTTGATATGGATATGAATTTTGATAGTGTTTAGTAAAACACCTGCCAGCAGAGATACATGAACAATGCACATGCTTGGTGTGAAAGAAGTTCCTTTTTGGTAGACCTTGGGCATTCAGTAATCAATAATGAGTTCTGTGTTCTTTTCTTCATTTATTTTCTTCTGTAATTGCAAGTTATTTGGATTGTTTCAGACTATAGAGTTGGTGAAGTTGAGATTTTAAAAATATTTTCTGTGTGATGATTATAATCATGATTCTCTTTGAAGATAATTATTGCCAGAGAAATGAATCTGTCATTAACACATAATGGCGCAGCAAGTACATACAACAGACAAAAGAAATAAACAATGGACTTTTTATGAAATTAAGTAAGCGGTGTGATGTACGATCCCATTATTTCAGTGACTGTTTAATGTTCATACCGATGCTGAACAGAATTAGAATGCTGTCATGTGATCTCTCACTCATGTTGCTTTACATCGATGTATGTTGACCTGCGAATGACTCTAGTGTACTTGATTAGAAAGTCAATGTAGGAGTCCATCTAATGTGCAATATATAATATACTGAATTGTAATTGAAGTGTAATTCTCAATATAACAAAACACACATGGTTTTATTACTCGATAAGCAAATGTATTCCAGTTTATCAATTGGATGTTTATTTATCTTAATTTCAACTTCATGAGAAACATTCTCAATCTGAATAACAGTCTTCCAAAGTACACAATGTAAACCTTTTATTGAAATAATTTGGCAGCATATAAACTACTTACAGGACCCCATTCAAATAAAGCTAATTTCCTGTCAAGGCATTTATGTACTTTGATTGTTATACATTCACCAGGCTTCAATACCTTACATATCAAGTTAAGTCAAATAAAATCAAGTTCAAGTTCAAGTTCATTTTATTTCACATCCAATAAAAACATCATTATAACATTAAAAATACAATTATACAAAATGCAATATAAATAAAATATAATAAGAACAAATAAAACAACAACAGTAACACTAAAATTGATTAATGGGTGGAGTAGGGATGTGAGGGACCTGATACAGCATGAAGGGGTAAGCAAACAACAACATTGTATTATTATTTTATATTCATATCAGTAGGCCTATGCTCTTTATGAATATATTTTAATCCCATCTTATATATTGTCCAAATAAATTCAAATGAAAAATAGTGTAGCAAAATATGACACAAACATAAGGAGCCTTTTTAAGCAGGGATATATCTGGCCAATCAACATTCTCCTGCCCTGATGCATCTAGGCTAATTTTAAACAGGGAAGGAATTCACTTATGTGTCTGCATTATTACGTTCTCTTTCAAGCCTGCTATCTACATCCAGGTACATAAAAGTTTATTTTTACTAGGCCAGATGTTGTACTTGTCAAATGGTGTTTTACATGTCATTACTTTCACAAAGTGACTTTGGGAAAGATCAACTAGGTGATAAAGAAGAATGAGAAATGTTGAGAGTGAACAAGATAATATCGGTTGAAATGATACAGAAATGTCTTTCGAAGAGCAGACTGGTGCATGTTTTAAGAGCAGACTGCAAACCAATCAATATATCGTCTTCATGAATAATAGAACATAGACTGGTAGGTCTACGTGTCAATCTTCTTCTCACAAATGTAGGTTAGTGTGTAAACATCTATGCCTGTCATAACGTGACGCAAATCAATATCATCAAATAGTTATGATGGAACTGGCATCAATGTTTGTGATCTAATATTTGAAAAGTGTTGCTATGTGGATAGGATATGATGTCAAATTTCTGGTACTTCACTTCACTTGATGTTTTCTTGTACTTTGGAGAAAATTTTCTTTTTTAAAATATGAAGACCTAATATTATTCAGCATGAAATTAGTAATGCACTATGTCTGAGCGAAATAAGACAAACAATAACACAACAACTAATGAAAACAAAACCTGCAAATACTTTGTGTTTGAATAATATTTTCAAATTTTATATCATATATCTTTATTTCAGTATATTGAATTTGTATGTTTTGGGTTTTAGATAATAGAGGGAAATCACATCTGTGAAAGACAGCCAAAGAAGTTTTGTTTAAATATAATGATTGTAACTACGTTTTATGATTTTGTTTCAGATAAAACTATACAACTGCAGCCAACCATCAACTTGCCAATTGCAGACCGTTTCTGGTGAGTGTAAGATATTTATTATAATCGTGGAGTGTATTCACATCAGGTGTAGATAGCAATACCTGCTGAATATACATTTATTAGAAATGTTGTTTTAAAATGCTTATTCTGTGAAATTCAGTTATATCAGATTATGTAAGCATCAAGATCTTCATGAACTCCAAAACACCTGAACACCTGAAACACCTATGTCTATATCTTTCAAGCTGACAGAAAAAAATGCTTGACTCATATTCATGTACACTTTAGCACCACTCTCTCTCTCTCTCTCTATTTCTCTCTCTCTCTCCTCTCCTCTCTATTTTCTCTCTCTCTCTCTCTACCTCTCTCTATCTTTCTCCTCATTTCTCTCTCTCATACTCTCTCCCTTGCTCTCTCACTCTCTCTCTCCCTCTCTCTTTCTCCCCTTCCTCTCTCTCTGTCATCCTCCCTCTCTCTCTCTTTATTTCTCTCTCTTATCCTCTCTCCCTCTCTCTCTCTTCATTCCTTATTCCTACTCTTTCTCTTTTTCTTTCTCTCTCTCTCTCTCTTATCTTCTCTCTCTCTTCCTTCCTTATTCCTTCTCTCTCTCTCTCCCTTCCCCCTCTCTCTCGCTTTCTTAGCCCATAGTATATAAACTCTACTCATTATTATCTTTTGGGAAAGGATCCCAGGTACTGAGAGTGTACCTAACCTAGTAGGCTAGATATTGATTAGATCCATTCTGATTTGGAGCAAGCATGTCCGATACATTCATCATCTGATACCATTAGTGGGCAGTCCTTGTCCCTCTGGGGTCACTAAACTAATTCAGTGTGTGTCCAGAGGGGTCAGTCAATAGCATGATGACCGATGGGTTTTATAGCAAAATGTTGGATGAGAATAGGCCTGTTTACTAATGTATTCACGGACCTTTAAATTTGCACACGGTTGTAAGCTCTGGCAAACAAACCGAGCGCAGTGTCTGCTACGGCCCTGCTACACACACTTTGTATACGGCGATGTGGGGAATGCGAGGAAAAAAAGGCTGATCATCGTCCTAATAAACTTCGTTTAAAACTGTTTGTTTTCCAACCTTAGGGTATATAATTAAAATAAATATAGTTTTTCTCAGTTGTACATGACAAATCTTCGATTTTATTTTCCGAAATCCGACGAAATATCGCAAAAATGGGAGGTAAGCATTGCTGTTACGGCACGTGTAACAGCGATTCACGGTACGCAGACAGACCCCATATGAATGGTGTGTTTTTCATCCCGTTCCCCAAACCAAAGACGAACCTGGAGAAGTGTAAAATATGGATTAAGAATTGTGGAAGAAAGGACTTTGGAATCGACATATTATATGCTTTGAGTTTCTTTCTGTCGTAGTCAGTTCTATTTACTATCAGGTAGTTGAAAATGTCGTATAATCCGAAATCTGGTATACTTTCAAAGTTCTCGGTGTAGCCGGTGATTTTCATTGGGTCGTCGAACGAGCACCCCGCACGCTCCAACTTCTCCCGCAGCGACCGTGCGGAGTCGAAGCTCGCAAGGTCCGGGTCTTGGGGCAAAGCGATATCGGCCACAGCAGTCGCAAGTTGAACTAGTTTCTGTTTGTTGTACCCTGATGTCGTAACTCCTCTCTTTCTTAAATAATCGGTGAGCTCCTTCACTGTCCACTGCGAAAACGGCTTGCTGGAACTACAACTCGATGTCGAAGGCGATGCCATTGTAGAAATTAGGGTGAAAAAACGTCGCGGTCGCTAGCAATGGCTTTGTATGTGTATAGCGTAGCGGGCATGGAAAAACAATGTGGCGACCGTGCCGCACCACGCAAAGCTTGCCCTACGTAGTAACAATCGCTAGGGTGCGAGGGATTATGACGTCACTCGCATATCATTAGTAAACAGGCCTATTAGAGGCAGAGCAGAACGTGGGGGTGCATTTCACTCTCCATCATAAAGGATAGAGGAAAATATGTAAATTGGTGGTTTCTGGGCTGTTTCATAAGAAGAAGTTTGAACGAACAAACAAACAATCACACTGTCCATGATAGCAATGAACCACCCACACCTTTTAACAGTTTAGTTGCTTTCTTTGTCTCCGTGCACGGTTACACATTTGCCTCATTTTTTGCACTAAACAATAGCCCTTTTATACATGTAACTTCATGATGTAGAAATTATGATAAGATTAAATTTATCTGAAAGTAAATCTCAACTCTTTTTGATGCAAACCATAATTCCATGCATAATTCTATCCATTTCAAGACTTAAGTGACTTTTAATTGTTTCTAATGATGATTCTGATCCTTAAGAAATGACAATATTTGTATGTATTTAAGGAAAAATCTGGCCACAAACATTCATATGTTAGGAGAGAGAGAGAGAAAGAGAGAGAGAGGAGAGCATAATAGAGAGAAAGAGAGAGAGAGACAGAGAGAGGGTAATAAAGAGAGGGCGAGAGAGAAAGAGAGAGGAAAGAGAAAAAGAGAGAGAGAGTTTTAGTATCAGTGTATATGGATCCGTAGTGAAAATGACAAGATAGAAGACAGGAAATGAAAACCATTAAGATATCTTTTCAATCAATAATCGAGGGGCTTGTATCTGAGCTGATTGCCATTAAATGATCATAGTCACAAAATATATTGCTCAGTGCTTTTTCTATAAAAAAGATGGCAAGCTTCCGATTATAAAGTCTTTCATCATATTTGAAAAAGAGAATATCCCATATTTATATCAGTAATTCATGTGATATTTGAAATGTTGTGCAACACATTCTGTATTTGGGATTAGGAGAGAAAAAAAAGACAGAGGTTCATTACTTATGCTAGCCTTTCTCTTTAGACATTAATGCCAACCTGGTCTAGTTGGGTACGAGTTGGAGAATGCTGCTTTGTTGGGCAAGCACAAACAAAATAATACATGCTATGTTATGACCTACTAAAATCAAGTTGGCCAAACTCTGTATAAAATGGCTCTGGCTCCATCTAAACATATCCGCTGTCCACTCTCTATCAGTCTGACCTGCTGTGTAGTGTAACTCTCATTATACTGGCATGAATTATGGAAATCCACCTATAAACAGATATCCATATTTCATGCATGTCCAGATGAAAAGTTGATATGGTCAGAGTTAGTCTTCCATCAAAGAGGGATCACCTGCATTGATTTAAAGATTACCCAGGAGAATAGATCTGGGTATTCAGACTAAACCTTTAAGCGTAGGAGAAACTTATCCCATCAGTTTGAGGAAATTGGAAGATTACTAAAGAATGGACAGTTGTATTTTTATCTTTTGACAATCAGAGGTAATGGTCAAGTTCTTGCATGAGAAGTGAAAGTGTTTAAAGGCTTTTGTGAGTTTTATTTTAGTCTTATCGTTAAGGTGTTTATGTGGGATCCTGCCCATTTTTTCTTTTATTTGCCAAGCATAGGTTATTGTTTGTTTGTTTGTTTTGTTTTATTTATTTCAACATAGTAATAACAAACCTGCTTTCAGCCACAAGGCTGTTTTTCAGCAAGTCTGTATGTAGAAGACACCATTAAAAAAAAATACCAGAGTAATTACAAATTACTTACAAGGGATAAATGCAAATTCCAAAACTATATCCAAGTTATACACAAGTTATTGTCAAAAGACAAAGCTTTTAGAGTAGAGATAACAGAGAAAGTAGGGAAAAAAGTAGAATCAGAAAAACATTACAATTACAAACAAAAAGTGTCATGACCAAAATTTGGTAAATTGTCTAATTGTTTATTACTAAAATTAGAAATTAAACCGGTTAGAGACTTAGGGTATTTGAGAGTGTCATGAAAAAGGATTTCCTATATGGAAGAAGGCAACAAAAACTTTAATATAACTTGATTTCTATCCAATATATTTGACACTGGCTGTTTTGTAATTTACATGTCAGTGGCTTTTGCAGACAAAGGTCATTTACTTGACAAATTTAGCCATGGTGGTATTCGCTCGCACTTAGTATTCCATGCATTGCCACTTGTATTAGTCTAATATGACCCTTTGGGCTGCAACAAATTGTCCTTTTCTGATGTTTTAAATACAGCCCTTGTATTATCATTCATGGCTTTCATTAAAGCAATTGCTCTCTTGTCACAGAAGGACATTTTTGCTTTCATAATCAGACAGATTCCAATGACAGAGCAATTACAGTGCTATTACTATAATTGGGCGGAACTGGTGAAAATATCCTTGGGCTACAAATATAGATGGAGTGGGAAAATGATGGGCTGTGAGAAATTGGGGAGGCAAATATAATTTAACCTGTAGACTGCTGCATTGTTGACTTCTTGCAGGCTTGATAGAGTAAGTGATAGAGAGATAGGTGTTGGAGAGATGAAGGCAGATACAATGTAGAGAGAGAGAGAGAGAGAGAGAGAGATAGAGAGAGAGAGAGAGATACAGAATATGGAAGAGCAAAGGAGGGAAGAGAGTGTGAGTAGATGAGAGAAAGAGAAGGAATGCAGAGGGGAGAGAAAGGGGAAAAAAGAGAGAATGAGAAGATGGAAGAGAGGGGGAGAGGGTTAGAAGAGGAAGAGAAAGAGAAGGGTGAACAAGGAGGAAACAAGTTTGATAGTAACTTCATGACAGGAGCTTTCATGCTATAGCAGATAAATATCAATTTAAGGCATGTGGGAATTATTGGGGTTAAAGTGGTTATAACTGAGTACATTGGAGAGGATTTGGTACATTGAATTAAAGAAAGGATAAAATTTAAGCTATTTACGATTTACAAAGAAAAACTGTCAGCCATCAGCTAATTTGTATAATATTTCATGACTTCTTTGTGACTTTCTTGGATAAACTGGTTTCAAGACCTAGTGACTTGTATGTTGCCTTTCTGGTAACATTTAGCAAATACAAGTTCATTGGGTCTTCACAGATACTTGTCTTATCTAAGCAGGGAGCTCCTTACTTCAAGAGCATCCGTTGGTAGATGGGTACAGCCATGTAGGTCCATGGTATTCCCTATTCACCTAGGGAATCCTTTAATAGCAATGTAGCTTGCGTGACATCTGATTCAGTGTTATCTCAAGTGTGTAATGGAATGGAACACTGGCTTCTGATGGAATTATTCATATGAGATTGGCCCAAATTAGATCATGAGCAGGCTCCAATTTGCCTTTTTTCCCCTCAGTCTCCTCGTCATATTGTCACGTCTGTGTCTGGTTCGACATGGTAGCAATCACCTAATCAACTTAAGATGCCGCCAAATAATGTCAAATGGCTCATCAAATGCCTCTGTTATGGCACTTACATCATTTTCTAGAGCATATTACTCTCTGGATACAATTTTGGCGTCAACCTAACAAGCATCTGTGCCTTACCTAACAGAGTAAGTCATGAGAGTCAAGGTCTTTGATAAGTTATGCTGCCACCAGCCTTGATGGAGGCTTCAAGGCCTTAATCTGTATCCAGGCTTTCAACATGGGCGTAGCTACATGTAAAATGGAAATATGGGGTCCTTGCACACACCCCCCTTTTAATGTTTTTGTCTTTTAATCATTACAACAAAGTACTTTATGTCCCCTCAGTTTTTCTTTTGTGAAATATTGAAGGGCTAGGCTGTCAGATTATGAATACATATTATGAAATCATGAACTTTGCTTGATGGGGGGGGGGGGGGGGGGGGGGGAGAGACAGTCTGAAGAAAAAAAATCCTAGCTATATTCATGTGAAACATTAACCTTGGCATCGTTCAATGTTTCAAGGCCAAGTGATGATTGAAATTATGTAACTTCCTCCAGCTCAGCACATACTCACAAAAGAATTGCTTTTTCTTTCATACAATACCTCCAAATTACCTCCTTCGCCTGGTGCTGATACAGCATGTCTGACATAGCAACTCCTATATTTTTATTGTATGGTCTATTGTAAACAGGTGGTCAGCTCTGGTGAAGCTACATACCACTGTCTCTTGTTAGCTCACAAATGATTGATAGATGATGTCATAAGATGAATAAGATCTGTAGCATTTTTTAGGGTGGAGCTTAGCAAGCAAATCCGAGAATTAATTTTTCTTTTTGGTATTTATAATCTATAAAATATATTTAGATGTTTGGATAACAAAATGTGAGTTGTATGCAGCCCTGCACATCAACAGGAATCAACTTATATTTGGATGTCACCCAACCTTTAAGTTTGACTAATTCTAATGAACCATGTATTGAAATGTTCCATGACATAATCTAAACGTGACTCATTTTCAATTCGATCATTATTTGGGAATGGGGAGGGGTGTATTATGGATCTTTAACCCTCAAAGGCACCCACGTGGACGTCTGGATGAATTACGGAGGAGTGATGCAGAGGGTTTATCCTTTAAACTTAAGCAGAGCTGAAATTGTTTCATTACACACGCTCCTGCATGGATCCACAAGTTGTCGGAAATTAAATCCAATGTTATTTCCCTTTCAATAACCATGGGCCCACATAGACGGATCATACAGTCATGGTATGTGGGTATTAATCACAGATTATGTGATTGTGTTTCAGAGAGTAGGATGCAGAGTGAAAGGAGTGCTTTTCAATTAACTCAGATTGGCTGGGATGGGCTCTATTGCACTGCTATGGTGACAGGCTAGATGAATTATTTTCATTGTGACTCTGTAATAAATTGTATAATATCTCTTTTGATTAATTTTATTTAATCATATTTTGAGTGATAATATAATAGCTTGGTGGAGGTTATTTTTAGATTTAATTCATTAGTTGATTTTGATGTGCGTGGAGGATTTGATTGCATCAGATAGGAGGGCAAATTTGCATTTCTCAACATCTCTACTGCCATCTTTATTACAGACCTCATTTTAGTTTTTGTGCACAATTATCAATGTTGAGTGAGAGAAAAGTCACTGTTCATTTTCAGTCAAAGATCTCAGCATCAAAAGTATTTTCCTGAATGAAAAGGGCCACTATTTTAAAATATATATATTATAAACTTTTCTGTTCTACTACTGTTTATTGGCTGCCCCCAAGAAGACCGTAACTGCTATTGTCGATATACATATCACGGCCAAATAAGATTTAAGAGGAAAAGGAAAAAAGGACTAATGAAAAGTAAGAAGTGGAAGTGCATAAGGCATTCACACATGACCATGAATAATGAATAAGAAGAGAACAAAGGAACATACCAGGTGAGATGGAAGACTTGGTATGTAGAGGAGGTGAATGGAGGAAGGAATTGGGTTGAGTAATTGAATTAAATGAATATATAAGTGAATAAGCAAATGTATGAAATGAATATGTATAGGAGAAGATACTAACAAACAGATTGCAATTGTAACAAATACAAGTATGGAAGGAGTCTAATTTGAACTCTTACACTACTATCCATTTCATATTTCTGTCTAACAGATGTATTCTGCTCGACCACATCTCATCCTTCTCCCTCTCCTGGCAATATGTCTCTTTATCTCTTGCTCTCTCTCTCTCTCTCTCTCTCTCTCTCTCTCTCTCTCTCTCATACTCCTCTCTCTCTCTCTCTCTCCTCGCTTTCTCTTCCTCTTCTCCCTCTACCTCCTTTTCTCTCTCTCTGTCTCTCTGTGTCTCTCTCTCTTCCTCTCTCTATCTCTGTCTCCCTTTCTCTATATATGTGTGTGAGTGTGTATGTATACCTCTTTCTCTCCTTTGTCCTTTGCCCCTTTCCCTTCTTCCTCTTCTTTTCTCTCACTCCCCTCTAATCCTCACTCCCTCCCTCCCACCGTTCCCCTCCCTTCCACTCCCTTCCCCTCCCTTCCCCTCCCTTCCCCTCCCTTCCCCTCCCTTCCTCCCTCTTCCCCTCCCTTCCTCCCTCTTCCTCTTCCATTCCCTCTTTCTTCCTAGGCATGTAAAGCTTGGTTTACAATAGGTATGCATAGATTGTACACACTGAATCTACATTTCATTTTCAGGACAATCGCATTGTAAATTTCATCAACAAAAATGTTATCTTTGGGCCCCACCTGAGGACATGTATACCAATGTATCACACTGATCTATAACACTTCTACCCAGAACATGATTAGGTGTGCCTCTCTTTTAGCAGTGTCTATTTGTAGAGGATAATCTAAACTATAGGTAGATTAAGTTCCTAGCATCTATCTAGCTTCCCCCAGAAGCCATTTAAAATCAGTTCCCATAGCCAGTCTCAAGAAACAGTGCAATAAATGATGAAGCTCTTCAAATCCATTTTGCCATGACACAATTTAGGGGTACATTTTGGTGCACTCAATTTATGTACTCAGGGTATGCCAGATGGGGTTCCCCTTAGGGGTATGTGCCTTACCCCCCCCCCCCCCCCACCCCCTTCAGGGGCTGATCCACATGCTGATTGACATGTTAATGCCTACTACTCCTGCTTATTAAAGACATATCAAAACGTATAAAAGTAGCTTGAATTAATGATCCTGGAATTTTGAAACTCCATCAGGGAAAATCAGAGATTTTTATTTTCATGAAATGCCTGATTCTTTGTAAAAGAAGACATCAATATTATTTAGAAAAATGACTGTAACAGCCAAAGTGAATTGGAATTCAAGAATGTTATCTCCAAAAGAGAGGAAATATACCTAGAATTTCAGATAGTAATGGGGCCTGTAATGAAATTATTTATGTTCTTTCTGCAAGTACTTTAATCATCTGGTTGATTTATTTTAAGCAAAATTGTGTGGAAAAGGACAACTTGATCTACTAGCAGTGTTAATATTCTTTTGAGAAGGATCATTACTCTGAAATAGTAATGAGTTCAATGGCCTTAATTCTAGCAAGATCAAAATTGTCTAGCACCTTTGTGTGTTAGTTTAAGCTGGGTAGGCAGTTCATAATGGCCAAAGTACATTACTCTAAAGTAGTCTTCTTTCTTGACCAGTATTACAAAGATACCTTAAGCTATGGTCACAAATCAGAGCAGCGACCGACCGATCAGTAGCCTGCTCAGTCGCTGCTGGAATTAGGCATCGCCCAGCGATTAGGTCGGCGCCCGGGCGGCGACTGCCCAGGCACTGAGCGTATTTTGGGCGGCGAGTGAAAAGAGAGCAGGCGCCGCCCAAATTTTAACTCCGCGCTAAAACTTCAGCAGCGACCGAGCGATGCCCTAAAAACGAGCGGTGCCTGGGCGGCCGCCGCTCGGTGGCCGGGCAGCCGCCGGGCAGAATTGGTTAAAAACTCGCCGCTCGGCCGCCGAGCAGGCTACTTTTGGGTAATGTGACCATAGCATTAGGGAGGATGTATTGAAGTCATGATGTTGTACATTATACATGCATTATAACGTTATTGATACTGTAATAGGCCATTTTCGTAATGTAACCAAATTGTATGCCTTTGTGAAGTACCTCTATACGAATTATTTCATTCCCCTGTTACGAATAAATGTACCTCAAAAACCAGAAATTCTAATTGCATATATTACTTGTAGTTAGGTAGAGCAAGCAACAATGTTATTCCTACCTAGCAATAACAACTAATGAATGCAATTTGCATTCTGACTATTGAAATACAATTATTCTTAACAGGTGAAAGGAATGATTTGTATTGAGGCACTTAAGTATAAATTTGGTTACATTATGAAGATGGCTCATTGAAACAGGACCTATATCCCATTGACATGTTTTGTTTGTCTAAGTAGAGTATACAGTATAACTCTGACCCCTCAGATGTATGTAGTAAACCTTTTGTACTCTGCAACCAAAGTGTATTAATGGACAGCTAAGAAATGTTTTAATTTGTTGACGAAGAGTCACGTCTCACTCCATCAGGTTTTAAAGGATAGGTTGCACAATATTTTGTATGTGATACACTGTCAAAGCTACATGAATACTTTAGCATGTGTTGGGCCTATCTTCTGTGTATATGAACCTTGTTGCAAAACTAAGAGGACATGGATATCAAATAGGAGAAGACATGGGTGAATTCCTAGATCAATCATGCAGTTAATTGAGACAGGTGTTTGGAAATGCCTCCTCCAGGAACCGTGATGGGAGGATAATGCCTCGGTATTCATTGAATGTGTATGTAACACTTTTTAATTACTTTTGCTGAAAAAATGCAAGTGATCAAAACATTGTCTGTTGATCCTGAAGGGAATTATCCCAGTGTCAGTGATACAGTCTCCCAGTTAAAGAGATCTAGTTGGCTGGTTTATACTCATGGCACTTATATCCTTTATGCAGTTTTACCTACATCTCTTCTCTACATCTAGGTGTTAAATGGGTACCTGTCATAGTGGTTTGCACAGCATTGTAAGCCAGAGCCTGTAAAAAGGTACCAGCTGAAATGCTCCCCTGGGAGTGGAGAATGTGCATGTACTACTACTAATAATAACAACATTTATAATGTGCACATATCCACCCCAAGAGATGCTCAAGGCGCCTTACAAGGTAAATACATTAAACTTAAGAAAGTACATGAGAAGTTACAGAGAACAAAAAATAATTTAACATAATTGAATATAATTAAACAACGTTAATTAATTACATCGGATTGTGAAATACACTACGTCTTAACTAAGGAATTCAGACATTAGATAGGTTTTCAAGTTTTTTGGGGACAGGGATATATTTGTGAAGTGCCCAGAGACATTGTTCGTGTGTATATAATGCTCTACTGGCTTACATCAGATGATATTGTGAGCACATTAAAGGTATACTTCAAGTACTGATGGGAAACAACTCGGATATGGGTAAAGGACATTTCCAAATAATTGATCCCTGGACCTTGCATATGAGAGTCTAGAGCCTTCACTAACATACCACAGTACTCCTACTAAACATATAACCACAAAGAGAAAAGACTCACTATCAGCGTGTCCACACACAAAACAATTTATCCCGAAACTCTATAACGAAACGTCGTATAAAGAATCATCGTATTAATTCCAGGATGTCCACACACAGAAGAAAGTAATCCTGAAACTCTACAGCGAAATGTCGTATAGGTGCGCAGTTTTCTACTGCGATTATGAAATGGAAGCGGAAAAGAGAGGTCAGGTTTCCTTTTGCTCGAGGTCACGTTAAGCCCCGTCCAGTTATACCGTTCTAGTTTGACTAGTTATACTAGTTACGTCCACACACAACACATTCCGTGATTAGGCGTAATTCTTTATACGTCGTATAACGAAACACATGTTTGGGCATCGTTTCGTTATACGACATATCGTTAGTAAGCATCCACACACACAATTTCATCATATAATTATCCCGAAACGGTATAACTAATCACGCCTAATCACGGAAAAACCTGTGTGTGGACACAGAGTATAAGACTTTATATCATTTTAATGATTTGTCATTTTATTTCCTTATACCAGTTATTGATGTATGCGTGAGTATCGTTATTATTTCTAGTGACAAGAATGCCTAGAATAGCTCTTTTTAGAGGATCTTTCATGCTTGTTACTCAATTCTGATTTCAGGGAGAAACAAAAAAATAAATGATGCATAAAAAATGCTGAGAGGTAATTTCAATTGATATTCCTTGTAGGTTTTAATAGATTTGTTTCACTGCATTACATGTTTTAACCTTGCCGCAAGCTGGCCACCAGCTTAGTTTTTGAAAAGCATGCATAATAATAATAATATTCAGCTTTTATATAGCGCTTAATACATCTCCGACGTCTCTAAGCGCTTTACAGATATACTATTAAGCTTGCTGCAAGCTCATTACAAGCTTGTTGTAATCTGAATATTTTATAGGGATACCTTTCTGATCATTACTTTCTAAATATCTCCTTTATAGTATTTGCAATATCCCATCTTTTATTTATTCATTTTGTCTCGATCATAATTTATTACAAGTGCACTGAATTTCTATTTCTTTTGCTCGTCATATATTTGCCTGTACTCCATAAAATGTATCTTAATGCACTCATAATCATTAATTACAGGTTCATGGATGGAATATAGGGATTAAATATTCCATTATGATTATCAAATTAAAAAAAAACCTCTTTAAAGTGCGGGTTCATAGACAATCACAAATACGGCAAATAGAGTATTACTAGAAACTGGTAAGCTATTAGATGACTATTATGCAAGTTTTAGGTCAACTACATATTGGGTGGTTTATAAAAATACAAATAAAACAACCTCCATAGCATCTGGGATAGGCGAGAGATTCGCCGGAAAAAAAAAGTTTTCATGCCGTCACAATATGAACCAACCCTGCCCAAGCAGACGACATCCCATAAAGAATGAACATAATTGCAATGCTTATATTTCTCAAATTATAATGAGTTTAGTGTATATAAATGTGATGGAATTTTACATCATTCAAAATGGATATGACCCCCATTCTGATAACTAAATTCTTTTGTTTGTAAATACACAGGATATGGGTTAATGAACGATCAAAGAAACCACACTTTCAAATTAAAAAACCTCCGGAATGATAGCTGGACGTCATTATTGTTCCCTCTTGAAACGCCGAACCTGCCGCGGTGTATGCAGCTGAAAATACAATGGCGTCTTATTTTGTTTACAAGCGACGGATTCCTTTTTTTTTTTTAATCCTTGCATTTTTCATCAAAATAATACCATGCACGGGGTTAAGAGTGAGGCAATAGATTAAACATTTTGCCTGAAGGTATTGAAGTAAGAGAAATAACTGAAGAAAAGATAACAAAACAGGCACTGAAATTGTGTGAGATGTCATGGGACATCGTCTGCTTGTGCACATCATGTTCAACATGTGACGTCATATCTCAGCAGCGACCGGGGAGCTTTTCAGGTGCTATGTCGGGGCTGTATCTAAGCATTTTGTAATTGTTAATAATCATTACTTCAAATGTTTCCAAGCACTGGCTTTTGATAACCTTGGCCAATCAAAGTGTCACCTTTGCAATGATGACATTAAAGTTAGTTTTTTAAATCAATGAACCTTCTCTTTAAGAGAAATCACAAATCGTTTTGTTGCCTTCATTATAATTATCCATGACCATTACATAATTTGTTATCTAAAACCAAAAATAAAATCCTTGGAACATTTAGATCCAAACAGGTAGCATTTAATTACTGAAATAGGATTCCGAGAGCGAGCTCAGAGTAAAATGGTGATACGCCAAGTGTTGGTATTCAGCGGTCACACATGCCATGCCTGTACAAATACAAGGTAACTGCACTTAATTCATTAGACTCAAATCGATCCAATTGAGTCATTTCGTTGGGAAATGGAAGCCAACAAATACAGTCACTTATCAGCTCGTTCATATTACATTTTTTTGCGGTTGCTAAAGCGTTTGTGCATGAATTGGCCGTGTGGGTTTTGGAATAATGTCTAGATTGTACCGCATTGCTAAATTACTTCTAAATCCAGTCAATGTGTGACAGATTTGCATAGAAAAAGAGGTAATTTGCCAGCACAACTTGTTTTTGTTATACTGTGCAATATTGGTTTTCAGTGCACTCAATTTCTGTATACCACAAAGACACACTTTATGGAAATGAGATTGTGTTTTAATCGGGTTTGCTTTTGCATTGCAAGGAAAGATTATACAACTTTACTGAATTACAATCCTGGATTATGAATACTGCTTAAGGTTGTTTATTTAAATGCCCAAACAATAATGTTACAAGAAATATATAAATGCATAACTTTAGTCCCTAGCTCCTCCCTTTCCTTTCTTAGTGCTAACAATTCACTTGTATTTATTCCAAAGGGTAATACAAATAGAAATAAGGCAAAAAATGATCTGAAAATTTCCATTTTCTTAGATATAGATGAAGGCATATATTTTTTTCTGTCACCTAGGAGTGGATAAAACATATTGAAATTATAATATTCAGGATGCATGCATGATTGAAAATTAGCTATGGAGAAATATACATTTATGAGTTTTTAGTTTAGGAGAGAAGGTCAAAAAAGAGTTGCCTATGTGTTTGATCGATTGCATTTTTAAAAAAATCACAGATTTCTTAAATCTAATCAGGTCAAATATTCATTGATCTGGTTCTCAATTTTTTTTTTTCTAGTGCCACTTCCAAAACAGACTTAATATGGGTGACTCTCCCTTTAACTCAGTGACTATTCTCCCAATACCCTTGGAACCAAATTTGTCTTAAATGCAATGACTAAAAACAAGATTCCCCCCATTAAAATTTCCATCTAAATTCATTGTTATGATAGATATAGATTGTATTGACTTTTATTGCAGTTATTTTGCATACTAATTATCAGAATAAATAGAATCGATCATATTCTTTACAATTTTTTTCTTCTTTTTTCTATTCAATTCTATTTCATTGATTGACAGTTAATTTTCTTATACCTGTTCATTCTAAATGCAAATTGCCCATTCTAAATGCACTGTATCATAGATTGCCTGCAATAATGTTAACTTTATGGAACAATGCTATACCACACCCAAGGGCACATATATATGTACATACATGTAGAAAATGTTCATGCCAGACAAAAAGTGTCATACAGACTTTGCCCCCCCCCCCCCACCCAGTTAGTAATATCATTACCATCATCAGCAAACAGGAAGCTAGACCTAAGAGGAGAATACAAACAAGATAGATGTGGCAGGTTGCACGCATCAATGCCTTAGGAGCCACCTCAAACATGTACCCATTGGTAATGTGATTGCAGGGTGAGGGTAATTGGTGATTGGCATAGAGGTAATATAGCCGTCAAGGGGATTGGAATGGATATAATCCCATTGAGCATTTCAGCTTTCTATTTTAGGCACTTCTGCCTTTCAATGGTGGGAAGGCATTCTTTCTATTCTTTCCTCTGTCAGTTTCTCTTCTCGTCATCTACCTTCTACACATGGCACAACATCGATATCCAGGTGCCTGTAGTTTGTCTCTAGTTATCTCCTCCAAGCTCTTGTTCTTTCTCCCTATCCCTCTCTCTCTCTCTCTCTCTCTCTCTCTCCCTATCTTTCTCTCTCTCTCTCCTCTGTCTCTCTCCCCCTCTCTCTTTCTCTCTCCTCTCTCTCTCTCGCTCTCTCCTCTCTCTCTCCATCTCTCTCTCTCTCCCTTTCTCTCTCTCTCTCTCCCTTTCTCTCTCACACACACTCTCTGCCACACCCTCTCTCTCCTTTTCATCCTCAGCATGTCACTGTACCATTATTCCCCTATATCACTGTTGTCGGTCATAGTCTTGTATGATAGTACAGTATTATGATTTTACCCTGTGTATTGCTCTATCCCATGACAACTGTAACAAAGCCTTGATTACAATTTAACATTCATCCAGGGGTCTCATTTATGTCATATTTCTCTCTCCCTCGTTTTTTACATTTTCTTTGGCACATTTCCAGCATTTCTTTTCAAACTCGTCACTGCGGTGAATACCTTCTTTCCCCAAACTCTGCCAAAAAGTATGTTAAGTATGTTTTCTCATTTTGTAAAAGATCTTATTTTATTGCTAGATCATAATCCATTTTACCTTTTTTTAACACCCTTCCTTCCTTTCTTTCTTTCACTCTCCCTTTGTTGCTGTTACTCTATGTTTCCTTTTCCTTTATATGTTATCTCTTTCCATTTTATATCCACTCTCCCCTCTCCCTCCCTCCCTCCCTCCACTCAAACTCCCTCCCCCCTCTCTCTTCTCTCTCTCTCTCTCTCTCTCTCTCTCTTTCTCTCTTTCTCCACCCATCTATATCTCCTTCCCCATTATTTCCCTTGTCCCACTTCCTTCCTCTCTCTGTAGTTATCTCCATCTTCCTTCCTCTACCTCATCTTCTGTCTTTCTCTCTCTCTCTCTTTCTCTCTCTCCCACTCCCTCTCTCTCTATCTCTACATATATCCTACCCTCCTTTTTCTCTACAATATCTTTTTTTCTTTCTTTGATCCTTCCCTCTTCCCTCCTGTTCATTCTTCTTTACTCTCAGTGACAACTCAATAGTTATGGTTATGATGTTTAACATTGTTTATGTTGTATGTAATCTTCCTAAGATATGAAACTACCAAAGTCTTTTGGACTAAATGAAAAGGACAGAGATGTCTGTGGAGGCACAGTGCTTGAGAGAGAGGAGAGATCAACATATATGTTATTTGATTTGGTGTGTGTGGTGTTGTAAGTGCTACAATTTCTTCTTTGCCCTCATATTACCTAGTAAACAAACAGATTTGTTTTTCTTTTATATCTAAACAAGATTAAAACTACAAGCAATGTACCTTGACAGGATAAAACACTGAATCCTGACAATTGTGTAATCCTAATTCCATTGGAATCATTCTCTAACGCAATATAACTCAACAATTTGCTGATCAACTGATACTTGTTTAAAATTAATAAATAGTCACATTGGCCACCTGGGAAATTTAACATGGATAAAGTGACTCTGCACTATAACCATCCTTCACCAGGGATAGCTTAGTCACGCATGAAGGAATGATTGAGAAACCTAATGCAGTCTGCTTCATCGATCATGATCTTCATCATAATAATATTTACATTATAAAAGCATGCCTGCATGGACTACCACTTCATGTTCAATAGGAGCAGCAACCAAATAATACTGCTACTATGATCGTCTTTTTTTACAAGCCCTATTATTAAAGGGAAAGTCCACCCCCAAAATAAGTTTGTTTCGATAGAGGCAGAATAATAAGAAAATCAGGTGAGTGAAAGTTTGAGCAAATTCTGAATGAAAATAAGAAAGTTATGAATTATTGAAGTTGTGATCAATCAAATACAAATTGGCAACTCTGTGACTTATTATACGAGCTCTCCTTCATTTGCTTTGTGCATAATATTCCATAAAATCATGTTTTCTTCGTTATTGATGACGGAATATATATTTGTTCCTTGCAGGGGGAGTATAGAAACATATTTGCAATTATTATATTTAGGGTGCATGTATGGTTGAAATTTTTCTTGAGGGAAAATGAAAATTTTAGATTTTTTTAGTACTGAGCAAATGGAAGTTGAGCTCGCATGATACGTCATAGAGTTGCCAATTTGTTTTTGATTGATCACAACTTCAAAAATCCTAACTTCCTTATTTTCAATTGGAATTTGCTCAAACTTTCACTGACTTGTTTCTCTCATTTTTCTACTCCTATTAAAACTAACTTAATTTCAGGGTGGACTTTCCCTTTAAAGATTAGGAAAGAAATGTAATGCTCTGTGTACTAAATCAACATCATTTTTATGAGTTTGTTTAACCTATTCAGTTTGTATCCACAAAGATTATTATACAGTAGGTAGTAAGTTGTCTTACAATTGTATTTGTATGCACCTGTGTGTATTTGGCAATAAATTAAGGGTCAGGGAAAAGAAAACAAACATAAAATATAAGAAGATAAGGAATATGAATATCCTGCAAAGATATCAAATAAAACTAAGAAAAATAAAACAAAAACATATTTCCTGAAAGGCTGAAAAATGGAAATCAATCATTGCTAGCACTTATGCATAGTGACGGTGATATTTGGACCTGCAGATCATTAGCCTACATACATGCTTCTTGTGAAAGCAGACCAAATCAAATTACTGACAGATTAACCCACATTGAAATACAAGATTGTAACCTTGGCAAGATTAGAATATCTCTGTATTACATCTTCTCTCCGAGGTACTAATTCCAAGCCCCAAGCTGTTTGTTCCTTGCCAAAAATTGGTGCATGCATGGTTGTTTGAAGAAGAGCGACACATGTCGGCTCTTAAAAGCTCTACCGTCTGAAGATGAATTGGAAAATACCAATGTCATTAATGTTGGTTGAAGAGCACTCTACCTCTCAAGTACTAATATTTCTAAAGCCTTTTGTCTGTGGCTGGAAATGTCACGTAATAAATCTTCAAGGTCTAAACACAACTTTTAAGTATTATGACCATGGATGGCTATTGTTTAAAAAGATTTTCCCCTATTTACAGGATATATTTCCAGACTCTATTATGCATTTCGGTAATATTATCGCTCATAATATTTTACAATGGTATTAATCATGAAGAAAGTGGCCAATCTGACACTATAAGCAGACAATATCACTTCTGCGCTGTCCATTTTTGATTTCAGCCTCTTTTTGTCAGATTTACTTGTTTCTATCTGTATGTAAAGTGCTAGATTTTAAAGATCATAATGAAATGCAGTTATCATATTTTCAATATATGAATGAGAGGAATATGTAATTCTCATTGTCACAGATACAGAAGATGTAAGACTCAAGAGAGATCCAAAGTCAGGAGACAATCATTACCATGGAAACGGGTGAAAGCTCCACCCATTTATCTGTCAGCCGCACCTCCACCGTCGACTCCACCACCTCCAATGATTCATCCTTTGATGACCCCCAGCAGGAAGAGGTCAAAGGTGAAAGGTCATTACAGAGAAATGAACTTTGTGAGGTTAATAATATCCCAGGAGACGCAAGGAGGCCCTCTGTTGGGCTACGAGAGACAAAAATCATCATCAGCCAGGATGATAGTGTTACCATTGACAACGAGGGTGTGGTGGAGGATGAAGAGGAAGAGACGAGGAAGAGATCAGAATCACTTCATAAACTCCATCAACAACATGCGCTAGATTCATGGGACCAAGAAGGTAATATTCCCTTTGTATGGACCCCCCCCCCCCCTCCTCATATTTTAGTTGCCTACATGGTCTAAGTGGTCCCTGTATTAATACAATAGGAATGAGACGATCCAGTAGTTAACAGGTAAAAGAGCAGGGACAATTATTTGCCATAAATCTCTTCTAATATCTCATTTTCTTGTTGGTTACAGTACTTACAAATGCTTCAAATTTTCATTCACTTATAACAGAGAATAAAGTCTTATACAATTTAGTTACATCTGCAGAATTGGGAAAAATAAAAAGGAGAAAGTATGTTGAGCTTTCAGGAATATTTCCATAATCCTAATTTAAGCAATGAATGATTCTTTTTTCAACCTTGGTATGAAGTCTTGGAATTAATGAATACATGTATTTTTATGTTCTAGATATCATAAATCAAGTAGACCAAATCAAATTAATAGTTTGCTGCGTAAAATTGAATCTCTCTCTCTTGTCATTAATCAGGTGACTCAGCGAGTTCCAGCAGCCGATCCTCTTCCACCACCAGAATATCACCACGCCTCTCTCCATCTCCCTCTCACCGCGCCCGTTACCAAGTCAGACATACCAGCAGATCATCATCATCTGCACCTCCACCTCCTAATATCAACAGTTAGTATAACTCTATTTTCTGCTTTCATCATCAATTAACTCTCTCTGTATCCCCCTCGGACCACACCCATCATCAAGTCAGACATACCAGCAGCCCATCTTTATCATCTACACTAAATAACATTATCTTACGGTGGTATGGCTCAGTAGTAGAGCAGTGGTCTTATAACAAGGTGGTCCTGGGATCAATACAGATTAATGCTTTGGTGTCACTCTGTAAGACAGCCAACTCTGTGCTTACATCATCTTTTTACTCCAATAGTATTTTAGTAGTTGTCAATGTCAATGTTGTCCATGTGTTAATGACGTTTTGCTCATGTGTGGACCTTTTGTAGAGAAAAACAAAATGGTTTAATCTAAATCACAGAAAGTTTGTACTGACCCATTATGTATCTTATGACCTAGTTGTTATACATCAGCATCATCCCCGTTATCATCATCTTCATCATAATCATCTTCATCATCATCAACTTCATCACTACCATCATCTTCAGCTCCATCATCATCATCATCATCATCATTATTATCATCTTCATCATCATCATCATTATCATCATCATCATAACAATTAGTAACTGATTTTTGATCTGCTTGTTAATTTCAGGCTCCATCTCGTTGATGTGTTTGGGGAGTTCAGTGATGAAGGTCAAGCGTCAAGGTCGTACCTCATCTAAGATGTTGTACCTTGATAGCACCAGGTCCTACATCAGATGGAAACCATCCAAGAAGGGACATAAAGCTATAGGTAGGAACAAGGGCAGGTCCAGGTTTATGTGAAGTCGTGGGTAACGTGATGCAGAAGAGACAAATGATGAAAAGCACCAAAAAAAGAAAATATTTGACCCTTTTTGTTGCCTCTTGGGAAGAAAATTTTAATGGAGCACATTACTAAATACAGTTTTTAACTGCAAGCAAACTGCCCAATAGCAAATTACTTGTAGATTATATATTATTGTAAAATGAAAAACAGATCTCAAATGTTAAAATTTTCAGTGATATAGAAAACTATTTTCAAGGAAGATTTAGTTCATTAAAATTGCATGTGTGGTACATAGCATGGGTGCAGAGTATTTTTTGTTGTGTGTTAATTAATTGGAAGCATTTTCCAGAAAAAAACAACAAATGTTTGGAGTAATATGATTTCGTACTTATGAAGCTAAGAAGTGACTGAAATTATTCATTTATACCTATTGATTGCAGTCAACATCAAGAATGTTCGTGAGATCCGAGAGGGGGCTTGCACGGACATCTTCAAGAAGCACCTAGCCAGTACAGCAGGTCATAAACCCAGCCATTGCTTCTCCATCATCCATGGTACTAGCTGGGAGTCTCTAGACATCGTCGCTGGGTCGTTAGACGAGGCTCGGGCCTGGATCAGAGGTCTCAGGCATCTCATGGAACAAGCTCAGGAAGAGACGGCACAGAGTGATCAGCTTAGAGACTCATATCCTTTTAGTTATTTTAGACTTTACTTTGGTCACCTGTCAGCTCAAGTCAATTAAATTGATTTTTCCTCCTTGGCATGTACACTGTACAATACTTCAGAAAGTTGAGAACCCAAGCTTTTCAATACATACCACTCTTGTAGTTTATTTCAAGAGAACTGAATGAAATAGATCATCTTTAATACAAAGAGCACTTTATCACATCTATTATAGAGAAATCACGTTTTCCCCTTATTTGCTCTTATATGGGATTTGTGGCGTTTTTGTTGGTTGTCAAGTTGTCAAACCACAATTGTCATACTAGGTGGTGCTTGATACTCCTTAAGTACAGTATTCACAAAGTTTGTAATTTCAAATGTACTACTGTGTTTCTATGCCAGGGGGTTTGTAGACAAGTATGAAATGTGTATATTCAAACTTCTGCAGGGACTTTTTGTTTGTAATGTCATCTTATTTTTCTTAATGTTTTCAGAGTATCGACTGCGTAAGTCAATTCTGAGTCACATCTATATATCTGTTACCCTTTTTCATCACATACACGGCGTGGTATTCTTGTAGGTTGTACATCATGAAGAAATAATAACAAGAGTGAGTCATCTCATGGTTCTCTCTCTAACAATTTAGAATATTGATCTGCAAGACAACGAGTACTCTCCAGCCCCACATAGTGCAGTCCATGCATTGTACATGTACAAGTCTTTCCAGCCTTACAGTATAATTGTCCAGCAGTACTGTTGATGAAGAGGATAGAGTTGTATATGTTATTTGAGAGAGGTGACAAAAGATGGGAGAGACACACTCTGAGATCCATTGCGAGATTAAACCATTGGAGGTACAATGTTTATGCTCAGTGATATGAATACCTCTCTCGGGGATCAAACAGACAGCAGACTGGTTTTATCTTACTCATCATCAGTGGTATTATCCACCATGCTTATATACAGGCTGCAAGATGCTATTACATCTATGTATGATATGCAGATCACTATTTTTATAATACATTTCATACTTGCACTATTTTTTCTCTGCATTATAGACACTATTGTTATTCTTTAATTCTTATTATTATTTGCCCTTTAAATACATCAAATTATTGCTGATGATGAAATTTATTAAACACAATACAATACAAATTGCAAGTTTTTCTAAATAATATTTACAAAAAAGGCTTGGCAACTTAATCTAATGTGCAGTGTATTTACATATTTCAGGAGAAATCAATGTTCAAATCAAATTACTTTTTTTAGTTCTCTCCTACACATCTCTCAATTCTCAAACTTCCTTTACATTAAGATGTACTTCATCTTTATACATGAATGCATGTACATGTTGTCTGCTGAGAGCCAGAATGGCATTGATACATATGCTTTAACACAGAGTTAAGGCCCTTCTGGCTCTGACAGACGATGTGTAAGTTCATACTGATCTACCTCTTGTTGTTCCTTAACTCATTCAAACATGGTTAAAATCAGTCTTTGAGTCGGCAGATAAGAGTGGAGATGGCCTCCTCAGCATGGATGAAGTCTTGAAACTTCTTCATAAACTCAATGTTAACCTCAGCAAGAGGAAAGTCAAACAACTGTTTAGGGTGAGTTCTCTCTCTCTCTCTCTCTCTCTCTCTTATTCTCTCTCTCTCACTTCCTCTCTCTCTCTCTCTCTCTCACTTCCTCTCTCTCTCTCTCTCTCTCTCTCTCTCTCTCTCATTCTCTCTCTCTCTCTTCGTCTCTATTTCCCTGTCTCCCTCTTCCTCTTGCTCTTTTCTCAGCTCTTTCTCTCCTTCTTTTCTTCTTCCCTCCTTCCTCGCGGCCTCACTGTCTCCCCTCTCTCTCTCTCTATCTCTCTCTCTCTCTCTTTCTCTCTCTATTATAACTGAGCTGATCCAATGATATATTGTGGGACACAAGTTTTAAGTGGAACACAAAAATGCCTCTTTTCCTTTCCCCAAAGGCCCCCTTTTTAACACAAAGTGTGCAAATAAACTGCTTCAATATTCTTGGAAAAATGAACTTCTTCCACACCCCAAACTAGGTTAGAATCGTGATATCATGTTGTATGTAATATCAGAAGAGAAGAGCCAAGTATAAGAGATTTATTCCATTAAAGGAGGTCTATTACTAGTAATTTATTTGAGGTGCTGCCAAGTTAGTTTAAATCAGTTTGTTAAAATTTGTGGATGATTAATATTTTTGCTCATCCTTTTTTACAAATACATGTTTATCAAACTTGCTTTACAGGAAGCCGATACCAACATCGATGAGCACTTGGGCAAGCTGGACTTTGATGAGTTTGTGCACTTCTACAAGACCTTGTCGATGCGCCCTGAGCTCTATGGGCTTCTCAGGGAATACAGCTGTGGCAAGGAGCACATGACGCTGGAAGACGTGGATGTGTTTCTGAGGAATGAACAGGATATTAACAAACTGAATGAGGAGGGATGTAACAGCCTCATTGAGAAGTATGAACCGGTACCTGAGAATATCTGTACTGGCAGGCTGGGCATTGATGGTAAGTTCACAAAATTTTAATCTGTTGACTAATGAATTCTCTCTTACCCATAGGCATAACACATGGACCACCGGGTTCCAGTGGGCAACATGCTAAATTGTTACCCGTGGGGTTTGTTGTCGAAGATGGGGTAGTTTAATACATTCATTGAAGTACAATTTAATCATTTCCTGCAGTAGTAACTTCAACTAATGAAAAGATACCGTAAAAAGTAAAATCTATGAGAAATTGGTAAAATACTAACAGGTTTTTATTTTTTTACCAGTATTTCAAACAAACAAAGGTGGAAAGAGTGTGTGTACAAAGAAGCTGTCATCCTTGTATAATTTATTTGTCCAAGATCCATGATGTGATAATCATTCTAGTTTCTTGGTTGAATACCTTGTTATAATACTGAAACCTGATGAAGTGTGGAAAAAACTCATTACTTTCTGAAACGCTTTGTTGCCTTTGATGGATCAATGTCTAGATGTAGTTGAATTTGAGGTCCTTCATGCACAAAACGATTGAATGCTTGTACTGTGTTCGTAACACAGCAACAGTTCATGATGTGGGCATGTTGACCCTTGTACAATCAAGTACTGTATCCAACAAAAATGAATAAACCCTTTCAACAAACATTGAAAATTCAAATGTAACTCCTTAATGTTCTACACTGTATTTATGCCATGAATACATATATGTTTTACATGTACCTACATTTATAACTGTATCCACAAAATACCAACTCTTTCATTGATTTAAGGCCTTTACTACTGCTCACTTTGTCAAATATTCATCATTTTGATAAACATTTAGGGGGTTTAATCTACCTAAATGTTGATTTCCTATATCAATTTTTTTCTCGAAAAATTCTATGTAAAGATGATTTCATAAACTCAAATTCATATTTGAATAGCTACTTTATACATATACATATAGTATATGTATATGTATAGAGTAGCTATTACATGGCTTTATATCACAGACACACACATTTCAAATCTTGATCACATACAATGAACCACACTACGTGCATGGCGTTAAAAAAAAATAGCAGCTTTCGGTGCATATTGCACTAATTGGATTTACTATTTCATAATTGGGCATAATGAACTGTGAAGACATTTGAAGGTCGTGAGCTATTATAATTGTCAATATACAATACCTGTTCATGTTTATAGATTAGGATATTTACTTACTGTATTAGATACATGAACATGTACATAGAAGGTATTTCTTTTCTTCTAGTTATCTCTCATATTACATTTATCTCTTTCTCGCTCCCCCTCTGTCTCCGTCTCTCTCTCTCTCTCTCTCTTTTTCTCTTTCACTCTCTCTTTCTCTCTCTTTCTCTAAATTTTTCTCCCTCTCTCTCTTTCACTCTCTTTCTCCTCTCTCTCTTTCTCTCTTTCCCTCTATCTCTTTTTCTCTCTATCTTTCTCTCTCTCTCTCTCCCTCTCTCTCTCTCTCTCTCCCTCTCTCCCCCTCTCTCTCTCTCTCTCTCTCCAGGACTGATGAGATACCTCCTGAGTGAGGAGGGTGACCTTTTCAACCCAGGTCATCGAGAGGTCAACCAGGACATGACCCAGCCCCTTTCACACTACTACATCGCCTCTTCACACAACACATACTTACTCGGTGACCAGCTGATGTCACAATCTAGTGTGGATGTCTATGGTCTCGTCCTGCAGGCTGGCTGCAGATGTGTGGAATGTAAGCAATGACGCAGACAAATAGAATATCTGTTGAAACCTATCAGTTTAGAATCGGAAGGTTGTTGACTCATAACGTAAACTTTGACATGCAGTTGACCCATCGACTACTGTCAATGAAATGAAATTATTCATACACCAGTAAATCTGATGTTTTTTGCAACTCAAAAATGTAAGGTGGACAATGGATGTATAAGCTTTAATATGTCACATTCTCAAGAAACATAAATCATGACAAATCAATTTTTCACATACTTAATAAATTAAAACTTTTTTTAAGGATATGATTAATTTAGTTTTTAACTGTATGTGCATTAGAAGCAGGGGTGCATCATTACAGTATTTTAAATGAGCAGATTCTTTGCTCTTCTTGTCCCTCTTGCTCAAACTTTGGTCTTTCTTTTCACATTACTGTTTTGCTAATGACCCCCATACTGCATGATCAACAGATTAGTTTCTTTTGATTTGAATCAATTGTACTACCAGGGCCCTGTTTCATAAACCTGGTACAAAGATACAATATTTGTTATAAGCAAATTTGTCATAGATTTGTGGCACTTGTAATGAAACAGAGCCAAGAATCCAAGACTACTTTTGAAGGGGTCTTGTCTGCTGAGATTGAATGAATGAAAAAGCATCATCTACAGAAGATGTGAAAACACTGCCAGTCAAACAAAATATTGTACATAATAATAGCAATATGTGAAGTATGACCTTTTTGTTTCATGATTATACCAGTTTTTACAAGTGTGTATACATATACATGCTTTTGTATATACTTGTACAAATATAGTTTGATTGGATGTTACTGTAAAATTTCAACAAAAGAGGCTATTTTTCTTGTAAAGCCACTGTAATTAACAACATTTCTTGCTTTCAAGTTTCAGAAAATGGTCAAAAATATTGTATAATTTCAGTTTTGCATACTAATACTGATTAACAGGTTAGATAGTACATCTACACATGTTTCTTTACTTTCATAACTCTTTATCCACATTTTGACCTAGTGGACACATGGGATGGGAAGGACGGTGAACCGGTCATCTACCATGGTTACACGCTGACCTCAAAGATCAAGTTCCGAGATGTCATCACAGTGGTCAACAAGTATGCCTTTATGTCCAGTCCCTACCCCGTCATCCTGTCCATAGAGAATCACTGTACCTTGGAACAGCAGAAGAAGATGGCTCGATACCTTCTAGAGATCCTCGGTGGTATCCTTTTCATAATAATAATAGTTTGTTCTTATACAGCAATTTTCAGGACCGAAGGCCCTCCCATAGCGCTTTACAGATATATATTATTACCCCGGTTATCTGATTCAGGTTTAGCCGCACACGATGTATGCATATTCTCCACTCCCTGGGGAGCATTCCAGCCAGGCATCATTTTTACAAGCGCACACTTGCTCATCTAATCACATTAACTTACGCATCCTACCGGGTACCCATTTAACACCTGGGTGGAGAGTGGCAAATGTAGATCAATGTCTTGCCAAAGGACATTAGTCCCGCGGCGGGATTTGAACCTCAGACCTTGTGATCCACAGTCCGGTGACATATCCACTCGACCATGCAGAAACCTCATATCTTGAGTTCTGTGGATGATGGAATCTGGAGTTGGGTCTAGGACAGATGATGGTCCCGGGATGAATGTCGATCCTCTGCACAGGAATGATAGATAGTAATATGCAACCTTTATAAAGCACCGACGCGTTTTTACAAATCTGGTTTGTAAAAAACGCATCAAAACGCGTCATATGACGCACAAAAACTAAGGTTTGTTGACAAATCTCCTTTGTGAATTCGGGCCTCTAAGTGCATAGAAAAATTAGGATTGAAAAAGAAAGGGGGAGAAATAAAGCAAATATTAAAAATAACTGTAAGTACATCTAAATTTAACAACTACAACTTCCCCCACCACTACTACTAGTATTACTACTAAACAAAAAGCCTGTTGCTGATGATGACATAAGCATACTGAACATGTATTGCTCCTCATTTTCCTGTGTTCTCCTTCTATCACACTACTACCTGAGGGAGTATGCTATAAGGGGCCTCTGTTCCATGCAGCTAGTTTATTTCTCCCCTCTTGCCTTTCATTAGCACAAGCATGGTTTTTATTTTTCCATGGCGGTCTTTTTGAAGAAATTTTACTGCATCATGTTTGTATGAGGCCTAGGGAGAGGAAATGCAGAGTTGATTAATCTTCCTTGACATGCCATGCGTCTCAGATCAACTCATCATCTCAAGCCCACCTGAAGGGAGTTCAGGAGGCCTTCCTTCTCCAGAATCACTCAAGTATAAAATACTTATCAAGGTTAGTTGCATGCTGATTTCAAATACATGTACATGTATATGCTCTCCTTGAACAGAGACATATATAGTCTCTATATTCTAATTAATATCATCTATTTTCATACTGTTTATATATCTATTATACTATTTTGATCATCAATGCATTTTGAATGTATTCTAATTTATATAATCCCCATTCATACTGTTTTTTTCTGTTTCTCTCCCCTGTCCCTTCATCCTTTCTCACTGTCTTCCTTCTTTTTTCTGTCCCTTTCTCTGTAATCTTTGTCTCTTTTTTTCTCCCTCTCCTTTTTTCATTTCCCTTTTCCCGTTCTCTCCGTCATTCTCTGTCCCCCCCCCCCTCTCTCTCTCTCTCTCTCTCTCTCTCTATTCCCCACCCCTCTTCCTTCTCTGCCTCCTGTTTTTTCTCTCCTAGGCCAAGAAGCTTCCATTAGACCATGATGCTGATCTCGAGGCTGGTGAAGTCAGTGAAGAAGATAGTGCTGATGAACTTGATGAAGATTTCAAGGTAAATCAACATCTTGAATTATTTGATCTGATTAATATAACAAACAATAGCGTTACTGCAAACATTATCCTTTTGAGCCACTTATAACAGCACATATCTGTCACTCCTTGCTCGAAAAGGAGACAAAATGAAATTTTAATTCAATTTCAATAATTCTTAAATGAAGTTTTCCAGATGTTTTCCTGAGTTTTGAATGGCTTAACGCCTCACAATATTCCCCTTACTTTTTAGCCAATTTCACTATCACAATAGTATATCTGTAAAGCGCTTAGAGACATCATAGATGTATTAAGTGCTATATAAAAGCAGAATTATCATTATTATCACTTTTCTCTGCCTTGCCTCATAGTTGGAGAAGACAGAGACGAGGAGTAAGTTTGAATCTATTGCCATGGCACAGCTTGCGTTGATGAGGAAGAAACCTATCTCACCATCGCAACAGGCATGGCAGAAGATAGCGCACAAGGTATGGCATAATTTCAATTTCAAATGATTTTATTTCTCATGCAAAACATACTACAATGAATATGCATATTACAAAAATATATATAATAGAAATAGCATGAGAAAAGAGGTACTAACTAGAAGCAGAACAATAGCATACATCTGTAAGGGCGTTAGTAAGAATCATCCACACTAGTGTACCTGGGATAAGGATAGTTGTAAAGATCTTTTTCATTTGATTAAATTCTAATCATTTCAAAGGCCATAGATAAATTTACCAGAATTTTCATTTAAACAAAAAACAGAATTTCTACCTCATTTAATAATGGTAATTTTAAGTCATATTTTAGCATTTTATTTTTGTGTTCATAGCCGAGGGCATGAACAGGATACAGGGACAGCTGATATTCATATTGTAAAAGAGGCGTTTTTTATTTTTTGAATACAGCATATTTTAGTCCTCACATCTTGTCAAACGTTAACAGTTGTAGTTTATAACACTCCAAAACTGGAGAAAATCAAAAACAAATTGGTATTTATGCCCTTCTACTGTGCACACAAAATCCATTCAATTAATGTGTTAGAAAGTGATTGATCTTTATCTGGTAATATTTTGCTAATATTTGATCAGTTTTTGAGAGAAATATCTCTCTAAGGTTAAACACATGTATGTGGAAATCATTGCATACATTTATTTTTTCATTGTCAAATGATCTTTTGAAACATACAAAGTGTGACTGTATGTGCATGTCTTATTCAATATTTTAGATTAAAAGTTGTAAGTCATGTTCAATTTCAGTTTAAGTAATTTTACATCAATTAGTAATGCCTTTTTCTCCTCCAATTCTCAAGCTTGGAAAGCCAGGAACTGGGCCTGAAAATAAGGTTATCAGCAGATTTATGCAAAATGTGAGAAGGAATGACACTAGATAATTAGGCAAAGTCCATAGTAAAATCATGGAGAAAGAAATTGAATGTCAGTTTGAGCATCTCAATACATACAAATAGATCAGAATCATTATAGTGTTGTTCATTTACTTATGTAGGTTTAATGTTTAGAATCTCAGCATCCATTAGTGTCAAATTAGAAAAATCCAATGCTGGTAGTGACACAAATGTATAGTTGTATTGAAATGAAAAATGATATGTGCTGGATGATGTAGACAACAATTATAGTATATGGATTGATATAATGCTTGAATGAATGTGAAAAGCGATGATAGATTCCACATGAAAAAAATAACATGCTGATATGTTGTATAAATGTTTTCTGAAGTATATGCATGGCTCTGATCATTCTTCCTAACTAATCTCCCTCCCAAACAGAGTCAATATGGTAGTTTCTTTCCTCAACAAGTGTAGCTAAATTGTGTCTTTATATTACTCTTAAGCCAGCAGTGGGAATGCAGTTTACATACATGTAGTGCTATTATATACAAATGACATGTATAACATCAAACAGCATTTGTCAAAAGTAGGGGGTGTGCACACTAACCTGAATCTAGTATCCAGAGCAATTTTATATCTGATACATGTATATTGATATTGTTATTGAAACTTCAATATCCCACTGCTGCCACCATAATAGTGGTTAAAAGAAATCATTATGAATAGCCAGAAAAAGTCTATCAATAATGACTTCTTTTATAAACATATATCTTTCTCTGGATTTCTTTGACTTTTGATAATTTGTAGTTGACCATCACACACACAATCTCACATATGCACACCCACACACACATAGACTTTATTAACCCAGACATACTTAGGGTAATTGCATGCTAAATACCAGTCAACCGGAGTCATGACATCCAGTGGTTAAAGATTCATTTGAAGTTAAATTGCGGGTTAATTTATACGCTAACATGACTCAAAATATACACCTGCTTGGTATAGGTAGCAATGGAAAGTGCGCATGGAAAGTGCTTAGAATTTTTTTTTTTTTTAGGGGGGGGGGGGGTGGATGCAGGGAAAAGGTATGTAAATGTTATGCAATAAATTACTGTTGAAATATTTTATCTCAATTCTGTGGCTGTAGTTTAATAATCTTAGAATGAAAGACTTCATAGATTCTCCCACCATGCAAATTAGATTTTTCTGAAGCAAAGGGAAAGATTCCAGCTAGGCATTTTCCTTAGAAGGGTAATTTTCTTCTATATGCACCCTGTTTTCTCTTCCCACTTTTCAATATTCAACAACATTTTCTATTAGATTGAATTCTCTCTAGCTCGCACATCTTATGGGGCATCACATAAAAATACGATTCATTTATCAAAAATTATCTTTATAAAAAAAAAAGTTTTGCACATCAGCCAAAAATAAAGTTCTTTTCACCTCTGTCTATCTTTCTCCCTTCATTGTGTCTGTATCATTTACTGATTATTGCACGCAGCGATTAGACAGATTGAAAGTCCTTCTAGAAGCAACAGAGGTTTGTATGTCTGCTTATCTTTTCATTGCACATACTACCTTTCAGCTCTAACATTTGTATGAGCCTTACGTTAATGCCTTCCTATTGCCTTCTAACCTAATGTGTGTATTGTAACTGAGGGATGCGTGTTCATGGGACATATCATGTTTGTTGTGTTTATTGAGAATGATAAGTAACTAAAATGAACTTAATATATACTTTTGGATGAAGACCAGGTGGTGGGGGGGGGGGGGGGGGAGGTTGTGGAAGAGGCTTCCCTGGAATTCAAAATAGTGCCATGAATTATGAAGATTGTTATGTGGAATTCTGTGTCAATATTAAAAATAATTTCTTTTTTTTAATCAGAGATTTGTTTCATGAAATTTCATATATGATATAAATTTAAGAAAATTGATGGTCCGTTAAGTTCATGTGGCTCTCCCCCTTAATCCCATTTTCCCTTATCCCTTTTTGATGTCCCTGTACATATAGTAAACTGTCTGTCTAGATCCAGTATCTTAAATGCCCCATCAATAACCTAGCTCACCAATACAAAACATATTCAGAGTCCATCCCATCTAATAAACATAATTTGTGCATTTGTTGGTACTTCTGATATTCCTATTTGTTGCACAATACCCAGAATGCAACCTACATTGGACCCTGTCGTGTAATGACCCTGCCCACCAATACTCCCAGTATTGAATACCTTAAATTGTATTTTCAATTAATGATGAACCAATCTTCATATATTCTGTGAGTGCTCTACATGTTTTTTGTGTGTTTATGGTATGATACTTATAAAACAGGAAAGTGATTTTATGTGTGTTTTGTACTAAATCTCAACCCTTAAGCCCACAATGACTGATATATACAAGTTAGTACCCTAATGGTTGCCAGTAAATGTGCTAAATTTGAAAACAGAAATTATTTTGAGGGTGACTTCAAGCTTATTTATGCCTTTTTTTTAAACAATGTCGTCATAAAAAAGTTATTGATGTCCTATACGACATCTATTTGATATGTACTATAGTAAAATACAATACATGCATGCTATCAACAAGTTATCATTATTCAAGTTTCTTGGCCTGAAAATTACGCTGTGGCACATATTAATGATGATTTTATTGACATGTCATATATTTTTCATACCACATTTGTATGTTTAAAAGTATTTATACATACCAGTATATGGTCTCCAATATATCAATATATAATTTGCACAGTTACATGACATTTAGCCTGTGACATGTGATACTTTTACTTTATTTATTTTACCAAAATTCAGTCTATTCAAGAAGATCAAACAAATATATTGACAAATATAATCTGTATATTTGACTACTATATGCAAGCAAATGTGTTTTTTAAATAATGTTCATTTACACCTCACATTATATAATGTTATTTTCTTGTGTGTATGAGTGTATAACACAATAGCTTCTGTTTTTCAGCCATTTAAGATGCTGTGGATGGTGGGCTAATTAGTGACCAATTATTGACCAAGTGTCAAATTTGTACACATATTTCTCTTTGAGGCTATACTATTAGGCCTATTTCTCATTTAAATTTATTACATATTTCCATTTAACTAAGAAATTCATTATCTTAATTGAAAAGTACATATTAAATTGAAAAGTACAGATCAAATTGAAAAGTACAGATTAACATTGTTTGTATATAAAGATAACTCTCAATTTGCATCATTAGCTATTCCTTGGAAACAATCATATTGGTAACTTTCAAACAAAAGCTCAACTTTTGTTTTATATGATTGTTTCTTATTGAATTCACAGCATGTACATGTAATTTACATGTACAAGTGTTGACTTATTAAAAACTATTTTCAAATAGTTTAGATGATGAGGGCCCCTTTGCATAAAAATTACAATTGATGGTAACTTTGCCATCAATGGCAACTACCATGGTAACAGGGCTCAAAAGCCAATCAAAATCAAGGTTTCCATGGTTACCATCAATGGTAAGTTTTGTGCAACATGCAGGGCCCTGATCATAGTTTTTGTGGAGTATTATCTAGAACAATCTTGCTGATATTTGTCAAGCCTCCATCCAAATGTTTATCTGTACCTTAACATTACTTGCTGTCTGACTAACATGAGCTTGTGCTTTTCCTTTGAGTCTGAGTTTGTTATAAATCTTGCTCCTTTGTAATTCTGCCTTCTGTCATAATGCAAATTTCAATACATTAAGTGCAAAGGATTGAGAGGATGGATAACAAAGAATGTGTGAAGAGATATTGTGCAGTATACATGTCATCCACCTTGCATAACTTACGCTTTACTCTTATTCGGCATCTGTTGAACTGACACTCCCCTTTCTTTTTTCTGCTCCATGCTCCATGCAAACGAAATGCTTTTCTTAAGCAGCAAACCTTTAACAGTCTGTAGGCTCTAAACCCTTACAATGTCATACCTATACCCTGTAGCTCCAGATTTTTCAGCTTTGTTAAACTGTTTAGCCTTTCATATCTGTGGTTTTCCGTTGAGTAAAAAAAGTGTTCAGGAAGAAAGTAGAGAAAGTTTGGGAGTAAAAGTGTTTTTTAGATTAGGTTGATTGGGTTGATTGTCAGAAGCATTAAAAAATAAAAAAATTTGGTGTCATCATTCATCTGTATGGTGCTTGTAAGTATATGTGTTCAAGAGATACTGGTAGTTGTTTCAAGTTAGTTTGAATACCAACCCTACCAGGTATAAGATTTGTTTTCACAATCTGATTAATATCTTGTGATTCAACTACTTGTTTAATAGCTAATCTCAGATATACAATTTCTTCAAAAAGAATGGGTTTTTTAGGGGAAGGGTAAACATCTTTGATTGGTTGAATCATATTTATTATTAGTTTAGAAACTGGAGTGGCAAATTATCATTTAGGGAAGCATCATATTTGGTCTATCTTGAACTATTTTCATGTTAAAATCAACTGGTATCCTCAAACATTGTCCCTGAGCATAATTGTGATGTAGTCAAACCTCAGTTAAAATCAGCAATACAAAAACAAATATACACTCATGTTGTTGAATGTATGTACATATTTTCTGACAGAATCAATCTAGTAAAGGAAAATCCTTCTTTTTACCCTGTAGCTCAAAGAAAAGAACACTGAAAATAAAGCTTCCAAAAACGGGAAGACCGGACTCACAGGAACCTTCAGGAAATTAAAAGCTACAAGAGTAAGTTTTCATCCTTTTTGTTGTATTATAGTTTGATTTGTTTTCAAATTTGTCATTTTACTTTTACTCTAATAAATGTAAAAGAGGCAGGACTTTCTTTAGGGAGAAAATGAGTATAACATCTCAGGACAACATGCTGAGGTTTATAGTGCTGGAGTATTCTGCATAAACTCTTCAAGAATGTTGTTATCAATAGCCAGAGCTATTAAAAGCTAAGGTAATAACTTTTGAAGCCCTTTGGAAGCCTATATACACTAACTATTATGCGCTTTACAAAAACGGACTAGTGTTATTATTATTATTAAGAATGAATGCAAGATAGAGTTAAAATGGCAGTGTTAAACTTTGCAAAGATGTAAGTGAATGCAAAGAATAGATGAACAATGAAATGTGATTAAAATATTTTAGTTGACATTGATCCAAGAACATAAATTATATGTTGGAGAAATATAACGAATGTCAATTAACATGGGACCTGCTCTCCTTGCTTTTCCAGAATGAAACAAAAAGAACAAATATACTAGGTATACATTTTACCTTGCCATAACTTTTGATTGCTCTCTTTACATAACAGAGGAGAGCCAAGCTGCAGCACTCATCTGAGTCAGATAACAACAGCAGTATGGAATACGATCGATCATCATCTCGAGATGATGACTTAGAGGGCGGCGCCAATGAGAATCAGCAGGCAGAGCAAGCGAAACAACGAATGAGCTCAGCCAACAGAAAGAGGGCGTTTGTTCTCTCAAGACAGTTGTCAGATCTAGTCAAGTACACCAGATCGGTTGCATTCAAGGGCTTCCCAGAAAACAGTAAGAGTTTGATGATGTACAAGCTTAGATAATGGCAATGTTTTTTACTTAGTCATCCATTAATAGGGCAGGGTCCAGCGTCACATTTGGGCTTTAGGTTACATTCAGGGTTAGGGATAGATGTGGTTGAAAAGGTGGAAGTAAACAAATGCTTTCAGTGATAGAAATCTACCTCAAAGCAGTTAGAAAGCCACCAGGAGTTCAATACTGTACTAGTAATGGATGGAGAAATGGTAGCTTTAAATCACTAATGAGCTAAGGCTTCATTCACAAGATGTTTTCTATTAATGATTCCAAATGGTGTCTTCACTTTTACAAGAAATATTTCAAGGTGTTTTTAAGCTACTCTTTAAAGGGATCGTTTAACAATGTTAAATCTGAGATGCACAGCCCTACGTGTTATCAGTGTCTGTGATATGGTGTTATATTGAAGCCCTAAAAAAAAATGCGCTTCAAAAGGATCAAGAAGTGCTCCAAAAAAGTAAAAAACCTTTGAGTGACCTTTTTTAAACATACTCGTTTTCCCCAATAGACGTAAGATTTTCAATCATAAATATCTTGATAATCAGACAGGCGATCGGCTTGTAAAAGTCATGGGGTTCCTGACTGACCTAAAGGTTTATAATTATAATTGTAGCATGAGCTAAATCAAGGATTTTTTTAAAAGATGTAGACAAAGTTACCGGATCCCTTTAATATATTGTACTTGATTTGTTGAAAATCAAAACAAAATATTAGGTGAAGCATAGTGGTGACAAGGATGCATTATTCTATGATCATAACCCCTGTATTTACAATGATTCTAACTTAGAAACTGAGTGTCTTCATTTAAAAAGAATAAATGGTCAACGTTTTTAATGTTGTCAGCAGCTGTTTGGTATTTGTCATTTCCAAATACCAATATTTCTCAGAAACATATTCAGCCCTTTATTATTCCAATTCTGTTCAATCTGCAATGCACAAAGAAAAGAGAGGTCCCAAACATACATGTAAGCATAACATACTTATTCTAGCATTACATACTTATTCTAGCATTACTTATCCTACATTGTATCTTAGGAAATTTTCCATGGAGCTGGGTTAGAAGGTTTCATATTTTCGGAATGACAAAATATATATATATATATATATATGTACATTTTTTTACTGGTAAAATTCTTTCATTGTATGGCATGTATTTTTGTATGTACTCTACACATAGCAAGGGCAGCATGCTGTTAGCCAGATATCTTAATCAGATTGAGATTGTAATTGTTTATTCAATACCTACTGCCAATTTGAAGATTTGTATTGCATTTTTCCCTGGAGGAACAGAAGGGGACTCATTTAAAAAAAAAGTTATCCCATGTACTGGTCTCCCTCTCTCCCCCTCTCTCTCTCTCTCTCTCTCTCTCTCTCTATCTCTCTCTCTTTCTCTGTCCCTTTCTCTCTCTTTTTCTCTCTCTCTCTCTCTCTCCTCTCCATCTCTCTCTCTCTCTCTCTCTCTCTTGCTCTTCAGGATTTATGGTGTTTCATTATTAGTTGTATCTGAATGCTTTACATGATGTATAAAGAATTATTTACTTAGAGTTGGACTGATGCTTAACCTGTTACTGACTGGAATCAAGTGGTCCCTGTGTTAAGCCTATGAGAATTGGACAATTCAGAAGTCAATGGCTTTACATTGCATGCAACTTTTTCACTGCATTCTGAAACCCTCAACTGTCCTATGTTTGTTTCAACCCATGATTTATTTCACCTCATCTGCTATTTTTATTGGATAGATTGGAATCAATGTTTCCAGAAAATACATAAAGCAAATAAAGGAACTTTATCCGTGTTACTTATTGGTGGATTTGAGCTAATGTCATTGATGAAGAAACACAACATCTCAAGAGATCCGAGACCTGTTTCATAAAGCCTGTTTTCAATCACAAATGGTTAAAATCAGTGAAAAATCGGCTGATAACCAATCAGAAGCAATGATTTCACTAGCTTATAACAAAAACTTTCATTATTCACTGATGACAAGTTTTGTGAAATAGGGTCCAATAATCAATAGCATTTCTTTTCACTTTATTAGTGCCATGTTGGGAGCTGCCCTCGCTTGGTGAGATGAGAGCAAACAATCTTGCAATGACGAGAGCTGCAGACTTTGCAACCTTCAGTACTCACAACATGTGCAGAGTTTACCCATCGGCGTATCGGATAGACTCCAGTAACTTCAACCCTCAGCCGCTATGGAACTGTGGATGCCAACTTGGTAAGCCCAAAATGTGAAACTATGTCTGTCTCTTCCTAATGTAACTGATCATTTGCCTCAAAAATTAAGTATTAGAATGCATGAAAATCATTCATCTTTCATTTAATAAAAAAGTTATTTCATTCTGCGAGGAATTTGAAAAAAATCCTTTTGAAGTCGAATATTTATGAAAAATACAAAATTTATGTTTTCTGCCTACAACTTTCATCAATATTTGTCTCCAAACAATTTTTTTTTTTTTTTTTTTTGGGGGGGGGGGGATATCTTTGCAAAAGTGTGTCTGAAATGACATCCTTTTATACATTATCACACAATTTAAGTGGAATGTTGCCATCAAATTTTCGCATATTTGGGGCTCCCAACACTTTAGAGGGGCTTTCACTTTAACTCCTTCATACATGTAAATAGAGGAAATAAATTGAATAAATAAATAATTGGGTGAATAACCCTCTTCCTCCCATTTTTCTTCCAGTTGCTCTGAACTACCAGACTGAAGGTCGTGCTATGCAATTGTTGAGAGCTAAGTTTAGAGCCAATGGGAGCTGTGGTTATGTGCTCAAACCTAGCATCCTCAGACAAGGTAAGTTCCTAATATTTTTAGGAGAATAGGAGCTAACTAAATGGTCATATTTCATGAATCTCAACATCAGGCAGTAAAAGAAACCAGTTTTTGGACTGATTAGTTTTAGAGTGTCAATGTTTTTCAATCTATATAGTATTCGTTTGTAAATAAAAATCATGACATGAATAAAATGAACAAATGTTAGAAAGGTCAATAATATTCTTTAGATTGTACCCATGATCATCAAGTCTTTTTCTTTAATATCAGAGTCACAATTTCATTCATTCAACCATTTTTACTCTTTTTTTAATGCATATCACAGACAAAGTCCATTTTGATGCAACATCCAATAATTCCATTGCTGGCGTCCAGAAGAAGCAACTGACCATTCACATCATCAGCGGTCAGCAGCTACCCAAACCACCACAGAGCCTGCTGGGAGAACGTGGAGAGGTACAATCCTCTTTGATCAAATATTTCAAATATTCATTTTTGTAGAATGTGTAATGTACTCAATAGATGGTCATGGGCATTTTGTGAAATTTATGAACCTACAAAAAACATGAATCCATAACCAATAACTTATGAGATTCAAGATTCAAGATTAATTTATTGTCATGTAAAATATACATAAAATTTGTCTTCGGACATGTTTATGTATGATCTCTCAGATTTGGTGTATCATTTGTAATGTCTTATTCATTTATATCATCTATAAGACTATTATGAGATTATTTACGCTTTCTACGATTCTGCAATTCAGTTTAATTTAGTTACCTACAAATTAAATGTTCGATAAGCCATTAACACTACCGTTACTATATATACATGATTTGCTTTGGCATTATACATATTTTTCATAGAACCCAGTCTAACTGATTCTTGGCTTACTATTTATTGAATTAATGTAACAATTGTATGGTTGAATATATTCATTATAATTGCAAAGTCACTGGTTAATAATAATAATATAATAATAATAAACTGTGTATATTCCCAAAATGTACAGAGTGTATAGAGTTCTCCATTAAGGTGAACATGTATGAGATCATTATAACCTTTTCATTGCTGTCCTCTTCTGTCCCAATTAAAGCATTTATTGGTATTGTATATACATCTTAAATAAGAATACTGTTTCCTTTTTACATTTGTTAATGTCACGTTGATTTTGTTGTTGTTTAGATCATTGACCCCTATGTGGAAGTCGAGGTGGTTGGTCTGAATGGAGATTGCACCAAGGCACAGACTAGGACTGTTCAAGATAATGGTAAGATTTGGGTCCCAATATTGTGTAGTATGATTTAACGAAGTCAGGCTAACTAGGTTTAGATTTAGGGTTAGGGTTAGAGTAAAGGTTAGGGCTAGGGTTAGGGTAAAATGACAAAAAATGACAGTTTTTGCAGCTGGGTCGAGTTATCCCCTGGTCTGAGTTGGCCGTTCCGATTTATCAATATGTAAGAGTATATACTGCTCAAGCAATGCTATAACTGCGTGAAATACAATATAGCAATTTTTCATGATGTAGATTTACAGATATGAAGATTCAAAAGACCAAAACTAATTGCAGATTTATTTTGCATTTAAAAAACTTATAATTTACCTATAGGACAAGCGCAAAGATTTGTAAGAAATCACCTCCTTGTCAGATTAAGTCACTACTGTGTACAAACTTTTTCATTTTATGTAAGAGATAGTGATTGCACATATCAATAGGTGATGTGCCGGACTATTGAAATTGCCATAGAGCTCATATACATTTACTTAAAGTTTTTGCCATTTTTGTTCAGAGGGAGTTCTATTTGTGGGACAATTTTGCGTCCAGTGTGTTGTATTGACCAACGTGATTGTTTTATTCATTCCCCAGGTTTCAATCCAGTCTGGGACTATGTAGTGACATTCCCTGTCACTCTGCCCGAGCTTACTCTGGTCAGGTTTGTTGTATGGGATGAAGATCCCATCGGGAGAGACTTCATTGGCCAGGCAACCTTCCCTTTCACCAGTCTTTGTCAAGGTAGGAGGTTGACCCTTTCAGTCTTGTATACAAATTCAACCAGTAACATTTGACATGTTATATATTATTTCATGAACAGAGCAAATCTTCTCTATATATTTAAAATTCAAAAGGGTTTATTATAAGGATATTTACTAATTATAGCATAGTAAAGATTTGGTCAATATGAATAATAGAAAATGTCATAATGATGGAAAATTTGTCTCCTAAAATTGTGTTTCTGTCAAATCTGATACAAGTTTGTTTAATTGTTGACAACATAGGGGTTAAACCAGTTTGCCCTGCTGTCAGCAGCGAATCTGGTATAGGAAGTGACATGCTGCATTTTACAAATAAAAAAAGCTCTTCCAACAAATTTCATTTTCCTCAACTGAAGTCCTTTAACCATATCGTCCTTGTTTTCACGAAGTGACGGTAGTGAGGAAAATCGTCACGCAAAGTGAATGCAATTTTTTTTCACTACCGTCACTTCGTGAAAACAGCGACGATTTGCTAAGATGATAAAATGTATATCATGTCTTAACATGCTTGCAATTACTCTAAACTGGTTGTAATTTATGTTGATTAATTGTTATTGTTATGCCTCTGAATCTTCCTTTAGGCTACCGTCACATCCATCTTGAGGGTCTTGACCATGCAACTGTCTTTGTTCATGTCACCATTGAAGACTTCACTGATAAGGTAAGTCTGTCACTTACGTAATCATACCATATTTGGCAGATGTCATTAAGAATAACAGTGTACTATTATCAGCCAAATTTCTAAAATAATAATTTTTACTTGTCAAGAAGAATTTGGGGATTTTAGTATATTATGATTTTTTTCAATTCAGTATACATATATGTGTCTTCTGTATTAAAATTAGTAGTGCATTGCTATATACTTGGATTTTCTATCACTCTTCACTCTTTGTTTGTAATTATTTGATATGTTTTGTTACTTATACCATGCATGTACGATTAACAGTATTTATCTAATTGCCTGTGGGTACTAAGTCATCCCTGTATTAAGCCTGCAGGAATGAGATAATTCAGAAGCAAACTGATAAAAGTAAGATTATGTAATACCTGCAATAAATTATGATTAGAATTTAATTGTGAAAGAATAATGCATTATCTCTTCAGCAGAAATACATCAAAAACAGCAAAGGCCTGCGCTCCTCCTCGATCACCCGCACCACATCCTCCCCAAGCCGTAACCGAACCAAATCCGTTGACACGGAAGTCAATCTGATGACCGGTGGAAGCCCCTCCCATCAGGCCTCGCCCAAGAGACGCACATCCCTGGCCGAGAGGCTTGGTATCAGGAGGAGACACAGCACCACAGCACTCCTGGTGGAAGGCATCATGAATGTAACCGGTGGCAGTGGTGGGATCAAGAGTCCTACCTCACCCACTTCCACACCCACCTTTGGTCTGCTGAGGCAGAAGAGAAGGAGCTATGAAGGAGAGATGAGGAAGGGTCGCTCACAAGGTGACGAGGAAGGATGTGATGATGGTGAGATGAATATTCAACTGTATATCAAGGGTTCAGTGATACAAAGATGTAACTCCATATTTTGCCAAAATGAGTATTTGATATCAAAATGTTCTGAAAAATGTGGGCTTTCCAGGAAACACAAAGACTTAACACCCCATTGAAGTCAATGGCTAGTGAAAAATAGACTTAATTTCTTAAGGCCCAAGTGCACAGTGACACATAAACCTCTTTTTTCAAAATGGCCAAAATGGAGTTACGTCTTTGTGTCACTGACCCCTGGACGTGTATCTCTCTGTAAGGCATTTACCTGCGTGTAAGCACACATTCTTCTGATAAAATCACAGATTTTTAAACAATACTACTTTTAATGGCTGTTTAAATTGCATCCATTTACAATCATAGATAAAGATTGATACACTGTAGGTAGCATATTGTTTTAAAATCTTTGATGCGCTTATAAGAAAGTGTGCTGATGCTGACAGGAAGCTAGAATGGTTTTCACCTTTGCTTTCATTTTTATCATCTCCATATCTGCATTTGCAAATATATTCCAGTATTTTAAAGAGGTATGACTGTATTCAAGGAGAGATTTTTTTTTTAATAAAAGAAACATGCGAATGAAGCATGTGAAATCTAACAATATATTGCTATCAAAGGAACAAAAAGATCTCCTATGGAATGATGAGATTTCAGATAGATACACAAGGCTTTGGCATAACCATTTATTGAAATGTACAAGTATACATATGATTGCACTTTGAGCAAAATGAAAATATATTGTATCATATTTATGTGTACAAGTAGGTTTGTTGTGCACATTTCTCTTTTACAATGCATTTTGGTGCCTGCAAATTGTAGACAATAGTGAATGCGAGGAAAAGTAGAGATTGTGGTCCATATAACATATTTTCATAAAGTCAGTATATACTGCAGTACTGGCAAACAGACATTAACAAACATCTGAACACAATGTCTCTCTTACAAATTTCAAAACTGCAGTATTTTTGTCTGTTAATCACCTATGTTGTGTCTCAATAATTTGGATGCTGGTGGATGCCTCGCAAGATCCAAGGTGGGAGAAAGACAAACAATGCTTGGCCAACTTGTTTCTGTATTGAAGTCATTTTGAAAGATTCATCATTTGGGATTCATTATGACATTGTCAGTTGATATTGAAAGTAAATAGTGTCCACAAAGTTAGATTACATTTTGATCACTAGTAATCAATTATGCTTGGTTCATATAAAACATCAATTAGCTGTGAACTGATTTACCCCTTTTGAAATTTCATGTGAATTCATATTGTCATTAATCTGCAGTAAATGGACAGCTTCCAAAATTTTATTAAGTTGTATTTATTATAAGATATTGAAGGTTTTTAAATATTTCTCACATGCCTCAAATGCAAGATATTTTAATCACTTAACAACATTTTATTTCATGTTCTAACCCATCTACTTACAAAGGATCAAAGTGACAGGTAAAATCCTTTGTGACATTCATTGAACTTATGTTTAATAAGTGTGTGACTGGTTACGTAATGTGTGATCACTTTATGCATGCAATCATATATTTATTCATGTATGCATTTGTTTGCTGTTGTATTAGATATTTGGCAGCACAAACTATTGATTTGCTTCCCTATCTTTTAGCTAATATTTTGCCTGTTGTTGATGTTCTGACTCTTACTTTCTATTATAAGGGCATCTGATATCAAATATCAATTATTGGCATAAACGTATCTTTATACTTTAAACTTATTAGTCTTAACTTGTTTTTTTATTCCCCAAAACATATATGTGATCAATAACTCAGAATGTTACCAGGATATATGCACTCTTCAAATAACATAATGTGTTTGATGTAATTGTGCATATTTGGGGTTGATATATATACTTGTCAATTGTAAATATCTTTTCTTTTTGAAGGGTGTAAAAGATAGCAATAATATTTCTTTCTGTATTTTGTTCTCTTTTTATAATTCCATGATTGATAGCCTTTTGCTTTAGATCAATCACATTTCTATCTCCTTTTTTCAGATTGATTGATTTATAATACAATTTTCTTCAATTTCACTTTGTATCTACAGTAACACTCTCTTTCCTCTTGATCTATGTACCATATAATATCACTTATTCAAAACTAAAATGTTTAAATATTGTTTTTTGTTTTTCTTATTTACTCAGTTTTTGGTGATGACGACTGTGACTTGAGTCCTGTTGACTGTGATGCCATTTTGGATCGCATCATGTCCAGTGAGGTAGCGGTAGAGCTAGAGGCAGATGGTAGTCTGAGTGTTCCTCTCAATGAGATTATACACATCCTCCGCCTAGGAATTTCTCCTTCACAAATCATCCAAGTCATCCAAGATGGCCGCTTGAGTCTGAGACCAGCGCTCCATGAGGTTCCTCCCATTAGCTCAGTAGGAGATTCTTTGAATGTTGCTGCTAAAGGTGAACTAGAGTCCAGTCCAATGGACACTCAAGAAGGATTAGGTAGTGGAATCCTTTCCAAGTTAGAACATTATGACCCTGAGCCAGCTCCTACCTTGAGTAGAATCTTAGACGATGATGATCTTGTGTTTCCTATGAATAATAATGATATCTCAACAGAGATGGAGGCCCTCCTGTCTGCCCGCTTTACGAAGGAGAGACTAGCCTTTGGGATGGTGTCCTATGATGAGTGTTCTTCGACTGAAGACTGCTCAAGTCTGGAATCTGCTGAGGTTTTTGTGACTGACACTCCAATAACTGACCCTCCAATAACTGACCATGTAACCAATAATACATTAACTGATCATGTGACCAATAATAAATCAACTGACCATGTGACCAATGAAACATCAACTGACCATGTGACCAATGACACATTAACTGATCAGGTGACGGATAACAAATCAAGTGATCATGTGACCAATGACACACCAACTGACCATGTGACCGATAATGCAACGGGTGAACTCCTTTCAGGAGAGAATGGTCTTGTCTCTGGAGAGGTTCATGCAAAGCCAGAGCAAGAGATAGAAATACAAGAAAGAGAAATAGGAGTACCACAGTTAACAAACTCCTCTGAATACAAGGTAGAAGGTAATAGTGAGGCAGATGGGATTCTAGACGACCCCTGTCTCCAGGAAAATCAGGGTAGTAACTATGATAACCAGGGGGATATCGTGTATGATATTGTAGAACAAGATGATAATGTAGTACATGTACCTGGACATGTTGAGTTGGCTTCACAGCCAAATGAATTTGTCCAAAGGTCGAATCAAGATGATGTTTCTTCAAACAGTAATGAGGGTATGTGTATGTCGAGGATGGGGAACCCTAGTAAATTCTCTTCATGTAATGGGAATAATGACGTAGTCAATGCATACAGTAATAACTCCTATCTAAGAAAGAATGAGGATCATTGTAATCTTAGCTTAGTAGATCACTCTCAAGGGTATATGCAATATCCAGAGGGCAGAGAAAGGCAGTTATCACAAGAGTGTGTCAAACAACTTGTACAAGGTCAGACAGAAGTAGAACTAGATTCGGTTTCTCAAGGCCAGACACGAAACCCAGAGTATTGTGAATCAGAAGGACAAATGGATTCTCTTTCCAATGTTGTGGACTCCATGTTTGATCTGGTAGCCAGCCTTGCAGAACAAGAGAGGGAGCTACAAACCTTAGAAGAGAGAAACTATGTGACAAAAGAGTTAAATGCTATCGTTAGCCCTTCTAATGGGGAAGAAAACCTATACAGAAAGAGTCCAGAAGACCTACATCCAAATGTTGGGCCACCAAATTGTACTGAAGACACCAAAATGCAAGTGCAAACACCCAAATCTCTGGAATATACTGGAAATACGCAGTTCCATGATTATAGCTGGCATCAATCAAGACATTCTGAAGGCCCTCTCAACGAGTCTGAACTAAAGGAGGCTTCTTGTAATCTTCCAGATTCTTCTGATAGGTGGAATACTCATGACCAGCCAAGACCACTGACACGCACAGGGCTGTCACCAGATACAACTCCTCTGAAGAGTTCAAACCTTACTTCAAAAGTGAATGGAGACCTGCCAGATGATACAGTTCCACTGGAACACTCTTCTTCCAGTCATAGACCAAGAAAGAAGTCATTGGTAAAAGTTCTTAGTGGGCTTTTCCAGAAGTATGAACTGTTCGATGCCAAGCAGACCGAGTCCTTCAGCAAAGGAATAAGATCATCCCTTAGAAGGAAATTCATGACTCGAAGTGTGCCCGACATCAGCAAGATGAGCTTCAAGCAAGAGGAGGAAGATGAGAGCAAGGAGAGTAATGGGTACATGCAGAGTGTTAAGAAGAAAGTATGGTCATCCAGTAACCAAGACATAAGAACTACAAGACCAGTAAGTAAGAGCTTTGAGAACCTCTGTGGTATCATGGAAGAATCTCAAACAACAAAGATGGCTCGGATGTTTTGTTCTAGCTATACCAACATTGACGCAACCGAGAATGGATGTTCACCGTACAGATCCGAACTTTCAGATGACTATGACACTAAGATGATTCCCAGTGGAGACCATGAACCTAATGGCTTTGTACATATGAGGGAGCAAGATGTCGATGAAAGTGCTCTTAGCAGCGTGGTTGTTTTCACGGAGGACAAGGCAATTCAGACTGATGAGGTAACAAATGCAGTGTCTTTGAAGGACCAAAGGCCTAAACTTAATAGATTGATACGAGGTTCATGGAATCGTAATGGTCAGCCAACAAGACCTCTCAGTTGCCCTGTATTACCTCAAGAAACCAGCAATGAGAGCAATAAAAACAGGATTGTGTACTTTCATGAACAACCCCTTGATAAGCCTCATGTTTCTTCAAGCCTTAAACAGAAGAACTGCACACAAGGAGAAGGACCAAATGAAGATGTTGAGCAACAATCGAAACACTTGCTTGACCTTGAAGATATCATAGTTACATTGGAAGATGTGTCCTCTGAAGACCCTGATAGTGGCGATGATGCAGGGGACTTTAGCAGTCACATTTGCATGGTTCGAGGATGTAACTGTGGTGTTAATGATCTTTCCAACCTCCTAGACTCTAGTCTCTTGGTTGAAACTTGCTTTACTGGAGCCGAAGATGAAGTGGCAAATGAAGTAGAACAACAGATGAGATCAAACTTTCAGAAAACTGGGGATTTTTATGCAAGAAAGGATAAGCAAGAGAATGATGCAACAGAGAGGGATGCAACTGATGATGATCAGACATCAAGGACTACCAGGTCTGTTACACCTCTGAGAAGCATAATTGATGATAAGGAATCAAATACTTCCTTTGGCACTGGTCATAGCATTTCATCCATACATACTCACCTAGGAGGCGCTCGCCGGAGCATAGGAACGTTCAGAAGCGAATACAATCGCAGCTTTGATGACAGTGACAACACTGACGATGAGGGAAAGACGTTGACAAACAGTCCACAGAAGACAGTTTCACCAGGTACTTGTATGAGTGAACAAACTCCACCTGATCTTAAACAAGAATCAATCATCAGTATCCTTGATCTAAAACCTATTCAGGAAGTTGAAATCCTGGAAGACAGTTTTAGCAGTGAAAGTATCCCCTCATTAAGTTCCACTGATGGAACTTCAGCTTCAGAGAATATTGATACAGATCCAGAACAGCTAGACAATCCAGTAGATGATGGAGAAGCAAGTATAAAGGAAGAGGGGGAAGTTTCTCAAGAAGGAAATGTCACTCCAACTAATGGTATCAATGGCCAGTGTTCTTCCAAGAAAGAGGCTGATGAAAGTGCTAGGAGAACAGGTCAAGAAAATAATACAGAGATTGTAGAAGAAGAAGCTAGACCCAAGAGTGTTAGCAGTGAATGTTCCTATGATATGTTCAAGTCTTTAGATGAATTGAGTACTGTGCTAGATGATGAGTTGCTTCATGGGAGGAACCATAGCAGGGGTTCCACTCCTACATGTACTTCCTACACTTCTCATTCCATCCAACCACTCAAAGTAATAACACCTATCAAAGAGGTGGGTAGAAGTCCCACAAGTTCTAACGTTGAGAATAGTGAGGATATTAGAGCTGTGCAAAATGAATTTGATTTCCCCTCTGTAAAATGTAGCAACATGGTACTTGCTAGACCTGACAAAGTACCTGTCGGTTCAAGTAATGCCAACGAAGAAAGAGCACATGGAAGGCCTCCAGTGCCTCCAAGACCTGTGATAGGAAGTGGCATTTCAGTCAGGTTCTTGGGTCAAATCCCTCGTCAGATGTCTGCATACACCTACAGCGACTCTGATTCAGATTATGATTCAACAACGAGTGGTTCATCCCAAGAGACTGTGGTTGAGCTCATTCCACAATTTGCCAGGCCAATGGCCAAGCCTCTCGTTCCACCTAAGAGCCCAAATCTGAAGGCACAGCTCGTAAAACAAGGCTCCAAGGAAAAACCTCCAGTTCCACCTAAACCGCAACACATCAAAGCACTTGCAGCAGAAAAGAGAGCCAAAGCACTCCAAAAGAGTAACAGTCTTGAAACATCCCCTGACACTACTTTCCCAGAATTTCCTTCCCAGAAGGAAGATTCTTCCTTTTTCAAGTTCAAGGGTGAAGACACTGTAACTGGAGGGCAAGCAGGATCCATCGATGGAAATGGCCACAAAGGAATTCTCTCCTCAGGAATGTTATCACCAGGGTTAATAAATTCCTTGACAAGTATTCCACCAAACCCATCACCAACCCCAAGCGATCCAAATCGGGGCCCTTCTAGCCAGAACACTCCATCATTACATGAGCATTTGGAAAGTACGTACGGTGTAACTACAAGAAAGAAACTCAGAGCAAAGCCTCCGCTGGAGCATAGGCACAGTACAGGTTCTTTGTTTTCTCTAGCTGATCTCCCAAGCATCAATGACAGAGCTGCAGGACTCCCACATACTGCTCAGGAAACCATCCAAGATGAAGAATTCCTTGAGATATGGGATCAGTCACTTGAGAGTTGGTCTCTGGATAGAAAGAAGCGATCAAGTCAGAGAGTCTACTTCATGCTAAATGTCTGATGGAAATATGAACAGTAAACTTGCCATTTTATAGCAATTTTTAAATGATATATACAGTACATGCTGGTGCCTTGCTTGCTTCTCCTGTAATACAATGGACTAGGTTCTGATTGATATCTGTGATATATGTAAGAATCATTGTCAATAAGGGTGTACATGATGAACAAATCTGAAATTTAGCCAGCTTTACCTCAGCTTTGTATCTGAGGGATCACATTTCTCATTGAAAAAATACCACTCTACTGTGAGAGTATACTCCGTGTCTCCTTTCGAGAAGTCCAGCTTAGTTAAAAAACATCCTTATTTAGCAATAGTATTATGATGATCAGCACATATTATCATGTTGAGGGTTCAGTGACACAAAGATGTTACTCCATATTTTGCCAAAATGAGTATTTGATATCAAAATGTTCAGAAAAATGTGGGCTTTGTAGGAAACACAAAGACTTAACTCCACCCAACGCCCCCATTGAAGCCAATGGCTAGTGAAACATAGACTTAACTCCTTAAGTCTCTATAGTGCTCAGTGACACCTAAACCACTTTTTCTCAAAATGGCCAAAATGGAGTTACGTCTTTGTGTCACTGATCCCTCTTTGTACTATCCCATCTTTGCTTCTCACAAGTTACAAGTTTTGCAAAGGGTATGAAGAGTTTCATTTCTACCATATGCCTATTCAGTGTAGCTGTAGAACAGGTGGAAGTACCTATATTTGCTGGTCCATTTGGTTCTTTGAGGGGTGCATTCTATGTTTGTGGGAGCATGTCTGAAAGAAACAGAAAAAAAATGATTGAACGGTATACATCAGGACTGTAATATTATTTGTATACACATACAATGTACATGTACTTATGATTCTTAAGCATTATTCTTTACTTAATTCTTTATATGTGGTAACTGAAATTCATGTCTGTTAAGAAATTCATCTGAATTTCTCGTATTTTAATTTTTGACGTCACTTTTTGATACAAGGTCAAATATAAATGTTTATGTTCATATATCTTACAGTTTTCTCTAGTTTATTTACTGACAGCATTAAAACTGTACATTTAGGATGTGCTTTTCTACAGTAGAAGAAATTTATCTTATTTTTACAATTGATGTGATTTTCAAGAATTAATGGAAACATTGTATATATTACCTCTGAAAGATTTTATGAAACTGATGTATGATTTCGGGTTGACAGTTTATTTTCTAATCGTGATGTATTTGACGTTAAAATGACAACTCTAGTAGTGTTTTTCATAATTTATTGATAAAAACTGAATATTTTGTTTTATTGGTGTTCTTTGTCAGAGACAACTATATTTACCTAATTGATCAGAACTATCACTTAATTACATTTTACTATAGTTCTCTATAACATTCTCGTGGTAATAAATTTTATCTTGTTAGCATTATTTATTGATTGATTGAGAATATGTGCAATGTATTGACCTTATATACTGCTGCTTTACATTATTTGGTTGTGTTTTACTTTGTTATTTTTCTTTTTTGGGGGGTGATAGGTTATTGCTCCAGCTTTTATGTGTTATTCCTAATATGATTGTATACAAAATGATAGGTCACACTTTTCTGTTTACATGTAGGCTTGTTTTATTAATATGCACAGTGTTTTATAATGTACTACTTACAACTTTCTTATTTTCATATTATATGTAGGTATTCGGGTTATATATGTAACATTTTACAAGAAGGTAACAACTAGATTTAAAGCAGGAGTTTATATTACAATGGTATCCTTCTCGTGTCTTTGATCACTGTTTTAGTTTAAGAAATGACTGTTTAAATTTATCAAAATCATAGGGTATATTCACATTTCTGTTAAAGTGATTCTTTCAATTGATTTAAATCTCTCATTTTGTAACAGAAAAACATAACTCCAATCAACAAATAAACAAATAGATATCCATCTAATATGCTTGTAGACTTCCTTTATTTTTATTCACCAAAATGTATTATTGGTTTTTATTATATGAAATTGTTATATGAATAGTGAAAAGTAATACATTCTATATTAAGTTCTGTAATTGCAATTTTTATATATCCCTCTCATGTCTTTGCAATTCTTATTTTCTTGTGAGAAAAATAAATTTCTCAACAGATTTGTATACAACACAATTAAGAGAGATTTGTGTATAAAAGCCATTGTAACAGCGCAAAAAAAAACTCAATTGAATTGTCCCTATGACCTTTGTTTATAACCCTCGGACCAAACCAGCCCATCATAATCATCTTGTGTATTACCATCCCTGGACAAACTACATTTAGTGACACTACTCCATGGACAAAGTCCCTGAAGAAACTATTACAAAAAATTACCCCGAAGATAGATACATCCACACCCAACCACACCTAGAACAACTACCCTCGTTATGACCATCCTCTTACAAGCTGCCCTTTAAAAAACTGCAACGCCTTAACAAAAAAAAATCACCCTTGGACAAATTACATTAAGGACAACTTCTCCTTAGAAAAACTACACTCTTGCCTAGCCTTTCATACTGACCACCCCGTGACAATTGCCCCCCCCCCCCCCTAGACGACTATCCACTCCCAAACTACCCTCGGACAAGCACCCCTTGGACAAACCTCACCTTTGACTTGACAGACAAGCCCGAGATAACTATATCATAGACGACTACAATCCACAGACAAAATACATGTACCCCTAGGACTATTGCTCATGTATAGTCATCGCTAGACCAAACAACCTCTAGGACAACTACCATATTATGACAAACTATACACACTGAACTGGCATCCCAGACAGGCTACCCCGGGACAAGTACCCCTCAACTACCATCCCTAAAAAAATTATCCTTGGATTAGCAACCCAGGGAAATCTACCCCTAGGACAACTAAACCTGTGTCTACCAACCCCAGACAACTACCCTTGTCTACATGTAGCATCCCCAAACGAAATTCCCCTAGAACAACTAAACCAAAGACTAGCTTTCCTGGAAAAACTACCCTGGGGCAACCATCCAATATAATGCCGTCCACAAACAAACTTCATCTAGGACAACTACCTTGGACAAACTACCCCCTAGATATACATCCTCGGACAAACTACTCCGATGACAACTGACATGTGTAAAGTCATTTCCAGACAAACGACTTCTAGGACAAACTAAACCCTGGACCTGCATCCCATATATACCTTCTCGAAACAACTGTCGCCTAGACGACCATCCCCACACAAACTACTCCCTGGTCCACCATCCCCAGAAATCTATCATTGGCAAAACTAAACCCTTGACTAACTTTCCCAGAAAATCTACCATTAGGACACCTACCCATTGACTAGGATCCCCAGACATACTACCCCTATGAAAATCACTCTTGGACTACATCTTAAACAACCAAACTACCTGGTACAACTACACGTGCCCCTTGGATTACCATCCCAGACAAACTACCCCCTAGCAAAACCACTCTTGGACTAAATCTTAGACAACAAAACTTTCTGGGATAACTATTCGTGCCACTTGGATTACCATCCTCAGAACAACTATCCCATATACTACCACTTATCTCTGGAAAATCCAGCACTAGGAAAATTACTCTTAGAACCCATCATCAATTTAGTTGTTAATGCCCTTGCACTAGCATCACCAGACGAGCTACCCCAAAGACAACTTTTCTTTCACTTCTATCCCTAGACTACCTCTAGGACAACTGTTACTGTCCTCTAGATGGAAACACTATTCCTAGGAGAAATATCCCACTGACTTGTTATCCCCGGACAAACTACCGATGAACTACTACCTGCATGGACTAGCATCCAAGACAAGTGACCCTTGGGACAACTCTCCATTGACTAGCATCCTTGGGCGAACTATCACTAGGTCAAATACACGTTAGACCTGAACATCTAGGACCCTTTTCTCCCTGGACTATAATCCTCGGAAAGACTACTTTGGAACAACTACCCCTGTACTAGCATTGCCGGACAAACAGCCCTTAGGACAACTGTCACTAGACTACCATTTCCAGGAGAAGAAAAAAACTACCCCTGGGACAACTAATTCTTCGATCGGAAAGACTACTTTGGAACAAATTTCCCTGGACTAGCATTCCCGGACAAACAGCCCTTAGGACAACTGTCACTAGAATACCATTTCAGAAGAAGAACAAATCTACCCCCTTGGACAACAATCGCTAGACTACCACAATTCCTGGAGAAACTTAACTGGGACAACTAACCTCTGTATTTGACCTAACATCCTCTGACAAACAACCCCTATGAGAAATCCCCTCAATGTAGGGTAATTGGAGTATTTATCATTAAGTGTTTCTTCTTCTTGTATTAAAATGGTGGTATTTTTCCGAGGTGATAGTCATGTATAAAGTCGTCCAAATGAAGAGACGATTTAGGTCTTTATTACGGTTTACAAGAGAGATATAATTGGACTTTATGGTGATGATGTAAATAAGTGATAAATCGCTTTTGCTAAGTTTCCCTATACCCCTTGATATTTGGGGTTAATATCTTCAAAAACTCACCAAACTTGTTAATATTCTGTCCTGATTTATTCCTAATTAGCAATATTGCAAATATTCATGATTTATGATTATTATACCTTAATTTCATTTTAGTACACGCATATGGGAAATACGACTTCTTGGCAATGATAGTTATGATTTAATTATATAACGTTATTCATTTCTCATGTTTAAAGTAATTTGGATTACTGTAAACATTTCTTTGATTGTTGAAATGACCGTACATTTTGGTCCTCGTACTGTAAATAGTTATAATTGACTTGTAAATACCGGTTCAATCATGTAAAATGTAAACATTATATCATACAAAAGCCTGTATAAAAATGATGAACATTTGTTGCATTAATAAAGTTTAGAAACAAAATTCGCAAACCAATTTAGCAGTCGTCTTTGTATCTTCTCAGGGAATAGTGATGTATGAGTATGAATGTGCCCAGTGGCGGATCCAGTAGTGGGGTGGTCCGGGCCCCCTCCCCTTGCCACAAAATAGGTTAAACAAAGATGGGGGTTGGGTGTTTAGGGTAAAAAGGAGTGTTCACCCCCCCCCCTCTCTTATCGGAAAATCCTGGATCCGCCACTGACTGTGCCCTCTAGTATTATGATTCGAAGATACCATTTATTATTTATAAGGGAATAGTGGTCGATTGGTACTGTAACGGAGTTGTTTCAACGTAGCGGGCGCACGTGGGTCAGTGCATGCGGGTGGGCAGTTAGTTATTAGGCATGAGCAAGAGAGGACGTGTTCGGGCAGGTAGCTAGGGAGGGCAGGATAAGATAGGTGAAACAGGGTGAATCGGAGGACTGCTACTAGCTGTTGAAGGGAAGTTACATTGTAAAGTTGGAGTTCTTCGTGAATAAAGGCAAGTACCTTTTGATGTAAAATGACACTGTGTTTCCGTGTATTATAGAAAAGTAGCGTGATCTGAGTGCGATCGATGATGTTGGAGTGATAGCTTCACTGTTTATGAAAGAACCGTGCGGGTGATTGGAGTCTCGTGAGATTTATTGACCGCTCGGTAAATGGTGCAGGGACCCCGGACAAAACCCGTTACATTGGTGGCCGCGGTGGGATAAACATGCTGAAGCAGGAATTAAGCAACATCAAGTGATTATCGGGAATGCTAGTTCGCCTACACCTACGCCTTCACCTACTACTAGTTCACCTACACCTACACCTACTATAGTTCACCTACACCTACTATAGTTCACCTACACCTACTATAGTTCACCTACGCCTTCACCTACTAGTTCACCTACGCCTACACCTACTATAGTTCACCTACACCTACTATAGTTCACCTACGCCTTCACCTACTAGTTCACCTACGCCTACACTTACTATAGTTTACCTGAACCTACTAGTTCACCTACATATATAAGTGCCTATTCTCCACATCCTTTCACCTACGTAAAGCGCCTATAATGCTCTTCGTGTTATCACCTAAATAGCGCCTACACACAGCACACTTGCCCAGCTACACAGCACACAGTTTGAAGTTGTTGGATCACCATGTGGCAGTATGGCAACTAGCCTGCATTCGGTGGAGGAGCTAGAAAACCTGGTGGCTGAACTGCAAGAGAGTAACGAGTACCTCGAACACTCCAAAGGACAGAACAGGCTGTTGATGGAGCAAAATCGCCTCCTTCAGTTGAAACTGGATTCAGCTACTGCAGCACACGGACGGAGGGATGAAGAAGTGCAGCTTCGTGACTGGGGAAATCCCAACAAGTTCGAAGTACGATCTCCAATGAGTTATGAACTGCCTGCCACAACAGTTGAGAAGACGGGAGAAATGGATAAGGCTGAGTTTCCCAGCAGGCTGTACAGAGAGGTACAACCACAAGGCACATTAACATCAAGGCAACACTTGCACAGTGAAACAAGTGAGTACAACCTCAGAGGATCAACTACAAGGGCCGACCAAGAGGAAAAAGAGTGGGATAGGGAGCATGCGAGAGAAGGAGGCATGTCACAGGAACCAAGGATGACAAGACAGGAATTGAGTCCTGGGTTTTCTGATGAAGAAAAAACAGGAATGTCGCGCATTTCCCGACCCAGCATTGTGCCAGACAAGTTCGATGGGAAGAATCCATGGATCGACTACATCCAGCATTTTAGGGCATGCAAGTTGGCGAATGGTTGGAACGACGAGGAGGCCAAGATTTTCCTTGCTGCTAGCCTTAGGGGAGCAGCGATCAAAGTCATGGGGAGCCAGAGGCAACTCTCGAGGATAACGTACCAGGAGCTCGTTCATTTGCTCGAGAAAAGGTTCGGCCCAGGGCAGATGGCTGAAAACTACCTCCTTGAATTACGTTCAAGGCGGCAAGGACCTCAGGAGACTCTTCAGGAGTTGGGTCAGGCTGTTCGAGAATTGTCTGAATTAGCATACCCAGAACTACCAGAAGAGGCGCGTGATCGTTTGGCGCGTACACACTTTGCAGAAGCAATAGAGGAGCAGGAAATCCGTGAGGGCATTTTCAGATCACAGCCAACCACAATGGATGAGGCAATACAAGCTGCTATGACCACGGACAACTTTTTCCGCCTTGAAGACCAACGAAGTGGGAGAAGCAGGTTCCACCGCAAACTAGCCAGATCGACGGAGGAACAGCAATCACCTCTCACAGAAATATGGAAAGAGTTAAAAGAGATGAAGCTCAAACTTGAAGAACGAGACAACAAGGTAGAAACGTGGAAGAACCAATCACGTGGAGAAGTTCGGAACTGCTACAATTGCGGCGAAAAGGGGCATTTGGCTCGGAATTGTCCTCAGAAGAAAGGACAAGATCCTTCGGGAAACGAGCACGAGCCGACTCTGCAGCCCGAGGGAAGGCCACAAGAAAACAAGGGCAAAACCGGAAAGGACGAACAGTAGAGAACAACCAAAGGGGCAGAACTGATCAGGAAAGACATAATGTGTCTAGGGCATGTGTCCAGAGTGGACTCTACGTTGAAGTTGAGATTAGGGGAGTCAAGACCATGCTTTTGGTAGACACGGGAGCAACAGATACAATTCTTTCTAACACAGTATACTACCGAATTCCCAACGAGAAAAAGCCAGAATTGACAAGGTATGGAGCAAACGTTTCTAATGCTGATGGAAGCAGAATGGAGACAATGGGCAGCTCCTGTCTAGAATTAAAGGTTGGCAGGACGGTTTGTTCAATTCGTGTCATATTTGGCAATACTGGCTCAGCAGAAGGGATCCTTGGAATGGATTTTCTGATAGCAACACATGCGAAGATCGACTTACAACAACTGCAACTGGACTTGAATGGAGACAAAATCAAATGCAGTGATAAGCTGGGGCATGGATTATGCTTCAGGGTGGTGGTAGAGGAGACTACCAAGATTCCACCGGGTCATGAAGCATTGGTCCCAGGATTGATTAAGGGGAATACTGGTGAAGCCGGTCTCGGGATCCTAGAACCTACAGAGGAAAACGAAGTAGGAAGAAAAGGGGTGATGGTTGCAAGAATCTTGGCAGAATCTACAGACAACACAGTACCTATTCGAGTGTACAACCCCGGAGACAGGGAATGCACTATCAAGCGAGGCACAGTGGCAGGTCACTTTACCCCGGTGAAAAAGACTGATGTTGTAGACATGACAATGCACACATCCAACGATGAAGATACAGGTGACGTCCCTCCACATTTGGTTGATTTGTTCAAGCGGAGCAAGACAGAGGTACCCAACAGCTTTCACGATAACATTGCCGAACTTCTACGCAAGAACCAAGACGTATTTGCGAAATCTGACACAGATATTGGACGGACCAACCTTGTTCGCCATGGCATCAACACAGGGAATGCGTCAACGATAAAGGAGAGGCCACGAAGATTCCCACCAAAGGAACAGCAAGAGATTGACTCCCAGATACAGGACATGCTTCAATCTGGAAGCATAGTGCCAACAGAAAGCCCGTGGGCTTCAAACGTTGTGTTGGTACGCAAAAAGGACGGATCGAAGAGATTTTGCATAGACTATAGGCGACTCAACAACGTGACAGTGAAAGATGCATTTCCGATACCCCGCATTGATGAGACACTGGACACTCTGGGTGGATCAGAATGGTTCTCAACTCTAGATCTAGCGTCAGGATATTGGCAGGTCGAGCTAGATGAGGATGCCCAGAAGAAGTCGGCATTTGTGGTCCGTGGTGGCCTCTACTCCTGGCGGGTCATGCCGTTTGGGCTCTGTAACGCGCCGTCGACGTTTGAACGTCTTATGGAGCGTGTCCTTGCAGGGTTACACTGGAAGGTTCTACTCGTGTACCTCGATGATGTGATTGTTTTTGCTAAGACTGTAGATGAAGAGTTGACAAGACTAGAGACAGTTTTCCAGCGCCTCCGGGATGCCGGGTTGAAGCTGAAACCCAGAAAGTGCCATCTCTTCAAAAGGAGTGTCTTGTACCTTGGCCACGTAGTGTCACCTGATGGCATCTCTACCGATCCTGAAAAGATCAAAGTAGTGGAGGATTGGCCAGTTCCAACTTCTGTTAAAGAAGTCCAAAGCTTCCTCGGATTGGCGTCATACTACCGACGTTTCATTGGTGGTTTTGCAAACATTGCACGTCCTCTTCACCAGCTCACCGAAAAAGGCAGGGAATTCATCTGGACTAACGAGTGTGACTGCGCTTTCTCTGAGTTGAAGGAACATCTCCTGACGGCACCAGTCCTCGCATACCCAGACCCTGAAAAGTCATACATACTGGACACTGATGCAAGCAACGTGGGCATAGGTGCGGTACTCTCTCAAGAAGTAGGAGGAAAGGAGCGAGTCATCGCATATGCAAGCAGAGCTCTATCCAAACCCGAAAGGAACTACTGTGTGACAAGACGCGAACTTCTAGCCGTTGTTGTCTACCTCAAGCATTTCAGACAGTACTTATACGGAAGTAAAATTACTGTCAGAACCGACCACGGCGCCTTGAGATGGCTGCTGAATTTCCGTGACCCGCAGGCGCAGATGGCACGATGGCTACAGGTCATAGCAGAATATGACATAGAGATAGTACACAGGGCTGGTCGTTCTCATTCCAACGCTGACAGCCTGTCGAGAAGGCCATGTGTTGCTTGCAAGCAGTGTGGAGGAGGTGAGCCACCTCTGGAAGAGCAACAGAAAATCCCAGAAGTTCACATAGACAATGGAGTGAAAGTGAACGCCGTGACCCTCGAGCCATCAATCACCTCTGCAGACATGAGAGACAGACAACTAGATGACAGTTCCATGAGTTGGGTCATAGAGATGAAGGAGAAAGGAGAAGACCGGGCCAACTGGAGTACAATGTCTTCCTTTTCAGCTGCGAAGAAGGCATATTGGCGATGCTGGGACCAACTCGAGATCAGAAACGGCGTCCTTTGTAGAAGATGGGAGTCAAACAGAGGCGATCAGATTGAGTGGCATGTTGTGTTGCCTGAGGCCCTCAGGAAGATGATGGTCCAAGAAATACACAGCGGGCCTTCAGGCGGACATCTCGGAACGCGTAGGACTACAGCAAAGGTTCGCCAGCGATTCTACTGGCCTGGCCTGGATACAGATGTTAGGTCCACAGTACGTCAATGCAACGTATGTGCTTCTAAAAAATCACCCAACAAGACCAGGAGGGCCCCCTTGCAGCAGCACCAAGTCGGCATGCCGATGGAAAGAGTCGCTTTGGACATCATGGGCCCCCTTCCCGAGTCGGAGCGAGGAAACCGATACATAATGGTTGTGGGAGATTATTTCACCCGATGGATGGAAGCCTATGCAATACCTGACCAGAAAGCAACAACTGTGGCGACTGAGTTCGTGAACCAGTTTGTATGTCGTTTTGGAGTCCCATCAGTCTTGCATTCGGACCAGGGCCGAAATTTTGAATCAGCGGTCTTCAGAGAGATGTGTAGTGTCTTGGGCATAGAGAAGACACGGACAACGCCGTACAACCCGAAATCCGATGGACTAATTGAGCGATTCAATCGTACGTTGATCACCATTGTGTCCATGGCCATCGAACCTACCAGACGGCAAAGAGATTGGGATGAGAAGTTACCCCTCGCTCTCTTCGCCTACCGTTCATCCCCTCAGGAGTCGACCGGCGAGACACCGAACATGTTGATGTTAGGGCGAGAAGTACATCTGCCAATAGACCTTTCCGCTGACTTGTGCAAGGATGATCGGGAGCTGGATCGCGGTCTGGATACGGATTATGCGGAAAACCTAAGGAACAAGATGAGGCTGGCGCACGAACGAGCGAGGGAGAACACATCAGAGAGTTCAAGGAGGCAGAAGAAGGTCTACGACAGGAAAGCACATGCACATGAATTAACGGTCGGGCAATTTGTGTGGTGCTACAACTCAGCTAGGACAAAGGGGTTGTCTCCCAAATTGCAGCGTCGTTGGAAAGGGCCGTTCCTCATCATTCATCGATTGTCTGATGTCGTCTACAGGATACAGGCAAAGAACCGAGGAAAGAAGATGGTAGTTCATGCTGACAGGTTAAAGCCTTATTTAGGTGAACCTCTTGCCTCGTGGATTGATGAACCTACAAGTCAGCAAGTAGACCACGCTGAAGAGGAGAGTGGAATATCACAAACAGAAGACCTTGTAGAAGATGGTGTTGGAGTCCAGGCAGAAACAGAAACTGAGCAGATACAAGACATAGCCGAAGGGGAGTTGTTGCAAAGTAAAGCGGACAGTACTGTACAGCCAAGCCCAGTTCCTAGACGAAATCCACCACGGACAAGGAATGCGCCAGGGCGACTTCTATATGAGATTTGACTTTAGCGTGATTGCATTGACATGATTATGTGACTATTTTGCTGGATTGACGGATGAAGCTTCGAATTTGTACTGAAATCATAGATTAGTAATCACTTCAATTCTTTCTTTGTTGCTTGCACAGATCGTGTTCGTGCTGAGGGATCAACATGGGAGGGGACTCCGAGAGGACAATCAAGTGCTTCACATGCCAGAAGTACTTTGCACACAAGAGGAGCTTGGATCGTCACATTGACGTCGAACACAAGGACGAACAACGCTTTGTATGTCAATATTGCAGCAGAGCATACAACAGGAAAGATAACTTAACGGCACATTGCAGAGACAGACATCCTGAGAAATCCCAAGACCGGGAGCGAAGCCAGTCGCGGGGAAGGTACCTTGAAAGGCAGAGCAAGTCTGATCATCGCCGTCGCAGTAGGAGCCCGTCGAGGTCGCCTTTGCCGAACCGGAGAGAGGAGAAGAAGAGAAAGGACAGGAAGAAACAAGTTGTTCAGGCAAAGCTTGAACGCGATGAGTTGCCCCAAGACCCGCTCCAGGTTGTCGTCTCTCCTCGCACCAGGGAAGAAGTAGAGGGGAGGAAAGGCAGTCGCTCGAGAAGACTGTCTGGTAAGCCACTCGCTATGATGAGACAGCAGCAACTCACCAGTTCTGAATCAGAGGAATCTGCAGTCGCTGATGTGGCGTCGCCGGAAGATGGTTGTGGAGGCACAGCTGTTGATGTCAGGAGTGTCCAAATAGGTCGTCCGATTCCGCCCCTTGACGTGAAGAGGTTGTTGCGCAACCAGAGGGTGGAAGTTGATGAATTTTCCTCCCAGACCTCGTATAATGGGGCAGAGAAAGTTTTCCAAGAGACGAGGGAGAGGAAGTACGGCGCCATCTTCTTGCGGAATAGTGCCGACGTGAGTCAGAAGGAAGAAGGCGGGGGGACGACGAAGGTGCGTAGTGTCCAAGCTGGAGTCGTAGGTGTTCATATGTCAGATGAGCAGTTCTCGCGAGCTATCTTAGGGAGGATTCAGAGCGTGACGCAGACTACCACTAGGCAAATATTTCAAGGGGGGATCCTTGTTAGTAAAGAGGAATCAAGGAAGGAGTTTCATGTCGACATCATTGCAGGATTTGATGATTCAACCCAATCCGTTCAGTGAGATGTTAGACGCTATGCACAAGTTCATATGATGATCGCAGATAATAACCAAAGGACTTACTACGTGTAATAAAAAAGAAAGAAAAGAAACGGACTCTGTATATTTTTCATGTTTTCATCAGTTATTAATTGTTCAAGTTTTGAGATGTTTTGTGACTTGCAGTTTTATAGTTAATGTTACGCACGGGATTAGTTGTTTTTAAGTTATAAAACGAGGACGTTTTTAAATTAAGGAGGGGGCAGTGTAACGGAGTTGTTTCAACGTAGCGGGCGCACGTGGGTCAGTGCATGCGGGTGGGCAGTTAGTTATTAGGCATGAGCAAGAGAGGACGTGTTCGGGCAGGTAGCTAGGGAGGGCAGGATAAGATAGGTGAAACAGGGTGAATCGGAGGACTGCTACTAGCTGTTGAAGGGAAGTTACATTGTAAAGTTGGAGTTCTTCGTGAATAAAGGCAAGTACCTTTTGATGTAAAATGACACTGTGTTTCCGTGTATTATAGAAAAGTAGCGTGATCTGAGTGCGATCGATGATGTTGGAGTGATAGCTTCACTGTTTATGAAAGAACCGTGCGGGTGATTGGAGTCTCGTGAGATTTATTGACCGCTCGGTAAATGGTGCAGGGACCCCGGACAAAACCCGTTACAGTACTTTACATCTATATTGGGACGTTTTAGAACTGATTTTTATATGAATAACGTTGCAAAAGGGGCTGTAAATGTACGTTAATTATTCTTCTACTCATTATTTTACTTTTTCTTTTCCTTTTTCTGAAATACCATACGTCTTCGTCTTTTTATGTTACTGCTTCTCCTTTTCTCCCTCCTCCCTCTGTTCCTTTTCGTTATCTAGTATGTTGAGTTTAAATGCGTCATCATTGTCATAGTCCTGAATATAGGGCTTTTATAATTTCGCATTCTAACATATCATCGTCACTTTAGAGGGCCTTCATATTTTAAGATAATAATAATAATAATAATAATAATAATCTCTTATGTCCACTCCAAATTTTATTAAGTTAAACCGAAACGGAAATTCTTTTTGCCCAACTGATCGTGATTTACCCGACATGAAAGAAAGAAATTAAGGGAGAGTATAACAGAGAGAGAGTGGGAGGAGGGGGAGAGAGAGAGAGACTGTATTAGAGTAATGGGGAAAATAGAGGAGTATTAGCTAAATTCTCTCAAATAAATTTATATCACACATTTCTATCACTTTGTGTATATCCACACGCTCTGTAGCCCCCCCCCCCCCAACACATACACATTGTTTATCCATGCACTTCTCATTTCTCTCATAGATGTATCTCATTCTAATTCTATCCCTCTGCGCCTCAGAATAGTTTACTAGATCGATGGCGCATAATAAATGCTGTATTATTATTATTATTATTAATACCGCTAACGTCAATATCTATAACATGCAAGTTCAAAGGACTTCTTGCATATAATATTGGCATTCACATTTGATTTGCAAACGATAAAATCTTGCAGACTCATGATTGTAACCTTGTCCCAAGCAAACATGGCCTTCTGATTATACCAATTTACTGATTTTAAAAGCGATTCTTACATTTTGGAAGCTCACAATCTCACGACCGTTCTGAGGATTATCTTATATGGATACACAGATAAAATTGTATAAATCTAAATTAAATGTGTATATGTAAACATTAGTCAAATAGTCTTATTAGGTCACACAACGTCCACTTTTTTTTCTGGGCATACTATGGAAGCACACCCCGATCTTCTTCCTAATCCCAACCCAACATATTTAATCCTCTCATAGTTTTCAACATCCTATAGAACTATGAGCTTAGGGGGGAAATGGAAAAAATTGTACTCCAAGCATACCTTATGTCCTAAATATCCTTTTTAATGACTGTATCGTTGCTATTGTTGTTCTTTTCGGAAAAGGAAAGAGGGAAATCTACCCTTGCTTTTTGATCGTTTAAATCTCGAATTGCGGTGTCACAATTGAACCTCGCTTTTTTCAGCAATGCTCTTTAAGAGACGTTTCTGGACCAAAGTCCAATATATAGTACAACCCCTCACCCTGACTTCCATTTGATTTGACTTTTGAGGTCGCAATCCTAGACCGTGTTTATGAACCATTTCAAAAGATGTCACGCATGGTATGTCAACCTAGTTTGAGAAAGAATTTTAAACAAAGCCATGCACAGATGTACGCTCTGAATACAGCAATGACTTGCAGAAGCATGTATTGACGTACCTGTAGATTTTTAGTGCTGTTTGATACTCATTTTTGTTGATCAACATGGGTATGGCGTGTGATCAGCCATTGATGACTGATAAGGGGCACTAGAAATATTAATTGACTGGATGAATATGCGAAAGGTATTGCGTCTCATTGTCTTTCTCCTCCCCCTCCATTCCCTTCTCCGTCTCTCTCTCTCTCTCTCTCTCTCTCTCTCCCTCTTTCTTTCCCTCTCTCTCTCTCTCTATCTCCCCCTCCTCCCTCTCTCTATCTCTCTCTCTCTCCCTCGCTCTCTACATAGGCATATATATCTATGTTTCTATCTAGGTCTTTCTCACTCTGATTCTCACTTTCTCTCTTTTGTCGCCATTCGATTCGGGGGCACGTGCCCCCCCCCCCCCCTCCTATGGCTGCGTCATTGTCGATATATATTATTTGTTTTTCCTTACTAGCTTATTGTAGGGGAAATAGTGGATTTGGATTTGCCCCCCCCCCCCTGAAGAAATACCAATCAACCCCCCTCTACCCCCGCCAAAACAACAACAACAACATTAACAATATTCAGAAAATGGGTGAACAGTTATCCCAGTTATCAGCAAAAAGTGCACAATTTCTTATTCGTACTGAGCAAACTGGACTTTAACAAGTGGCAAACGGTCATCGGTCTATTATCGTAAAGGAAATATAGCCTCTCGATTTGGCAATGTTCCCTATAATTGTTTACCTTTCGATTGTCTGCTAGCTTGCTACGTGGATTTTGACTCTCAACTTGTCGTTCATTTGAGAGTACGCTTTCTTCAGGGTAAAAGGAATTTATCCAGGATCTAGGATATCATTGGGAATATTATATCCAGGATCAATCTTAAATACAACGTAAGTACGCATTTGTTGTTATTGCTCGTAACAATGATAGGAAGAAATATTAAATAAATTTAAATATATTCCGACTTGTTTTGTTACTGTTTAGATGCAAAGGAGTTTAAATTTATCTTTCTCCAAATGCAAGAATACTGATTAGCATAGTTAGCTTAAGACCGTCACCACTACTGGGCAAGAAGGGATTAGACCACACAGCGAGCCATCGAGGTCACTGTGACAGGTGGCTATCTCATTAACTCAGCTCTCATTTAACATAAGAAAAAGAGGATCATGGGGGACCAACAGGCACCGATTGGGGAAGTTTTCTATATAGAGGGAGCAAGTAGCTACAAGTATGGCAGTGTGCCTTTAAAGCTTATCTGCCATAGTTTACAGGACGGATTAGACCGCCCTACAAGGTCACTGGACAGGTGGTTTTCCCATCAACTCAGCTCTCAGTTAACATAAGAAAAAGAGGATCATGGGGGACCAATGGTCACCGATTAGGCATTGTTTGTTGTATAGAGGGCGCAAGTAGCTACAAGTAGTGCAGTGGGCCTTTAATTTTGGTAAATTGATGAAAGAGGTATTATGTGCTTCATATTTATCATTTCATTTTGAGATACTGGAAAAGCGTTTAAATTCCTTGATCTGAAATATACTCCGGGCTATATTACATCAAAGACGCAGTGTGATTTACACTTGGATTGGTTTAATTCTAAATCAAAGGTTTAGGGTAAGTTATATTTGCTCTAAGGCTGAAATTTGCGATTCGACTAAAATTCCTAATTGTCAGCGTATCAGTAATCGCTGGAATATATGTCGTTTAAATCCATTTGCCGTGCACATTCAGCTTCACACATTTATGTAAATGACTTGAACACCAAAAGCTTGGGCTCAGCCCCCATCAGCCCCCCCCCCCCTCCCACACCACAAACAGATTGTTGATTATAAATGATTTTACGCGAGGCACATGTGGGAAATTGAATGCAAGACCCCTCATGCACCCTCCCCGGAAAAAAATAACAAAAAAGTTTGTGCAGACATCATGTAGAAAGAAAGTATGTAGTCTGACAGTAGCAAAGAAAACAATGTAATAGACTCTTCTGAACGACAGGAAAAAGGACGTTCTGGATTTCATATTAGTAAATATCAAGTGGTTACTATAAGGGGTCAACTCACACTTCATGTGCGTCAAGACAGGCTTCTAGTAATGAAGATCGTATTTTATACATTTTACCTTTGGTATGGTATGGTATAGTATTTATTCCATTCTTCATAACAAAAGACATATACAAAACATACAGAGTATTACCCCCCCCCCCCCCCCAAAAAAAAAAAAAAAAAAAAAAAAAAAAAAATTGTAAATACATAAATACACGTAGAAGGGTAACATTACAGATAATAAGAATATAATAAAATTAACACGGAAATAAGTTCAGAAGCAAATTTATGTCGAATGGGTGGTCAACATAAAAGAGCATTTAGCCTTGTTGAACGTTGACCCCTAAAGAAAGTACATAATTTACACCACATTAAGAAGAACAGGAAAGCAGGTGGAAGCAGTAAAAGGGACTAGGAAAACATAATACAGAAGGAAAAAAATATACGAATATATACTTCATAAATCAAATATGATACTCAAGTTGCCGAGTACAAATTTAATAAAAAAAACAATCGAAAGGAACGTTTAAAACTATATACAGAAGGTTGATTCTTTGGATATTTTGGAATAGTACTCCATATATGAGGATCTTTATCAATAGTAAAGCATTTAGTATTAAATATTTGTTCTTTAGATTCATCAATGTCCATAATGGGGTTCACAGAGACGGAACCAGGCTATTGGTTGCTTGCTGGAGTAATTGGTCTTCTCACCGCTTGGTTGGTCAAACATCTGATAACCAGGCCCAAGAACCTTCCACCCGGGCCCACTGGACTACCTCTCCTGGGTGTAGCCTGGCAAATCTTCAAGTACGTGCTTCTCATTACAGTATTTTAAAAGCTATAAACCCCCTTGTGTACCTAAAAATCTATCCTTTATCTCTCCCGCCCCGACCCCCCCCCTCTCTCTCTCTCTCTTGACCTCTCTCTCTCCCTATATCTTTATCTTACTTTAATTTTCATTCAATACGTCTCCTTTTGATACCGCTAGACCCTTTCCCATCTCCCCATCTGTCTCTGTCTCTCTCTTTCTCTCTCACATACACACACACGGTCTCTCTCTCTCTCTCTCTCTCTCTCACTTACTCTCTAACTATCTATCTATTTAAATATCTCTCCCCCTCTCTCTCTCTCTCTCACTGCCTCTTCTATCTCCCATACCTATATCGTATCTTGTTACCTCTTCTTCTTCTTCTTCTTGTTCTTCCTCCGCTATTTCGGAGATCAGCGATCCCATGGGCCGCAAGACATATAACTAAACAGGAGCACAAGGTAAACATCAAGGTAATCATCAAATTTTGACTCCGTTGCCGAAATATAATGTGTAATATTTTCTTGTTAATCGCAGGGGTGGGTCGGATCCTCTTGCTCTCTTCGCATCATGGTCCAAGAAGTACGGTGAGATCGTATCATTCTACGTTGGTCCGAAGCCGATCGTCATCCTCAACTCCTACCCGGTCATCTTCGAAGCATTTCGTCATCCCGATCTCCAAGACCGACTCAGCAGCCGACTACTTCAAGAAATAATGGGATTAAAGAACAGCGGTAAGGATTGAATAAAATTGGCAAGTTATTTCCAGAAATATGATAACTCTTGTGCAATGGAAGATAGCCCTTCGTATAATAATTTTGAGTATCAAAGGAACTCCCAAACCTCGAAAGGAACTTCCGAGATCCATCCGAGTAAATCAAAATAATCACCTTAACTCCTTTCAGTAAATGTCGAAACGAAATCGTCTTCTCGATGAAAGGGAAAAAAAATAAAATAAAAGAACATCATCAAGGGATCTAACATATTTTAAAGCCCCGTCACTAATCCACTACTCATCTTGTGTGATTTTATTTTATTAGTCAGATTAAATTATAATATATATAACCATGACAATCCTATCATCATGTTAAACTCCATGTTTGATATCTTCCAAAGGAATTGGTTTTTCTAACGGAGAAGTCTGGAAGGAGCAGCGAAAGTTCACCCACTCTGTATTCCGGAGTCTTGGTGTTGGTAAGAAGAGCTATGAGGATACCGTATCAGCCGAGATGATCCAGCTTTCTTCAGTCATCAAAGAAAAGAAAAGTTCTCCTTTTGACCCCAGCACTCTCTTTATGCAAGCCGTTTCCAACATCATTTGCTCTATCATCTTCGGAACACAGTACACATACGACGACGACGCATTCAAGAAAGTAAGCTGAATATGTATCATCCTGACTTTCACTGATAATTCCTGTGGATTGTCACATCAGTACTTGAATGACAGTTTGTGAATTCATATTAAAGATGATAAATTTTAGTCAAACTGATTTTAAGGCAGCCCTTATGTCGCCCATATTCTCTCTCTCTCTCTCTCTCTCTCTCTCTTTCTCTCACGCAGTGGTGGATCCAGGGGGGGGGGGGCGGCCCCCTCTCCTGGCGCTCAAGGGGGCGGTGGATGTTGAGAAGAAAAAAAAACACTGTTCCCTTCCCCGTTGAGCAAAAAAAAAAAAATGAGTGCTCACTACCCCCCCCCCCCTTCCGAGAGATGGCGTTATTCCATATTGTATTCATCATGTTCATTATTTACATCTCGTCTGTTTGGAGCCAGAAGGGCGTTAACTCTGTGTAAGTTAATATGAATTAACGCTCTTCTGTCTCCAAACCTGGGAAGGAACAACTATAATACATGTATCCTACGACCACCAGGTTCCCCCAACTCGTTATACACGATAGTAAGAGTTTTGCTTTCCTTATTGTCACACACATCATTCTTAAATAGCCTAAGACATCATTCTTTTTTCTCTTTATATAGATTTTGCATCTCGTGAACTTGAACGTAAAATTGTCGGGAGGGGGCGGATCGTTTTTGTTTCTTCCCATTCCTGGTATTTCCAAGATTCCGTTTGGTAAAATGAAGCTCATGACAAACACAATTCGGAGCTTGAACGCCTTCATCCAGTCTCAGATTGAGTCTCATGAAAAGAATTGGGATCCAGAAAATCAGAGGGATTTCATCGACCAGTACCTCAATAAGTTGGATGAAACCAAGGTGAGTGAAAGCAACTAAGAGGCTGTTCACACCGGCAGAGATAGCGCGGTCTAGCGCGCGCTCTATCGCGCGCTAGGCCGCGCTATCTCTCGTGGACCACCCCCAAGAGGTGCTCCAGTGCTGGCACGCCGTTTTGGCTCGCCGTGGCTCGCTGTTGGGCGGACCGAAACGACGTTGTACCTTCCACACCGCAGAGATAGCGCGCGCTAGACCGCGCTATCTCTGCCGGTGTGAACAGCCTCTAAGATAGATGCGTTTACATTCTACAATTCTTTGTTCCAGTGGTCATACGATTTATGGTTCCTATACGTTCTATTTGTTCTGCTTTTCCTCGGTCCAATCCTAATAGTAATACTAAACCTAACCTTAAAATTCACCTTAACCCTAAAACTTACTCCCGCCCTCAACTTTCTAATGGGACGTAGGACAAACAGGTTTCAAAGAAGTATGTATAAATCATGGGACAACCACAGTTTGTTCACGAAGTCCATATTATTAAATTGTTTCTGCATCCAACATGTTATGTCATTATTCACAGTGGATACTTTCACAAAATCAGAAGAACTAAATACAAAGTATGACCAGGGAGGTGATACCCTGGTATGACAAATGTGAACCACAGTGTATTGATATCGGCAACGCTCTGAGGCGCTACAAATATCACCTGTTAGTATTCTGTTAGTGACACGTATCACAATTAAACAAATACCAGAACGTTGTATGCACTCTTAAGGCGGCCCTATTACCAAAACGTTATTAAAGGCAATTCTTTCTGCTTTCGGCTGCTTTCAGGACACAGTTTCTTCATTCAACAAACTCAATTTAACCGGTTGTATCGCCGATCTCTTTCTCGCTGGGTCTGACACGACGGCTACTACTCTAAAGTGGTGCATCCTCTACATGATGGCCTACCCACGGATTCAGTCACGTGTTCAAGATGAACTTGATCACGTGGTTGGCAGAGAACGAATCCCAAGGCTGGATGATATCAAAGATCTTCCCTACACCAATGCCGTTATCTTAGAGGTAGATCTTCAGTTATTCTGTTTCAAATTAGAGGGCTAAAAGAAGGGGAGGGGATCCCCACCCACTGGAGAAAACCGGATCCCCCTCTTCCTAGAAGAATGCGGCTGCCATTAAAACTATTCCTTGATATGTATCACAATAACCCCCCCCCCCCAAAAAAAACAACAACAACAACAACAACAACAACAACAACAACAACATGTTATCAACTTAAAGAGAACGTGATATCTAAGATGTTCATATTAGGTGAACATAGGGAGGAGAGACACGGGAGGCGTGTGGGGGCATAGCGACAGGTATTTCCACCGCGGTGGATTTAATTTGTCTAAGAGACACAATTGGCACATGTCCCCTCCTTTAAAACAATCTTGAATTCCTTAAAGTAAACAAAAATGAATTTATTGTTTTGTTTATCAGAGTTTTATTTATGTTTTTATATCCTGAATCGTACTTTCCAAGGTCCAACGGAAGGGTGTGGTTGTCCCACTAGGTGTGCCCCACGTGGCTGCTGCGGATACCACCATACGAGGCTACACCATTCCGAAGGGCGCCGTCATTGTTTCCAACATTTCTGAGGTGCTGAACAGCGAAGAGCTTTGGAAAGACTCCGGGGCCTTCAATCCTGAAAGGTTTCTGACCGCAGATGGAGAGCTTATCAAGAGAGATGAACTCATCTTTTTCAGCAGTGGTAAGACAAGTTTATTAGCAGTTATTCGCCATGTGATGAATATTAAGAAACACATCATTTATCCTTACGGACAAAAGACCAATATAACCTGCTTCATCAAACTTTTGATAATGTAAAATTGAGCCCAGTTTGATATAAAAATGAGAAAATTACGAACATAATGGCTGAAACTTCTGAGTGCAAGAAATGGAGAGAGTTTTTTGAGTAGTGAAGAAACAAGAAGGGATGTACATTGTATATTGGAGATAATGAGAGGGTTGATTATAAATCCATTTCTTTCTCCTTCTCCGTCGATCATCCCCACGCCGCCCGCCCCCCCCCCTCTCTCTCTCTCTCTCTCTCTCTCTCTATCTCTCTCTCTCTATCTCTCTCTCTCTTTTTCTCCCTCTCTATCTACCTCCTACTTCCTCCTCTCTTTTTCTCCCTCTCTCTCCCTCCTACTTCCTCTCCCTCTCTTTCATTGTGCATTCATACAATTATTCCCAGGTCGCCGTGCCTGTCCTGGAGAGCAGCTAGCCCGGATGGAGACATTCTTAGGTTTTACAAGCCTCCTTCAACGATTCACCTTCAAGAAACCTGACAACTCACCACCTCTTTCTTTTGAAGGAGTATTGGGTGTATCAAGGAACCCTGTTCCCTACATGACATGTGCTGTAGTAAGAGAATGAAAATGGAAGAAAATCCTTTAAAGTTACAGTCATGAGGTACGGTAATAAGGAAACATGGATTCTCAGAGAATCAAAAGGAACCTACACTCAAAATCCAAGGTGATAAGTGATATCTGCCAAATGGTTAAGGTACAAAATTACTAAAAGCTAAATAATGAAACGAAAACATATGTTAAAATCGAGCTGGTCAACCATAGTCATAGTTGGTCATAGTTGTCTAAAGTTATGAATCGAAGTTTTCAGTTAATGTGATTGCGGGCAGTCATTGTTACTTGACATTTTATGGTTCACATATACAGTCTACTGCATTTTAAGCGCTTTTTTTTATCGAAATATAACTCAATCAGCACATCTCAAGTTTAGCTGTACCCCTTATAAAAAAGAGATAATGTTTTAAGTTGAAATATCTTTTTTCTTTCCTCTTTTTATGAAATGATTGTGGGAATATGAATTGTTCTTGCTAAATAACGTTGATATCTTCTAGGAACGTTATTGGTCAATCTCTGTAACTCATAAAATTGATTAATAAAGTTTTTAAATATATTCACTTTTATCTATTGTCAATATATATATCTCAAAGAGTAGACGCGATGCTTTTAATAATAAACGAACCTATCCATACTTCGAAGATCTTCCAAATTTTGTTATCACATTCTACATCTTATTACAGGGAGCAGTTCAAGGAAGAAAATAGGTCGCTTAAAATGTTGCAGATTATCGTGATCTGATATAGAAGAATGATGCTCGCGTTACTCTTAACTATTGTAACGCTTGTAAATCGAGCAACAATTTAAATGGACAAATGGAGCTGACGTATAATACAAGCTCTATTTAGATGTCACTTCAGTCCAAAACTTCATTAATTTATTATATGTATCGTGTCCTCTTCAACTGGCGGATAATAATATGTTAGTAATGAAATGTCTCCTTTTTTTGTGATTTATGTTACTTTTACTCACCTTTTACACGATCGCGACTATTTTTGAAAAATCAACTCAAGGGCGATTTCAATACCTGTTATAAATCCCATAGAAATCATGTTGGGGTTACGTAATACTTCATTGTCATGTTCGCACGGTTCAATAGGTGACGCACAAGCCTCAGTATTCACAATGCCCTAGGTTGAGTTTTCGAAAACAGTTGCGATCGTATTCTATGTAGTTTAATCGTTTGTAGAATGTTTTCTCATTGAAACAGAAAGTAAAACGAAGACTGTCTATATAACTTATGGAATGCTATCGTACTTTGTGAAAAGTGAATGAAAGAGACGGAAAACGGGGGAGATAAAGTGTGGAGGTAAATGGTCAGTTTCCCCTTATATTTTGAGCCTCTATAACTTCACTTTTCCATAGATTTATATTTCAAGTAAGTTACATCGTACATAAATTCAAAAATTATTTTGTGATTTGTAAATGATATTGATTATAAAAGCACTTATTCTTTGACGTTTTAACCCATGACTGCTGATTCATCGTTGTTTTGTTGTTGCTGTTGTTGTTATTCTTGTAATTTTTGTATATTGTTTTTAATGGTAAAAAGGGCATGCATTGTCCCGGGATTTATTATGGTCTCCTAGACGATCATTACGTACTTAAAATTATGTAAGTAATAATAATGATAATTTTGTTAACACAGGGCAGCTTCATCAGCATCAATGATGTTCTTCCTGAGGCCCCTAAATTTATCGTTACCCCCAGCAAGTGCCGGATACCCAGTTACACGTAGGTGGTGAGTGGCAAATGTGGATTAATGTCTGAATTGCCAAATGACGTCGTAGTATTTTCCTCCTTCATTTCTCACTTCACTTACTGTTTTACTAAAAGACTAGTTTGAGAGGACATTGCCCTCTAATACCAGTCACTACTTCTCCTATGCTATTTAATGTGGTCAGCTTAAAGTACAAGTCCACTCCAAAATAAATTACTTTCAATAGAAGCAGAAACAATCACAAGAAACCATTCAAAAAAAAGTTTGACCAAAATCGGATAACTAATAAGAAAGTTTAATAATTATGATCTTTTGAAAAAGCATGTAAAACTATGGAACAATGTAAATCGCTACACAAATTTGGTTATCAGTTTGTGACGTCATGTCCTCACTATTTAGTTTAATCCTAAGTTATCTTTTTATCCCCCAAAACTTGATATCCCCATGCCTTGCCTAGGTTATATGATTTGTATAATAATCATTACGTGCAAGACATTTCACAAAATATTTTATAAACTTTAAAGAATTGATACTATTTTCTGAATATTGTATATTATACAAATAATGAATGGTTATGAGTTCAATAGTGCGAATATTTTCATGAGTTGAAAGATTAACATTCTATTCAACGAAGCGTCAGTTTATATAAATAGTTCATAAAAACTCACTTTTTTCATGATTTAACTGGAAAAAAATTACTCTATATTAGTGCATCCACACAAAAGCATATTACTATCATTAACTTGGATGCTGGTGTGAAGAAATAAAATTCTAATGGGAAAAATAGGGAATTTATATTATCGATACACTGTATAAAGAAAATAATTAGTGGATAGTGAGGACATGAAGAGACTCATGAGTGAGTTACCAATTTGTCTTGCGATTTTTAAAGTTTTTCGTGTCATTAAAAATTAATAACTTTCTTATTAGTTATCCGATTTGGTCAAACTTTTTTTGATTGGTTTGTCTGATTTTTCTGCTTCTATTGAAAGTAAATTATTTTGGAGTGGACTTGCCCTTTAATATCCCAGTACACCACACTCACTACAGATGCAATGCATTCAAAACTGGATTGGGACAATCTAATTAGGAGTGAACGTTGTGACGTAGTGACTCGAGAAGAAGAAATACCACACCCACTAAGCCTCTCATCAGCATCAAAGAAGTTCGGTCTACAAATAAACATCAAAAAGACTGAAGTACTATTCCAACCAGGTACAGACCACCGAGAGGAGGAGGAGATCCTAGTGGATGGGACAGCCCTAAACCAGGTAGATGACTTCACTTACCTCGGCAGCACTATATCCAAAGACGGACGCATCGACTCTGAGCTGGTGAAAAGAATGTCAAAGGCCAGCAGTGCATTTGGAAGACTGCGAACCAGGCTATGGAACAACCATCATGTCTCAACAAGAGTGAAGTGCAAAATCTACAGGGCTATCGTCCTATCCACTCTCTTATACGGTGCGGAAAGCTGGACTCTCTACACAAGTCAAGTAAAGAAACTTCACGCGTTCATGATGAGACACCTTCGAGCAATCATGAGAATCAGTTGGAAGGACAAGGTGACCAACAAAGAGGTACTAGAGCGAGCAAACCTTCCTTCTATGGAGGACCTGCTCATCAGGAAGAACCTACGATGGACAGGCCATGTCATCAGGATGCCCTCTGAGAGGTTACCAAAGCAAGTACTATTCTCGCAACTACCCGCTGGCGAAAGAGGGATTGGTCGTCCACGGCTTCGCTACAAGGACACGATCAAGAGGAACCTTAAGCGGAGGCAAATTGAAACCAAGACTTGGACAACTGCTGCAGGCCAGCGAGCTGTATGGAGAGCAGCTGTAAAGTGAAAATGAAGGCGGTCTTTGTCGCTTCGCGACAGACAGCTACTACTACTACTAGTTTCTCTTCTTATATAATTATGTTAACATCATTGTATAAAATGTATTGCTGTATTGCTATTGGTAAATTAATTAAATTGAAAAGAAAAAAAATCAGAATATTCTGGTGGTCAGTGGCGTACGCAGGATTTTGTCAAGGGGGGGGGGGGGGGGGGGGGGGGTTTGGTTAACGTTTTTTAAATCAGGCCGAAAATTTCGCAACGACTCATCCAGCCAGGGGGCGGGCCCTCCGGCCCCCCCCCCCTGGATCCGCCACTTGGGTAGGGTGGTAGAAGGGGTAAAGTGGGAGTATAAGTAGGGTGGTAGTAGAGGTAGGGTAGCAGTAGAGATAAAGTGGCAGTAGATCGTACGTCGTAGCGGTGGAGTGGAAGATGTAAAATGGTGGTAGGTTGGTGGTATGGGTAGGATTGTTTTCTTCCTAATTCTTGAACGGGGTCACGTTGGATAAAAAACCCAGAATGTTATACGTATCGTACCATAGCCAGACATTGTAAAAATCTCTTTTACAAGTTCAGCTTTTTATCGCTCAAATGTTCTTATTTCTAATGTTATCTATGCCTTTGGTTGAACATGTAGAAAGTAACACCTTCCGGTGTTCGATTTACCCCTCTGTAAATTTCATTGACATTTTTTTCCTCAAAATGATAGAGTTCAATACTTTTGTTGGCTAGCTGCAAAGAGATAAGCCATGAAAAGTCTCTTTTACTTACTGAATTATATTTTGTCACAAACTGGATAACAAAGGCGATATAGTTCATGTAGGGTACACATGGACAATGGTGCGCCCTTCAGTATTTGAAGCGATGCCAAGAACAGGTGCCACGTAATCAAAAGGGAAACCTAAGATAATTTAACAAAGAATACCAGGCAGAATAATGAATGGGATTCACTTGCAGGGTCTGAACAACAGTGCTTTAATGGCAAAGTATAAGTTGTCATCACAAAAATGTGCATGAAATCAGATCCGATCATGCAAAAAAACTCAATTGATCTACAATAGACTTGAATTGTGTTTTGTCTCCTTCCAAACAATGTACATAATTATGTTCCTTTAATACTGGCATCATAGATGATAAAGTACAGTAACCCTTTACTGAAATGCAAAATACGTCATGTAAGCAGGAAATAATCAAGTCCAGAAGGTCGTAAGCAGCTATCATTTGTATTTGACGTGTGTCGTTTTTAACAGGTCGAAATTCTAAAGTTCTTGTAAAAATCCTTATTTATTACAATACTTAGCAGTGTTTATCACAGAGCTTTCCCAAATGAATGTATTCAACCTATATGACCATTGAAGTAGAAGGAGCTGGCTAAGGCAATAGTTGGCAATGGGGGGAAATGTGTTTATTAATATACGAACTTGTCTATTATATTAATTGTCTGTATTGTATGCATTTAAATTTGTAATCGAGGCAATGCCATTATTACCTCAGTGTAATCTCATATGAAATTTAAACCGAATTGAATTATGCTGTTCCAAGGCCACCTTGATGCATATATCTATTTATAATGATATAATACACATGTTCTCCCCTTTCGTCGGAGGCGGGGGGGGGGGTGTTTTGGTATCTTCTTGGATTGATATTATATACGTTACCTTGCTTTCTCCATTCAATGTGTAACTATGAATCGTGGTAAATATTGATACATTATTAACAAATTCATGTCTACCTGAGTCCAAAGAAGCTGATTAACGTTCAAAGAGAAGCTTTCCAGGCAACCTAGGCTGTATGTCTTACCCAAGGCCACAACACCACGTTGACTTCTTTTCAACCAGGACTTCCATAAAGAAGACTTTGTAAAAATGTATTTGGTAAGACATGCACTCTCCATGTACTCTACAATCGGATTTTTTTCCTCACCTTTACCGCATTATCATAATCATAACCAGTACCATAATCAGAGTTAGTATTTATTTCTTTCATGGGTAATTCAACTATTAATTAGGATAGGAATCAGCGTCCTCCACTCAGCGTTAATATTTTAATTATTGTGTAGTAAGATACGTCAATGGGGGCAAATTTATGCTTCTAACAGCGTGTCCACATACACACAAAATTATCCCGAAACTCTATAAAGAAACGACATATACGAGTTGTGTTATAAAAACATGTAAAACATGGACTTTGTGCAGGACGATTTCCCTCCTGGAAAATGTTCTACGTAGTCTAAATGTATGTCTCCTTGAAGAGACGAACATAACACACGTTTCCACCCTTTATTTTTAGAGAGAAAGGGAAGAAGGAGCGGTCAATAATGCACTAGCTTTATATGATTGCCCTCCCCCCTCCCCCCCCCCCCCCCCCCCCAGGAGAAAATAGAGAAGTCTAACAGTGGAATAGGAATAACAAATATTTGAACTATGATTTAGTTCATTGCACAGGACTTTGGAACTTTGGAACCAACGACAAAAATAACAACTGTACATTGCGAGAAAGAAAACCCAAGTGTGGTGTATGCTTACGCTAGTAACGTGCAGAATGCAACTGGTTTATCTGCAACAAAGGATTCCGAATCTTAATCGTAACCATTCGAGTAGAGCGTTCCAGTATGGCCAGGAGACGGTCGATGAAAATCTCATAAATCATGTATCTGATGCGGAGAAGGCGACTACAGATGGACAAGTAACCTGACATCTCGCTGCATCATTCGGACGTCTGAAAGCAACGAAAGTTATACTCAATCATGGAGCTAACATGGATACAGGAGACAAGGACGGCTATTCCGCAGTATACAAAAGGGAACCAGGGCAATACTGGCACTACTCCTTTACACATTGCAGCAAGGCAAGGTGATCTTGATGACACAAAAAAACTCACAAGTCAAGGAGCTGGGGTGAATGAGAGAGATAATGACGGTTGGACAGCACTACACGCTTCTGCTCTGGAGGGTCATCTTGATGTCACCAAATATCTGATCAGTCAAGGAGCTGAGGTGAATAATATACATGATAACGGTATGACAGCACTACACGCTTCTGCTATGCAGGGTCATCTTGATGTCACCAAATATCTCATCAGTCAAGGAGCTGGGGTGAATGAGAGAGATAATGACGGTTGGACAGCACTACACGCTTCTGCTCTGGAGGGTCATCTTGATGTCACCAAATATCTGATCAGTCAAGGAGCTGAGGTGAATAAAAGAGCTAATAACGGTATGACAGCACTACACGCTCCTGCTATGCAGGGCCATCTTGATGTCACCAAATATCTCATCAGTCAAGGAGCTGAAGTGAATAATATACAACATAACGGTATGACAGCACTACACGCTTCTGCTCAAGAGGGTCATCTTGATGTCACCAAATATCTCATCAGTCAAGGAGCTGAGGTGAATAAGGGAGATAACGACGGTATGACAGCACTGCACGTTTCTGCTATGCAGGGTCATCTTGATGTCACCAAATATCTCATCAGTCAAGGAGCTGAGGTGAATAAGGGAGATAACGACGGTATGACAGCAATGCACGTTTCTGCTATACAGGGTCATCTTGATGTCACCAAATATCTCATCAGTCAAGGAGCTGAGGTGAAAAATGATGCAAATGACGGTATGACATCATTAAATAGTGCTGTCCTCAGTGGTCATCTTGATGTCACCAAATATCTCATCAGTCGAGGAGCTGAGGTGAATGAGGGAGATAATGGCGGTATGACAGCACTACACGCTTCTACTATGCAGGGTCATCTTGATGTCACCAAATATCTCATCAGTCAAGGAGCTGAGGTGAATAAAAGAGCTAATAACGGTAGGACAGCACTACACGCTTCTACTATGAAGGGTCATCTTGATGTCACCATATATCTCATCAGTCAAGGAGCTAAAGTGAATAACATAGATGATAACGGTATGACAGCACTACACGCTTCTACTAAGCAGGGTCATCTTGATGTCACCAAATATCTCATCAGTCGAGGAGCTGAGGTGAATGAGAGAGATAATGACGGTAGGACAGCACTACACGCTTCTGCTATGCAGGGTCATCTTGATGTCACCAAATATCTCATCAGTCAAGGAGTTGATGTGAATAAAAGATCTAATAGCGGTAGGAGAGCATTACACAGTGCTGCAAGGGAGGGTCACCTTGATGTCACCAAATATCTCATCAGCCAAGGAGCTGAGGGGAATAAGGGAGATAATGCCGGTGACACAGCATTACACTTTGCTGCTCAGGAGGGTCATCTTGATGTCACAGAATATCTCATCAGTCAAGGAGCTGAGGTGAATAAGGGAGATAATGACGGTATGACAGCATTACACAGTGCTGCTTATATGGGTCATATTGATGTCACCAAATATCTCATCAGTCAAGGAGCTGAGGTGAATAAGACAAATGGTCGAGGTGAGACAGCATTACACATTGCTGCTTATACGGGCAATCTTGATATCACCAAAAGTCTTGTCAGTCAAGGAGCTGAGATGAATAAGAGAAATGATCGCGGTAAGACAGCATTACACATTATTGCTCAGGAGGGTCATTTGGATGTCACCAAATATCTCATCAGTCAAGGAGCTGAGGTGAATAAGGGAGAAAATGATGGTATGACAGCACTACACACTTCTACTATGCAGGGTCATCTTGATGTCACCAAATATCTTATCAGTCAAGGAGCTGAAGTGAATGACATAGAGGATAACGGTATGACAGCACTTCACATTTCTGCTATGCAGGGTCATCTTGATGTCACCAAATATCTCATCAGTCAAGGAGCTGAGGTGAATAAAAGAACTAATAACGGTAGGACAGCACTACACGCTTCAACTTTGCAGGGTCATCTTGATGTCACCAAATATCTCATCAGTCGAGGAGCTGCGGTGAATGAGAGAGATAATGGCGGTATGACAGCACTACACGCTTCTACTATGCAGGGTCATTTTGATGTCACCAAATATCTTATCAGTCAAGGAGCTGAGGTGAATGAGAGAGATAATGGCGGTAGGACATCACTACACGCTTCTACTATGCAGGGTCATCTTGATGTCATCAAATATCTCATCAGTCAAGGAGCTGAAGTGAATAACATAGATGATAACGGTATGACAGCACTACACGCTTCTACTATGCAGGGTCATCTTGATGTCACCAAATATCTCATCAGTAAAGGAGCTGAAGTGAATAACATAGATGATAACGGTATGACAGCACTACACGTTTCTGCTATGCAGGGTCATCTTGATGTCACCAAATATCTCATCAGTCAAGGAGTTGATGTGAATAAAAGATCTACTAGCGGTAGGACAGCATTACACGCTTCTACTATGAAGGGTCATCTTGATGTCACCAAATATCTCATCAGTCGAGGAGCTGAGGTGAATAAGGGAGATAATGCCGGTGACACAGCATTACACGTTGCTGCTCAGGAGAGTCATCTTGATGTCATAAAATATCTCATCAGTCAAGGAGCTGAGGTGAATAGGGGGAGAAATGACGGTATTACAGCATTACACTATGCTGCCTTTAGGAGTCGTCTTGATGTCGCAGAATATCTCTTCAGTCAAGGAGCTGAGGTGAATAAGGGAGATAATGACGGTAAGACAGCATTACACAGTGCTGCTTATATGGGTCATATTGATGTCACCAAATATCTCATCAGCCAAGGAGCTGAGGGGAATAAGGGAGATAATGCCGGTGACACAGCATTACACGTTGCTGCTCAGGAGAGTCATCTTGATGTCATAAAATATCTCATCAGTCAAGGAGCTGAGGTGAATAAGGGGAGAAATGACGGTACTACAGCATTACACTATGCTGCCTTTAGGAGTCGTCTTGATGTCGCAGAATATCTCTTCAGTCAAGGAGCTGAGGTGAATAAGGGAGATAATGACGGTATGACAGCATTACACAGTGCTGCTTATATGGGTCATATTGATGTCACCAAATATCTTATCAGTCAAGGAGCTGAGGTGAATAAGGGAGATAATGCCGGTAAGACAGCATTACACTTTGCTGCTTTTAAGGGTCATCTTGATCTCACCAAATATCTCATCAGTCAAGGAGCAGAGGGGAATAATATACATCTTAACGGTATGACAGCATTACACGCTTCTGCTCAAGAGGGTCATCTTGATGTCACCAAATATCTTATCAGTCAAGGAGCTGAGGTGAATAAGGGAGATAATGCCGGTAAGACAGCATTACACTTTGCTGCTTTTAAGGGTCATCTTGATCTCACCAAATATCTCATCAGTCAAGGAGCAGAGGGGAATAAGGAAGATAATGACGGTAAGACAGCATTACACAGTGCTGCTTATATGGGTCATATTGATGTCACAAAATATCTCATCAGTCAAGGAGCTGAGGTGAATAATATACAACTTAACGGTATGACAGCATTACACGCTTCTGCTCAAGAGGGTCATCTTGATGTCACCAAATATCTCATCAGTCAAGGAGCTGAGGTGAATAAGGGAGATAACGACGGTATGACAGCACTGCACGTTTCTGCTATGCAGGGTCATCTTGATGTCACAAAATATCTCATCAGTCAAGGAGCTGAGGTAAATAAAGGAGATAATGACGGTATGACAGCATTACACTTTGCTGATCAGGAGGGTTATCGTGATGTCACGCAATATCTCATCAGTCAAGGAGCAGAGGGGAATAAGGAAGATTATGACGGTAAGACAGCATTACACTTTTCTGCTTATTTGGGTCATATTGATGTCACAAAATATCTCATCAGTCAAGGAGCTGAGGTGAATAAGGGAGATAATGACGGTAGAACAGCATTACACATTGCTGCTCAGGAGGGTCATCTTCATGTTACCAAAAATCTCATCAGTCAAGGAGCTGAGATGAATAAAGGAGATAATGGGGATAGGACAGCTTTACACTTTGCTGCTCAGGAGGGTCATCTTGATATCACCAAATATCTCATCAGTCAAGGTGCTAAGGTGAATAAGACAAATAGCCGAGGTGCGACAGCATTACACGTTGCTGCTTATACGGGCCATCTTGATATCACCAAAAATCTCATCGGTCAAGGAGCTGAGATGAATAAGGGAGAAAATGACGGTATGACAGCATTAATCGTTGCTGCTCTCAAGGGTTATCTTCATATCACCAAATATCTCATCAGTCAGGGAGCTGAGGTGAATAAGGGAGATAATGACGGTAAGACAGCATTACACGTTGCTGCTCATCAGGGTCACGTTGATATCATCAAATATCTCATCAGTCAAGGAGCTGAGGTGAATAAGACAAATGGTCGAGGTGAGACAGCATTACACATTGCTGCTTATACGGGCCATCTTGATATCACCAAAAGTCTTGTCAGTCAAGGAGCTGAGATGAATAAGAGAAATGATCGTGGTAAGACAGCATTACACATTACTGCTCAGGAGGGTCATTTGGATGTCACCAAATTGCTCATTAGTCAAGGAGCTGAGGTGAATAGTGGAGATAATAACGGTAGGACGGCATTACGCGTTGCTACTCATAAAGGTCATCTTGATATCACCAAATATCTCATCAGTCAAGGAGCTGAGGTGAATAAGGGAGAAAATGATGGTATGACAGCATTACACGTTGCTACTCATAAGGGTCATCTTAATTTCACCAAATATCTCATCAGTCAAGGAGCTGAGGTGAATAAGAGAGGTCATAACGGTAGGACAGCATTACATGTTGCTGCCCAGGAGGGTCATCTTGATATCACCAAAAATCTTATCAGTCAAGGAGCTGAGGTGAATAAGAGAAATGTTCGTGGTGCGACTGCATTACAAACTGCTGCTTATACGGGTCATCTTGATATCACCGAATATCTCATCAGCGAAGGAGCTGAGGTGAATAATAGACAAAACAATGGTATGACAGCATTACACGTTGCTGCTCAAAGGGGTCATCTTGATGTTACCAAATATCTCATCAGTCAAGGAGCTGAGGTGAATAATATACATGATAACGGTATGACAGCACTACACGTTGCTACTCAAAAAGGTCATCTTGATGTCGCCAAATATCTCATCAGTCAGGGAGCTGAGGTGAATAAGGGAGATAATGACTGTATGACAGCGTTGCACGTTGCTGCTCATCAGGGTCATCTTGATATCATCAAACATCTCATCAGTAAAGGCGCTGAGGTGAATAAGGGAAGCAATGATGGTAGGACACCTTTACACAAAGCTGTTCAGCATGGTAATATTACTATTGTTAAAGTCCTTCTAGCAGAAGGAGCACGTTCTGACACAGGAGACATTGATGGTCACACGCCTCTACAATTGTCTACATACCTCGGGTATCAAAGCATCGCTGATCTATTCATCGACCGCTCAAATTCCAAGGTAAAAATATTAAAAACCCACTCTATTGAAATTATCTACCCCGATATATACAATACATGCATGTAGAATGACAAGTAATTGAATTGAATTTAGTGGATATCAGGCAAGTGAGGCAAAGTCTACCTATCACCATGTATTTAGAATTGACCAACTCAATTCTTACTATATTTGGGTGACCACTACTTTATTCTTAAGCATACATAAAACACCAGTGAGACCCTAGTCCTGTTTCTTAACTTTTTGTCAATATACATGTTTCTTACATATCATAAGGATTGCTTAAAAGGTTTACTTATCACTGAATAATTGATCACCTGATCTACTTTACTTTATCGAACTTTGGCTTTCATAGCAGTTTTTTAAATAAAAAATTCAAGTTTTCATGCTGCGTGTTTTCTTATATCCAGCTCGGCCAGATAGATTTAACGGATATCCATCTTGCCATCCAAGACGGTCATACATCCATTATTGAGAAGTTAGTTTCTGAGGGAGCTGATATCAATGTCCAATCAACTGACGGCCAGACGTGTCTCCATAAAGCCACTAAACTCTGCTATAAGAGCGAAAGGATTATGCATGACTCGGATACACTAAAAGAGGTGAGTAGTACCCCAGTAACACAAACGAGAACGTAACGAGACCGACGAGAGTCTGAATAACAAATTATGTTACGGGCTAATATTGGTCAGTTTTGGAGTCGATATGAAGTCGTCTAGGTCATGAGTGAATCCTTAAATCTGATACCCATGATTGGCCAAAGAAAATGTGTATGTTGGTGTGTGTGCGTGTGTTTGTGTGAGTGGGGGAAATGTACAACGTAAATAGGAATTTTCACAACTGTGAATCCAAGAGGCAGCGTTTAACTTCGCGTATATGTGGTGCTCATCCACCCTGGCTATTGATGGACGATACTGTTCAAGTAAAAGAGCATATACATTTTTATGTTTCAGATCTCTGATGAGTATTACAAGGGCGAACTATCTCCTGAGAAGGCCTTGGTGTTTTATCTCCTAGAGAATGGAGCCAAGTTAGATGTGAGGGACAAGAATGGCAACCTACCAATCCAATATGCCAAGGACGAAATTGTCAAACAGATGATTCTGTCGAGGTGATACTTTTAAGTCTAAAATAATAACATTCAGTCCAGTTGTAAAACAAAAGATTGATCAAAACCCAAGGAAATAATATTACTTTGTTCGGGGCTAGTAAGTGAAGCCTACTAGGTCGTTAACTCCACTCCATACTTTTTTCCTTCTGTATATACATGTATAAATATATTATTTGTTTAACAAAATTCGTTAAGAAAATATGAACTAACTGTCGTTCTTTAATTGTTTGGGTTTTGTGAGAATTGTATTTGACCGCATTACCAGGTCAAAAAATATGTATTTTTCTTCTGTTCCTACACAATACTAAGATTAGTGTCTCTCTTCTTTTAATATTGGCCTCGATAAATGTCTGACATTTAACAGTTGTTCGATTTATGTCAATATAATTTATTTGATTTTTCATAAGTGGAAACAAATACACGTTTTCACAGCACAAATTGTTTAGAAATGACTTATCGACTTTATTACATCTGCACTGATTAATTTCAGATTACCTTCTTTAGAGGAGATCCAGTCTTATCGAGGTAAGAACATCCTTCAAACACAAACAGCTTTTTTCAGTGTAAATGCTAAACTAGTGCGTCTATTTTTTTCTTATCCATTAAGTCACAGATTAAAGTCAAGCGAAGATTATTTTTCAGTTTTCCATCCCAAAGAACAAAGAATTTAGGAATTCATTGGCTGGGCCATTTGTATTACTTAATCGCACACCCAACTCGCTCACGTGCTCCCTACAAAAACTGCATTTGTATTCATGGTTGAAGAACTAAGAGTCAGGGTTCCATTAATGACCCAAATACGAGAGATGAACGTTGAACGACCAGATAATAAACAGATAAATATAATTAAAGTGGCAATATAGATAATACGTTATTGATTTACCATAGACCCTAATTCAAATGTTACAAACCAGGAAGGGATGTCACTGTTTGGGTAAATAACTCAACCGTTGCAGTTGTAACAAAGTGAATCCTTTTTTTTGGAGCAGAAATGAGATGAAAACTGTATTTATAAATATTGATATATCATTCTAATGACTTCCCGATCTGAATTTACAGTTACTTTGTCGATTATTTCAATTCTTATTATTGTGTCATTTCCTTATGTTTGAAATAAATAAAAGATGAACCATCAACTCCTTCCATCGTCTCAGTTAAAGTCGAAATGAATACCAGTCAGGAAATCGAAATCGAGGACCATGGCGTATCACTGTATATTTCTCCGGAGGCTGTTCATCAGAGTGACCCGTGCACGATCACGTTAACCCTCTTACGAGACACTCCCAGTGTTGACATCCAAGATGATGAATCAATGGTCTGCTACGGGATCAGATGTGATCCTCCAAACATGATCTTCGACCAACCTGTTAAGATCAGGATACCACACTATTCCTTGGTCACGAACCCTGATCGAGTGAAACCAGACATCGTCTCCCGTGTATGGGATTCAGTCAAGGGTAAATCTATTTGGTCAGATTAAGAAAATTACCTTTTTAAATGCTGGGATAAATGCAAATTGATACACCGAGATACACTATAAGCATTTGTAAGACATTGTAGAGCAATCGCCATGAGCGCCTATCTGAGGCGGACACCGGCACTTTAGAAGAAGCCATCATTATCATCATCATCCTCATTTGAAAAAAATGAAAATATTTGTTATGAAATCTATTATATCGTCTTCCTTTTCGCTAGTAGTACAGACCAGCGCCACCATCGGGTGTATTCTTAAAGATATTCAGCCTTGCCTCTTTAATCTTAATTTCTGATTTTTATCTCGAACTTTATGCTCTAAGTATCGGCCTCATCACAGTGCCAAAACTTCATGAGGAACAATTTGCAACTAACATGTATTTGTAGAAATTTCCAGTAAAGTGGAAGGGGTGAAGGGATAATTGATGCTTTTTAATATGGCTTCTTAAATTCGAAACCAGCTAGAATAATTATTCTTCACTAGAACATCCACTATTGATAAATATTTGATGTCATTATACATCTGTGGTTTTACTGTTAAAGGGACAAATCGGCCTATGGCAAAATAGCACTCCTCCACAAAAAAAAAACTTTTTTTTTTTTGTTACCCACTGAACCAGATATACCGAGAACATCAAGAAAACGCTCATCTAGCTCACCGGCCGAACCACCATACTGTAGAGTGTTCAGGAGACATCTTGAGCTGTACATTGGTCACTGTGCTGAGTGGTGGGTTCTTATTCCTCTTGAACAGGTGATCCGACAACAACTTATGTGTACCACATACATCTCTGACAAGATAGAGAGAGGCAAAGAGTTTGAAGTTCACCTGCAGATGCATGCGGACCTTCCTGGGATCGAAACGGTCAGTAAATAGCAAATGATTATTATCAATCACTTGTTGGAATGTATTACTTACAACTTCTCCGCAACGTTTCACCAATTCTTATACTGGCTTCTTCTGAAAGTCTGATTCTGTTTTAGTGGAAGCCCGTCTTATTGCTACGCAATGAATGGAAGTCTTCATAAAACTATTAAGGAATCAAAGTTAATTATTATTCGTTTAAATGATATAATAAAAAACTGCAATGCTATCATATCTTTTCCCGTATTAGGCACCCCATTAAGGCTCTTCGTTGGAATCCCTCTGACGTATGGTTCTCAAAATTCGTCCCCAATGAATTTTACGATTGTCGGTCTTTCATCTACATAGAGCCCTTCTTATAAATCAAGACACAGCCCGCATTTCAACAAATTTTATCAATCTCGTAATGTAATCAAAATTAATCTTTGTAAAGTGCCCCGTTGCAAATTATTTTATGAATAATTGTATTTCAATAGTCAGATATAGATAGAGGGCGCTTTCGTTACGTCAAGACGTGATTTGAGCTACCTCTTGCGATTTCGACTTAAACCTTGGAATTTCATTAATTGGATATACATACTACACCTTTGTTCGGAAAATATTCTTCATTTTGACTTCGATATTGGATGTGAGTAAACTGTTTTCGAAAATATCTTATTAATCGTGACATTTTGAGCTTTGAACTTGTGCCACGTTCGCGGCTACGATGTATGCCAAGAAGGCAACGCCCAATTCCGACGCTTTCCTGCCGAAAGGTCCGAAGCCCATCTTCGTGAGATCGGACGACATTCGGAACTCTACTACCAGGTTCGTGTCGGGAGAGGAAATATTCATTGCTCTGACAAAAGTTGTGACTAAAGACAATGTTTGCGGGATCCAGCAGATTCGATCTTTGTGGAGGATTTATTTGTCATCACAAGAAGAGAGAATTCGTTTGATTAGTGATGGACTGGAATTGAGGGGTGCATCAACTCCAGTGTATGATCTTAACCCCTTTACACAATTGAGGGACGACAATCTTACGAGAGTTTGTGTGAAAGACGTTCCCCTTTCCGTGGATGATGATCTGATCCGCCTCGAGCTTCAGGCAATGAAACACGAAGTGAGGGGACCGGTTCACAGACAGAAACTTCGTGTAAACGGCCAACTAACTTCGTGTCTAAACGGGGATAGGGTGTTATATATCGACCCCCCTGCACAAGCCATCCCATTTTCTGCGCGAGTTTATCACAATGGTCAGCCCACTGCAGACACCATGGCAACCTGTTCCAGATGCTTGGAATCTGGACACCACGCTTCCAGATGTGTCAACGAGTTGATATGCCGACAGTGCCGAAAACCGGGTCATCTCAAAAGTGGCTGCCCGGCGATCGCTCAAACATCAAAAGACACTCCCGAGCGACAACAAACCGATGTGCCCTTAGCATCATCAGTGAAGAATGTAGCGTCTACTGTTCCCATGGCTACCAGAGACACTACACAAAATTCCACTTCGCCCAGCGCACAGTCAACATATAGCAATGCAACAGGTGAGCGTCGGCAGACCACCTTAGCCAACTTCATTCGCAGGATCGCGAGCTCCACTACTGACAACAAAGGCGCGACAGACTCAGCATCTGCTAAGGCAATTGTTGAAGAAATCGCGAACTCAAAAAGCGTCACAGTTGACAAACAAGCGATGAATGAACACACGCCGCAGAATAGTCACAGTGACAAAAGCGATAGTGATAGCGAGTACACCGAATCAGACGTCTCACCTGAAACGCCTGAAACACCATCACCCTTGCAATCGAAAAAAAACCGGAAAGCTGGAAGGTCGAAGAAAAGGAAACTAAAAACTTCTCCTACGAAGAAGAAATAATTTTGCTAGCTAGCTGTTCTAATACCGGATATGGAAATTGGACGCTACTTGTATTATATTTCATGACTCTGTTCATACGTTTTACATGGTTAGTTATAACAGGACTTTCTAATGAACTAAAAAATAGAAAATCATGTTACTCTATATCAAAATATGAAAACTCGGACTCTATATACATATTTAATTCAATAGTATGAATCCATTTTTGCATTTCATATCTTTGAACGCTAGAGGTCTTCGTGAAAAGCTAAAAAGGAACAAAATATTTTTGTGGCTTAAACACCAAAAATGCGATATTGTTTTTTTGCAAGAAACGTTTTGGTCTCACGACCTACAAAGGAATATTTGTAATGAGTGGACTGGTACATGTTTGTTTAATAACGGAACCAATCATTCGAAGGGTGTTGCAATTTTAATTAACAGAGACCCGAAAATTGATTTAATACGTGCTTTTAATAAAAGTGACGGAAGAATTGTAGCTGCTCGTTTGAGCATCAATGGAATATGTTACTTTGTTTTGAATGTTTATGCTCCAACAAAAAAATTGGAAAAAGAGCCTTTTTATAAAATGCTTTTAAATTGGTTGAATACGGTTAAAGAAGATAATGATATTTTGATAGCAGGAGGGGACTGGAATTGTGTTCAAAGTCAGGAAATGGATACACGTGGTATCTCTTCTGCTAATGTTCCGAAATTTTATTTTAAGAAGTTTAAAAAAGATCACAATTTGGTAGATATTTGGAGACATTTATATCCAGACAAGAGACAATTTACATGGAGGCAGGTGTCTCTCTCTTTATTTTCTAGGTTAGATTATTGGTTAATATCAAAGAAGGTATGCCATTTAGTTCAATCTTCGGACATCCGTCCGGCTTTAAAGTGTGACCATAATGCTATTTCTTTGAAATTGAAATTTCAAATCGTAAAGAGAGGCAAAGGGTTTTGGAAGATAAATAATAATATCTTAGTTGATGCAAAGTATCAGACGGGTGTGCGTAATTTGATTAAACAAGTTAAATTGGAATACATACAATTGTCACCACAGGACAAATGGGAAATATGTAAAGTTAAGATAAAAGAATTTACGATGTCATACTGTAAACAAAAATATGATGTTCAAAAAAATGCTTTTAATAAACTTAAAAAGGAATATGATACCTTGAGTGAACAGTTAGATAGGGATCCAAATGAAGATGTAATTAGTAAGATGAAGGAAGCACAGAAGAAAATAGATAAATATTATACACATAAATGTAAAGGGGCATTTGTAAGATCGCGGTCAAAATGGATTGAAAAGGGTGAGAAGGCAAGCAAATATTTTTTACAGTTGGAAAAGCGCAATGGACAGAAAAAAGAAATAGAAAGTTTATATGTGAATGGAAAAACTATTAATGATGATGAAAAGGTTTTACAGGAAATTCATAAATATTTTGAAAAGGTGTATGTTAAAGAATGCACGAATGTTCATGTAGATAACTATTTTAAAGATTTAATTATTAGTACTCTGACCGATGAAGAGGCATCGAAGTGTGAAGGGTTGCTAAGTGAAAAGGAATGTAAAGACGCTTTGCAATGTATGGGTAATAACAAAGCCCCTGGAAGTGATGGTCTTAGTGCCGAGTTCTACAAGGTTTTTTGGTTAGAAATTAAAGATTTGGTTATTGCAAGCTTAAATGAGGGGTATCACAAACAAAAATTATCTTCTTCCCAAAGGCAGGGTCTTATTACTTTGTTATTTAAGAAGGGAGATAGGGGTTATTTAGATAATTGGAGACCAATTTCGTTATTAAATAATGATTATAAAATTGCGGCGAGAGTACTGTCTAAAAGACTTCAACGTGTTTTATCAAGTATCATTTCAACTGATCAAAGAGGTTTTATAAAGAAAAGATCCGCAGCAGAAAACATACGATTAGTACAAGATGTAATCGACTATTTAAAGACATCCAATAGTTCGGGAATTATATTCTTTTTGGATTTTTAAAAAGCGTTCGACAATGTTTCTCATTTTTTCCTATTTCATGTACTACGTAAATTCAATTTTAAAGAATCTTTTATATCCTGGATAAAGACCTTTTATACTGACGCCATCGGTCGTGTAATGAATAATGGATGGATTTCAGAAAAGTTAGTTATTGGAAGAGGTGTTCGCCAGGGTTGCCCATTATCGGCATTACTTTTTAACATAGTAGTGGAAATATTAGCATGCAAAATAAGACAAAATAAAAACATTAAAGGGATTGATATATTCAGTGTTGATTTAGGTATTGATAGTTTAAAAATTTCTCAATATGCAGATGACACAACATTATTTGTGGAATCTGTTAATGATATACAATATATTATGAATGAAATTAACGATTTTGGAGACTATGCAGGTCCGAAAATAAATTGGAATAAGACAGAAGTTATGAAACTGAATACTGTAAATAATTTTGTTCATGATAATGCCATTATATATACTGATCAACCTGTAAAATATTTAGGAGTATATGTAAGCGAAAATAAGAAATTGTTACAAGATTTAAACTGGAATGTAAAAATAGATAAAATTCGAAATGTATTAAAAATGTGGAAAATGAGAGATCTTACTTTTTATGGCAGAATAATTGTTTTGAAAATGTTAGCGGCGTCACAAATTCTATATACCGCAACTGTTGTACCAGTACCAAAACATATTTCACAGATATTGAACAGACTACTATTTTGTTTCTTATGGAACTCAAAAAAAGATAAAATTAAACGTAATGTAATTATAAGTGATATTGAAAATGGTAGATTGAATATGATTGATATTGCTAGTAAAATATCTTCACTTCGTTTGGCATGGATATCTCGTTTTTTTAATGATGATGGCTCTTATTGGAAAAATATGTTTAGATACTGGTCCGACAAAATAGGGGGTTTGCCACTATGTTTACATTTCAACTGTAACATAAAGGATATGAATTTATTATGTTCTAAACATAATTTGCCAGAATTCTATGTAGATCTTTTTTGTACTTGGTCAGAACTAAAATTCATTGATATGTTTAAAGTAAGAAATATTCCAAATGAAATTATTTGGAAAAATAGTAACATTACCTCTAAGAAAAAAATACTGTTTTATCGAGAATGGCAAGAGGCCGGTTTATTGAAAATTCATAATTTGATTACAAATGGTATTTGGAATGATTCTATAATACTAAATACAAAAGTGAAAGCACATCAACTCTTATTTGATTTTAGATATACAAAATTAAAAAAAAAGCATTTCCACAGTGTTGGTTGGATAGATTAAGCTATGAATTTGAACAAGAATGTGATATTTCGAACATGATAGAAATAGAAACAGGGGATAAAGTGAATGATTTTGTTATGAAGGTGAAAGATTACTATAGTTTGTTATTACGTAAAAAGTCAAAAGAACCAAATATCATTTACCTTTGGAATTTCTTTCTAGATTTGGACAATGACTTTGTTTGGAAAGATGTATTTTATTTAAATTAAAGCAAATTCGTAATAATAAAGTTAAACAATTTAATTTCAAGATGATTCATAGGTTTATTGCCTCAAAAGAAAACTTATATAAATGGCAAATTGTTAATAATAATTTATGCAACTCTTGTGGACAAGTTGACTCAACTTTTCATTTTATGTTATATTGCAAGGATGTGACTTTGTGTTGGAAAATAATATGTAATTTGATATTTAATCTATTCCAAATAGAAATACAAATAGACCAGAAGATAATAGTTGTAGGTAAGGATATTGGAAACAAAAAATATTCACTTCTGAATATTATTTTAAATTATGCGCAATATGCAATTTATAAATGTTACGTTAAGAAGATTGTTAATGGTTCTGTTTACTACCCACATACTTTGTTTTTTTAATTCAAGTCGTTGCTAAGATCATTTTTAAGATATGAATGTGTTAGCAAAGAAAATAATACTAAGCTGGAAGAATGGTTGAATGTACTTTAATCTTTAGCCTATGTTAGGTTTCACCCAATCATTGAGTTATTAATGTACAAATATATTATTATTATGGAAATAAAAACCTCGCTTGAGGATAAAGCCCCTTTCACACCGGATCTGCGTAGAGTTGCGTAGTGTTGCGTACTGACTACGCCGAAGTTAAGCTGCGAATTCATGAATAAATTGATGCTTCGGCGTAGTCCCTGCGTAGGTTCTGCGTAGGCTTGCGTACGATGGCGTATAGTTACGTACTCTGTGCGTAGGCACTGCGTACCTACGGCGTAGGCAATTGGCGTAGGGTTACGTACGCTTGCGTAGGCCTGGCGTAGGGTTGCTTACGGTTGCGTACGGTTGCTTACTGTGTGCGAAAATGCCATGTCAAAATGCAATAGACGCTCGTAGGAGCCGCGAGTATAGCCATTGGCGCTTTATAAACATATATAATAAACAAATATGTCAAAAAGACAGTTCAATTTATTGTATAAATGAACTGTGCAGTGTACAAAGAATTGTACATGTTATTACATCTGAACATAACTTGATCTTAGTATAATAATAACATTCTGACAAACTGTGACATCCAAGGGGCAGTGGGTCTCTTTTGCATTCGTGAAATAGGGCTGAAACGCCAATTTGCGTAAAATAGTGAGTGCAGAAAATAACATTTATAAACCTGCCATAAGTTTTAATAGTAAAAAGTGGCATTTGGTACACGTTTTTGACCGTTAAATGTTTAGTTTTTTTAGTAGGTATTAGCAACTGCAGAGGTTTTTTTGCAGTAATGTTAATTTGTTCAAGATTTTATTTTCCAAAAAATGCAGACATTTTTGTTGATGTACTACATTATTGTACTATGTATCATTCAAAAGGGTAATATATGAACTTTCTTTTGATGAACATTGCAAGGTCACGTGATGTGATTTGATACCTCAGAACGCCAACAAAAGAGAGCGCTTATTTTGATTTGTGAATAAATGTGGACAGAAGTCTGATATTTGTTGACCATATCCCTTTTTTCACATATTTGTAAAATATCATTCCATAACAGTTTCCTGAAAGTTTGAAGACGATATCTGTTGTCCTTTGTCCGTAGCGTATTTGTGTGTGACAATGTAATGATATAAATGTTAGTCATTTATTAGATTTAAAGAAATACTTCTGACATACACACTCACTCGGTCTCACTAACAGAGTGAGACAAAATTATTTCTTTGCTCATTTCAATTAAACAAAATTATATTACAAACATACAAACAGGACCACAAACGTACACACAAGCAAACAAACCGACACAAATACATACAGATTTCCACAAAACATAATAAAATTTTCGCATGAGGCATCAGTTTATGAATCTTATCTCTGTTTATTATATCGACAGCCTGAGATGTCAATTATCACAAATTTAATAAACCATAACAAAACAAAACATGTCAGTCTGAAATACCTTGTAGTAGTACAAACAGAATTACAAGCAAGAATGATCAATGATCAATACCTGCCAAGTTTACATCCAGGTATATACCAAAAAAAATCTTTATACCATACGTTTTTAATGCTTCGTCGGACTGGCGTAGGGTAGCGTATTGTTGCGTAGGCTTGGCGTACATTTGCGTAGGCTTGGCGTACAGTTGCGTAGGCTTGGCGTACAGTTGCGTAGGCTTGGCGTACAGTTGCGTAGTAAAGTCTACGCCGAAGGTACGCGAAAAAAATTAAACATGTTTAATTTTTTGCGTTCATCTCGCGTACCCATTCGCGTCCCTCCGCGTACAGTTGCGTAGGGTTGCGTACGATCGGCGTAGGGTTGCGTAAGATCGGCGTAGTCGCTACGCAACTCTACGCAACTCTACGCAACTCTACGCAAGGCCCGGTGTGAAAGCCCCTTAAGAGAAAAAACAAATAGTCGGAATGCGGAATGCTACGGACCCATCCTTGTCAAATACCTCTCTACAAGTTATCATACGAATAATTGTAATGTCAATAGTAAGAATGCGGATTATAATAATAATAATAATAATACATAACATTTATTAGGCGCTTAATACTGATGTTTCTAAGCGCACAGTGTTCTGATTAAGAGAAGACTATAACCCGTAGAATTAAATTAGAAGAAAAAGCAAAAATACAAAAGTAACATAGATAAGGTAAGAAAAACAGTGGCAATCAACTAAATAAAGACAAATATGGTGCGCACCTCCATTGACCGACGCACAACTGCAATTTACAATTTGAAAAGATAGGTTTTGAGTAGAGATTTGAATTGAGATACAGAGGGGGCGCAGTGAATAAAGGCGGGCAGTTTGTTCCAGAGAGCGGGGGCAATAACTGAAAAGGCGCGGTCACCATACCGGGTGTTAGTGCGGGGTCCAGGTGTTAACAGTAATGTGGAAGATGAACGAAGTGTTCGTGACGACGTACGGGAACGTAAGGATATGAGATCGGAAAGGTAAGAGGGGGCTAAGCCATTGATAGCTTTGTAGCACAGGAGATTAGGAGAAGAATTTTGAAGGATATGCGGTGGTGAATTTTAAGCCAATGTAGTGAGTCCAATATTGGAGTTATGTGCTCTGATTTACGCGAGAGAGTCACAAGCCGAGCAGCGCTATTCTGTACCCTTTGAAGTGGGACTAGATGTGACTGAGGGAGGCCAGAAAGAGAAGAATTACAGTAATCGATTGCATACATTGATTGTTGCTATGTAGGATAAAGACATTTTGACTATAATTGAAATACAATTATTCATAGCAGGTGAATGAGATAATTTGATACCATTACGAAAATGGTGCATAGGTGAATTTTTTTTTTTTTAGCCAAACACTTGAATTGTTAAAAGAAAAATTATCGAACCTTCCAATTTTTCTAGGAGTATGGATGTTTTAAGAACCGTGATTTTTCAATGCCAAGAAACAATTAGAACCACTTCATTCTAACAGTGATTAACAAGTCATTAGTTTTCTGATGAGGTTCAAAAAAAATTCTTCACCGAAAGGAAATTGCGGTTTTTCATGATAGTCTATCGACGGTACTTAATCTCTTCCTTTGTAATAGGATATACGACAGGAGAAGAAACAACAGTCGTACCACAAGAGCCATCGCTCTGTTCCCTTCAGTGTTGAATCTAAGTCTGGTGACGTCACAGTGACGTGTCATCGTGAGGGCAGACAAGTTGAAAGCAAGGTAATCTGAACTCAAAAGGATCTATATATATGACGTGTTAATGTTTACTATAATAATATGTAGCAAATATATAACTTAAGTATTTTCATAGCAATGGCTTTATTTGATGATAAAGCTGTTTTTTCTTTCTTATGAAAATGTATTCTCACGTTTTACAGCTCTTACCTCTAAAATGTTTCCCTCTGACATTTTTTATGTGACACTATTACCGGGCAATTTTACTTAAACATTTCCTTTCCATGTTTGATGAAGTTATCCGACATGAATTATCATCCTATTGATGCGTAAGGTTTGATGGAGATGCAGTTCACACCAAGGATATAAACTAAATGCTTACCATACGCACTCCCCTAAATTAATGCATTTGGTACTCCGGGGAATGTACAGTGTATCCATGGTAAACTCAATAGCATCTACTTAAACCAAAATGTGTTACAGGCAATTTCAATATCCTCGTATGACACTTATTGAAATATGTGAATTGTGAAATGACGACCATGACGTAGTTGAACATGATTTGTTATGGGATACAAAATAGGGTATTGAGTCGTATTGTTTTCACGAGATACTATGAATAAATGTTCACATCTCGATTTTGTTGTAATTTTCCTCCTAATGACATCGTTTTAAATTTAGTATTGTTATTTTTCTATTTATTTCAATATCATAGGTTCTCTCTTTGAAGGATGTTTATGGCAAGATTAGACACAACATATTGTTGTCCGTGACTCCTACTGAGGATGATGAAGAATTCACAGGGATAACTATTACGATTACACAGGCTGGAAGGCAAGAGGCGTCTCGAACCATTGCTTTTATCATCAGACACACAGGTACAGTCTTTCTTCATCATATTTGTGCACAAAATGACAAATTATCAGTTAGTTCATGGTCAATAACTCGTAATAACTAAGACACTTTGTAGAATCTCACCAGAAATAATATCTAGCGCTTAGAAATAATTTCATCCGATTGTAATGTTTTTCAATAAGCAATGAATACCCAATATTATCCGAAAAGTGAAATCAAATTCAGTTCGGAATGGGTTTTATTATCTTTTTGGTACGATTTTTAGACAGGGTGTCATGAAATACGAAATATGGGCATATGTACATTCGATTTTTTGCAATGCTCATTTTCACATGACATTTTATACATATACTTCTTCTGTACGTTTAATTATGGACTAAAAGTTTCAGGAAACTGTTTGAAAACTAGAGATCATAAGAAAAGGAAATTGTATAATAGTAGTAATAATAATAATACAAAAAGCAAAAGTCATTCCCATATACTCTTTATTTGCCCTTTCTATCAACAATTGTAGATGGACAGGAGTACCTATCTCCTTCTGAGCCCCCATCATTTCTTCGGTAAGTTTCAAATCTGTTTTTGTTTTTCATTTTGTGAGTTGAAGAAAATAATTTTATTAATGCAAGTACTTTTTGCATCCCATTATTTCTACGTTGCGAATGTAATCAGAAATTGATTCGATGACATACATGTATCTCCGTTTCACCGCAATATTTCGTCAAAAAATATTGATAGGGCCGATGAGGCAATCAAATTTGAGGTTGCGTTTACAGATTGGAATGAATGTAGCATTTAGAGTTGAATTTAGGCATTTGTGTAGTAAATAGATAACAATGCTTTTTCATTTGAGCAAAGCTACATGTAAACCATTTGAAAGAATTAATCTTTACACTCTTTAAGAATTCGTGATAGATAAAACTAGTTCATCTGTTTTCTGTTTTTCATTCAGGACTAGAACAATTTGTTCCCCCACCTCATTATTTTTTACTTTGCAAAGGTGATCAAAATTGGATTCGGTAGCAATTCTCCGTTTCTATTTCTATTTCGTCAAAGATATGCATAGGGCCGATGAAGTAATCGAATTTTGGGTTACCTTTATATATCGGAATGGACGTAGCCTTTGGTCATAAGATGAAGTTTGTGTAGTAAATGTGTACATACTATACATATTCACCACGAAGCCATTGCCTTCGGAACATTTGTCGTGTAATCATTCCTGGGTCTTTGATGTATATGGACACATACAAAGAAATGTCCTGTCGTAAGTCATTAGCGTCAGGGTGTTTCCCCATCTTTATAACCATCATTTTAAAGTAGTTTCAACAAAGAAAATTTACCAGAACACTTTCACTTTATCTTGCAGGGCAGTGGAAGAAGTCTTGAAAAGTGACCTAACGGACAATGATGTCCTTACAGTAGCGCAAACAATGACAGTAGACCAGTTCTATGATTTGGGAGTAGCTCTTGGTTTCACCATACAACAACTGGATGTCATAGAATACAGGAGGTTCCATGGCAAAGAGCAGGCCATCTATGACATGTTAGTGACATGGAGAGAGAGACAACCGTCCGGCCATGCAGCAAAGGAAATGTTTCTCTCACTCATGGAATCTATAGATTCACCAGCAGAAGAAACGGCCATTTCAGGTTTGACTTTTGAACAAAGTGTCGGTTTGTCTTTCATTATATATATATAGTCGCTGTCCATTTAACATTAAGAAAATGACTAACCTATAATACACTTGAAAAAAAAAATTTAAAAAAAGGAGAAATTCACTGTTTTTAAAATGGTACCCACATTAAACCCAAATTGTTGTAAAACAATAGGCTTCAACCTTTCTGCTATCTTAGGGACGAGTACACACAAGTACCAGTTGTTTTCAAGGAAATTAGAGTCATCGAGTTCTATAATCAGGATAATATATATAATTAAGTGTATTGCATGCATACTAGCACCTCATACAACTTGTATGCCCGTGTTGTGCGCTGCTAGAAGTAATGGTTCAGTATAGAATTAAAAGTAAGGTCCAGTAAACCTATTTCGAGACGTTAATGGCGGATAACAGTCAAGAAATAGATAGACTAGAGCTCTAGATTAATGGTCAATACCGCGTTGTACCAAGGGCTGAATTGTAGTGGCAATTAAGTATTTGAGTTATTTTAAGATATTACACTTCAAAATACATGTCATCTTGTTCTAAACAGAAAAAATAGAATAAATAGACGGTGGGATACTCAAATTAATACATATCTACATCATACATGTAGACGGGAGTATGAGAGAAGTACAATAGTTAATTGGCTTGGCGTATTAAAACGAGGCTAACAACTAGTTTAATTCCCTTTTAAAAGGTATATAGTTTATTATTACATTTGTATTCTTATTTGTTTTTATGTTTATATCTTCCTGTTCTACTTTTGCTTCATCTACGTGCATCAGACATTGGACCGGCTGGGTAAGATTCTAATTTATATCAATATTTTACTAAGGTGTTGATAGAATTGATATTGAACGTCGGTCCAGTGCTCTTTCTTTCCGCCAATGAAAATAAACTGACTGCAGTGTTTAATACAAGACGGTTAATGTGAGGCATAAGTTTTAATGCAAAGCAAGTATAAATTGTATGTTCCAATGTTTAAAAACAGTCTCAACAACTTACAATACAGTAAACGAATTCCTTACAAATGGATAAAAAGACTGTAAGACAAACAATTGTGACAATTCAAAATATAATCAAAATTCAAAAGAAATGTCATAAAAACATAATAATTGGAAACTATTTAAGATAATGAATCACATTTAAACGGGATGGAAACAAGAATACAGAATGCATATTATAGTGATGTGGAGGGAGCCAACAGGAATACAGTTGAATAGTCTGAATTGCGTTGAAACACAATCGACGAGAAGAAAAATCGAGAGGAAAAAAGATGATATGAGGGGTGCAAATGACCTGGCAGAATAACATAAAAGGAGAAAAGCAACATTAACACACACGATCATCCACATACTAGTACCTTTGAACACTCATTATAATCTCTCGGCGATTTGAATTATTTGAAGAAACGAGAAAAATATACTTGTTGGTTTCTTAACATAGACTTTATCCAATGATACAGAGAAATTCCTGGCAGGACACTGCTTGCGTTCGCCCGCCAGATCAGACCAAAGAAGTTCTATGAGATTGGCGGGAAGCTAGGATTCAACAAGTCAGAGTTACAACACATCGAACATCGCACATTGTACAACAGGAATAACGCTAACATCCAAATGCTCTTACGTTGGAAAGCATCTCAGACTTCAGGGCATAATGCAAACCAGACACTGAAGCTGGTTTGGGATTCTGTGCAGGACTCATCGAAAGCAGAGAAATCCGAGGGTATCATAAATTATGCAATTATAGTCTGTAAACGACAATGATCAATCAAATCACTTTCTTGTATTCCACAGTTACATATTGAGGGTATTCAATTAAAACTGAGCCTTTCATCGTATGTACAACATAATATGTATACAATAAATAAATAAATTATCCTCTAAGGTCTCTTTGAACTCAGCCATATAGGTTAGAGAGCAACTATTGGATAGGCCTCATGAGTAATCAAAATGAATGAAACACGGAAATTAAAGATGCTGTTATGAATACCGGAAATTTAACATTCAATCAATTGATATGCTTTTCCCTAGGCTATAGCTAAATATAAATTCAAGACAAAAAATTACTTTCATGCCATATTGACAATTAAAATTGGGATGTGTAGCTTGAAGGAATATAGAGTAGCTACTATGTGCAATATGCATTATATCGTATTTTAAAACTATGACCACTGTCAATTCCTCGTACACCTCGCACCCATCGTCTACAATAATTTGATATCACTTTAAAACAAAAAATTCTTTAACTATCGTACGTTGTTTTATGTTGTGTGTTTTCTTGTATCAAACATTTTTTGTTTGCTTCATCATTATTTTTGCATTTTATATTCTGGACAACTTTCTTATGTCATGTGTGGGTACATGCACTGTATAGCTCTAGCATGATACTTCAGAGCTGGTATAACATACATGTACTGGAGAGTATACTATTAATACATATATTTGCATTGCTGTTTAATATCAGATGGTAGATCTGCAACTGGACATTTTGGGGCCCTTGGAGGAAAGCTGTCTACCAAATTCCATGGGTTTATACTTCACATTCCACCTGGTGCCCTTGACGAAGAAGAAGAGATCAGCCTTCGGGTACTGACCGAGATTCCAAATGGCCTTACACTTAAAGAGGACGAGCTTCTAGTCAGCCATGGCTTCCAGTGTTACCCGTCTGGGCTACGCTTTAAGAAACCGGCAAAGCTGATAATACCTCACTGTGCATTAGTCACTGTTCCTAACCAAGTTAAGACCATACTGTATTCCTGGAATCAGTCAGGTAACTAAATTACGTTTTCAGCCTTTCCGAAAGTATAAACATTTTCGGGCTGTGTTTTAAGAGAAAAATCAGATAATAGTTTCCATAAAAGTTAGTGAACTGGCATATAATCTACTGTATGGAACCTACATTGGCATAGGTCGAGAACCCGAATCCTAATCAAGCAACATTTTAATGGGATGAGTTATGATTTTTTTTTCTAGTATTCTAAGATTTTTGTTTCATCATTTCATGGTAATGGGGGGGGGGGGATTCGCCTCTTCACATCGAAGTCATCTTTGGCCATCATTGCCACTGCAGACTTTACATCATTTAACGTGTTCAAAGTCGGGATGCCTAGCTCATCAAGCCTCGCAATGGGTGAACTATGATTATAGCTGTATAGACATTGTCACAACTTTAGGTAGCAAATATGATATAAGATCTGACATATGATCAATAACATATGATCAATGCCGTTTCTAAATTTTTGGATGGCGATGTCGGCTACATTGAAAATATCCACGTAAAATGTATACAATACCAGTCGGGAACTCAATGTACGTTAATAAATTATGTTAAGAATGGTTCGCAGAAAGACTCATAAACTTTGACACCCATTCATGACCTCACATTTATAAAATTTGACAATTTGATAACAACATTGCTAGTAGAATTGACTATACCCTGGTGTTAAATCATTTTGTTTTGTTTCCTATTAGTTCTATCAACGCAAAAGTTACAAAGAACGGCCCGAATTAAAATGGCAATGTTGCCCAAAATAGCTTTATAGGAGGCATGTCCATTGATTTAATGAAGCTTTTGACGTTGATGTTCATACATTATGAATGATGAATACATGTACACGTAATGTCATGATCCACCCATTACGATAATGTTTGCATCTCCAATCAGTTCAAATTCAAATGAATTTATTTCTCATGCAAAACATAATACAATGAATAAGTATATTACATAAAATATAAAATGAAATGACAAATATAATAGTAATAGCACGAGAAAAGAGGAACTAACTAGAAGCAGAGCTTGTTGTAGTATTAGTTCCTAAGAGGCTGTTTTACAATTTGTCTTGAAAAGAAAATATACATAGAAAATCAATCAATAAAAAAAATATGTAGCAAAAAAAGTTATGATTTTTTTTTCCATGTCAATTTGCGATCAACATAAATTCCAAGGAATGTATTACTCTGAACACATTCTGACGACTGGCGCATTCTGTGAATTCAGGGGACCTTTGCAAAGACTATACATTTGTTAATTTCAAAGAAAATTTCACAGGGGGTAGTTTGGTATCAGGATAGATTAATCACGGTCATTAGAAAAATAATGTTCATTTCTTCAATTAGTAGGTTAAGGCCTATGTACACATAATTGTTCTTCCCTTACTCAAGAGAAATACATGAGAGAAATATTTCAGGGCGATTGTGTTTATTGAATTTAATTGTCAAATATTTGACAATGTCTAGTCCTCCTATCGAAAAAAATTTATGTATTTTGTAAGTTATAAAATAAAATAAGTCTGGTTTTCTTTGGTAATTTTCCCTTTTAAATCGTATTCCAGTCGCAAAAATACGATGCATGCTTATGTTAAGCATAATGAGCTAAGAAACGTCCCTATATCTAAGTCGCTTCCTGTCGTTTTTTTTATTGAATTGAATTCGTTCTGTTTTATTTTAAAGGTACACCTGAACGGCTCCCAGATTCTTCCAACATGATTTGTTCAGTGCAGGAACGGTGGCTAGAGGTCTCAGTCAGCCATTTTTCTGGAGGATTCTTTGCCATGATTCGGGACTGGCTATTTTGTAATGGCATATTATTGTCATGCATGTCGTTTCTTCCCAGACGCATGCCTCCCTCCAGAAAACCAAAACTTGAGGTTCGATTTGTCAAGAAGCCTCATGACCAAGGATGGGTAAGCAGATAATTTGAAAAAATTATCATTATTATTTGTATTATTATTTAATTTTATGTTATTTGTTTATTTATTTATTTATTTATTCATGTTTTATTTACTTAGTTATTTAGTTATTATTATTTATTCATTTTCGAGGGGGCCTATTTTATGCCTCATCACTGCAGGAAGGCTTTGTTTATCCTGGCGTCAATGGTGAGGATATGCTACTCCCCCAGAGGTGGTGGGTCGTCTTCTAAAGTGGGTGGGGGGGGGGGACCAACAAAAAGGGGCACTTTCTGGAGAAAAAAAAGGGGCGCCTACAAAGGGAAACCTCAGAGTATTAAACACTTGTTAGACATTGTTATAACAACTACATCGTCAGGATTGTGATTACATTACCAGGATGACATCAATATTTGTTTCTCACTCACATGGTACAAGATACTGCTTTTAAAGCAACATACTTTGAAGTTGGGTGTGATGGTCTAAACATTGATTTTCGAGCGAGCAAAAATTACATCTTATGAAGAGGACCAAAAACAAACCCTGATGATTTTTAAGCACAATCTAATAAAGAAAGACTGAAAATGTCTTGTTTAAGTAACACAATTATAACAACTGCGCGTGTCACAGTAAAAAAAAAGGTGAAGTTATCACATGTGAAAAGGGACACTCAACATAAATGAAGAAAGGCAGGGTAATTATGCTGCATTATTGTAGAGCGCTTAGAGACTTCTGACAAAGTAAGTGTTAGGCGCTATATAAGCACTGTAATTATATGTTGAAGGAAAAGAGCGCCTTTCAGAATGTTATAATGGCATTGAAAAGGGAAAAGGCTCGTATAATAAATGCAAAGGGACACTCACCCGAAGGAAACATGGTACTTATTAGAAAGAAAAATGGGCACGTGTCAAAATAAAATGATCACTTATTAGAGAAAAATAGTGGCATTTAAGAGAAGGAAAGGGGTTCTAACTACAAATGGAAAAGTGCATTTATCAGAAAGATAAAGTGTACTAGTTAAGAAGGAAAAGGGGCACCAGTCAAAATAAAAAAAGGGCAGAAATATCAGAGGTGAAAAGGGGAATTTCTCGCACCTGAAAAGAGGCACTCACTAGAGATGAAAAGGGGCGCTTATCATTAAAGAAAATGGGCACCTGCCAGATTTTGATAGAGGCAATTATTGGGTAAATAGGGGGGATTTATGAGAAGGGAAAGGGCCACTTTTTAGAAAGGATAAGGGGTACGCATCAAAATAAAGGGGGAACGTATAAGAGGTGGACAGAGGCACTAATCAAAGAAGAAAAAATCTCTTATCAGAAGAGGAAGGGGGCAATTATTTCAAAAGAAGAAGGGGCAGTTTTCGAAGGAAAGGGGGTAATTGTCAGATTATAATAGGAGCATTTATCAAAGGTGAAGGGGGCACTTCTCAGGGGTGGTAAGGGGTACTTCTCGTACCTGAAAAGAGGCACTTACCAGAGATGAAAAAGGGCAGTTCTTACAAAGAAAAAGGGGCACTTGTCCTATGTAAAAGGGGCATTCTGAGGGTTCCTAGAAAAGTTGGGGGCCACCTGTGCCTCTTCCATTACAAATATTTGTCGCAAATTAATAGTTTTCGAGTCTTGTCTGCATTTTAATAATCAAGCTAAGTTATTACTCTCACTATAAGTATTTTTACGTTAAAACAAAACTTTAACCTCCTTCAGCATCTTTTGGTTCTTTTAATATCAATATTGTTTCTCTTTTTGGCTCTTTAAGCCTTGGTCGTAAATATTCATCGAGCATACTCTAAAGTAAACATCTTGATAAATGCATTTTAGACTATACAATGTAACTTTTCCACTTTCATATATCAATTCAAAGAATGAAAATCCCGATGCCGACAATATACCTCTATATCTGTGACATCCCTAACTGTGAATAGAAGACCCTGGCCCTATATTTGTCAAACTGTTTCTCTCAATCAATGCCATTTCTTTTTTCCCTGATTTTCATGACAGATAAAGCCCATTTTCAACTGATCTAAATTAATTGCTTGACCCATACAACCGCAGCTTATTCCTTTATAGGACAATTCCAGCGCGTACTTTATTTAAAATACACATACATTACATCTGAGAGAAGTTGTGTAATACTTCGTAATTTCCAGATAACTTTATCAGAGTCCTTTTTGTACACATGATTTTTCAGCAGGATGTCCATGCGTTGAATGACCCCTATGTCCAGCCTGTAAAGGACGATGACGATGAGATTGTGTTTCGTGAGGGAACACTAACAGTCGCTTGCCAGGTGGGTGAGCAGAGTCCCGAACCAGATGGATATGTAAGTGTACTTTGTTTCACGGTATTGTTATACTTGTATACAAATTGAAACAAGGGCCATGTGGAAACATGAATAGTTCAATTTAGTTTTAACAGTCGCGCAATCAATTATATTTTCGTAGATCGCTATCTTAGCTCTCAATAGGGATACCGATCGTTCCTTAATAGCATAAATACTCGAATACAACAATAATGAAACTATGCTATTGATAATGCTACTAAAACTAATACCGCGTGGGTAAAAAAAAAAGGTTACACCCAGAAAATTGTCATTTATTCTAAAAAGTCAGCAATGAACGACAGATTATGATACGTGTTTTGAGAGAATGTTATATCCCAAATCGTTTGATATCATTTTTGTGTGGTATGTGTTTACGCTTAGATGAAAAGGAGGCATTGTTTTCGAGAATGCAAAAAATCGACTTGCGCCAAAGTATCATAGTGGAGGATGAATTGAATGTATCAAATGAGATGAATTGTTTTTGCTTTTTGCAAAAACAAAGTCATACACACACACACAAATGCGCACACATTTTCTTTGATATTTGATATGTGTGGCATGATTTATTTTGTTAGGGATGTTATTTGGATCTGCAAAGACCGAATTAATACCCAAATCCAAATTGTTTATTTCAAACATCACATGTATTTCTTTCGGGCGCGGATCCAGGATAGCTTGGGGAGGGGGGGGGGATTTGAAATCATGCGAGCAAAATATTGGTACGTAATGGTGACCAGCATTGGCGTAAGTGGTAATGAGCAAAAGTGAGGGGGGGGCAGACAAACAAATCCTCATCACCGCCCCCCCCCCCCCCTCTCTTGCATGCTGGCCCCGCTGAACGTTATAAAGTGGGTGGGGGAGGCTAAAGTATTAACGATCAGGTAGAGCGTAGCGTAAATTGGCGTGGGGCCTAAGGGCAAAGCCCCGGGGGGGGGGTCAACGGGCGGAGCCACCGAAATCTCAGGGGGTATGGGCATATTTTGATACCTTATTCATAACACTGGCAGGTCACTAATAGGCGTAGCGTCCAGAGGGCTGAGCCCCCAGAACCTCATGGGTTTTAGGCATTCAATTACAGATAGATGAGGCCCCCTAGTGGGGTCGATGGGGGCAAAGCCCCCGGAAGCTTTAGGGATTTTAGGCATTTAGTTACGGTCAGATGAGCATATTTTGATACCTTATTTGTGACACTGGCAGGACATTAATTGGCTTTGGGTCTAGGGGGCGGAGCCCCCAGATGCTCAGGGGGTTTAGGCATTACATTTCTGTTAGATTAGCATCCAGGGGTCTGAGCCACCGGAAGTTCAGGGGTTTTAGGAATTTTCCAACGGTCGGATAAGCAATCAGGGGCTGCGGGGGCAGAGCCTTCGACAGCTCAGGGGTATTAGGCATTTAATTACGGTCCGATGAATATATTTTGATACCTTATTTGTGACACTGGCAGGACACTAATTAGCGTGAGGTCCAGGGGGCGGAGCCCCCAGAAGCTCAGGGGTTTTAGGCATTAAATTACTGATAGATTAGCATCCAGAGGTCCGCCTTAGGGCCCTAGGTGGGGTCCAGGGGGCAGAGTCACCGGAAGTTCAGGGGCTTTAGGCATTTGATTACGGTCAGAAGAGCATATTTTGATGTTCGTGGCCCCAAGCCCCGCCGTTCCGCGGGCCCTGACATGTAAGCCTCTGAATAAGCATATTTCTTGTAAATTTAGGAATTTGTCATTTTCCAACAAACGCATAAATAAGTAACATTTACTAAAAAGTGAGGAAAAAGTGTTTTTGTTGTTGTGGGGGGGGGGGGTTGTTATAGAGGGCAAGTTCGTACTTGCGCCCCCGATCTCCTTCCCCCCCCCCCTTTTCTTTTCTTCTTCCCCTTCTTTCTTTCCCTTTCTTTCCTTTTTCCCTTTCCCTTCTTTCCTTCTTTCTCTCTCTCTCTCTCTTTTTGCAGGGGGGGGGGGGGTGGAGCCAAGGCACGCTCGCCCTCCTGGATCCGCGCCTGATTTCTTTGGCGCGAGTCGATTTTTGCACTCTCTTAAACAATGTCTTCTGTTCATTGAGAAGCGTGAACACATACCACACACAAATGATACCAAATAGTTTGGGATAAAGCACTCTTTTATAAAAGGTATAATAATTTACTGTTCATAGACTATTTTTAAAATAAATAACAATTTTCTAGGTGTAATTTTTTTTTTGACTAACACTATATAATGATCATAATTAATACGTCACTTTTTTACGTAGTAAATGACTTTGTGTTGCGATTTGATAAACCTTGAACGAAGAGACTTATATTGCAGGTACAAATTAATCATTTCGTTTTTTGTTGGTACAATATGCAACAATACGTGAAATAATGAACAAGGATTTCCCGTCTATTTTTATTTTTCCCCAATCTAGAAACATGAACATTTTAAGGCTAATTTAAGTATTTTTGTGTTCAATTAGTTCGATGGTTAAACAATTCCAACACTTGTCCAATCATTTTCGTCAGATTACATTTGAAATTGTGTCAATTCCAAGATTGTAAATGTCATTGAAATAAAAAAATAGAAAAGCGAAAACAAATAAATACACACTAATTCATTATAAAAACAATAGTCGAACATTAAATCACATTATGATATATAAATAAATAGGAGAAAGTCAAAAACATAAATTGTACGACCCCCCCCCCCCCCCCCCCCTTATGACAGAAAAAAGTGAAATCCCGAAACTTGATATATTATGTACACGTTGGGTTATAAATATGAGTGGACCGACATTAACTTATGTTTGGAAGTTTTTAGGGTTGATATAAATCGAATATATACAAGGAGAATTATGTAAGCCAAGGCTCCTTTATATTTAATAGCTCGTTTAAAAGAAAATATATCGGTATGAGGTTTATAGGAGTATGTAGCTTATCGCCATAGATATCTATGGTATTCATGGACAGTGGTATGGAAATAGTCTGAGATGTTAACAGGGGTCATTTCAATAAGGGATTTAGACATATCTTAAATTAGCAAAGGTTGGTTCTTTTTTTAGTCAAGGTATCCCATTTAAGAGCATTTTCGATTTTGAATTTTATATATTGGAGTTACAATTGATGTTAAAAAATATACGGCCTGTATGGTTTTGGAGTTTGTATAGCCTATTAGTTAACTATTAACATTCCTAGTCCTAGATAATATCCCCATAGTCAAAATAAGTTAAGAATGACAGCATCATGGAGTAGTTTAAACATAGATTCATTTAAAATGTTTCTTAATATACCAAGAAAGCTAACCATTTGGCCTGTTCTTAAATTTGTTTACAATTTTCATTCACCCAATGATATTTTAGAAAATACGTCACTTTTTAAAGTTGAAACTAGTTTATGTCCTGACATATCGTAGTAATAAAGCACCGTGCCATCTACATACACATACAATTGTAAACTACTTGACTTGATTATTGGCAAGATCATAGACATATAAAATAATTAAGAGCGGCCTTAAAAATGAGCATTGCGGGAGCCCGCTTTATTCAAATAAATATCTATAGAATAAGCCACTGGTCAAGTAGTTTATACCAAATATTATGCATTTAAGAATTTAATGTTAGAGAGTATAAAATGCCTTACTCAAATTGACAAATGCAGCTCCCGTGTACTTTGAATTATCAATGGCTTTAAGCCACTCATCTGAGACCTTTATTAGTAAGGGTAGCGATATAAATCCGGACTGTTCTCTACACAGCATATACTTTTTTGGCTGTATCCTAATAAATGGGGTTGTACAAATCGTTCTTAAATCTTTGAAACACAGAATACAAATTGGTCTGAAATCACCCAGTGACGATTTCTCTCAATTTTTATGTATGGGAACACTTTTTAGCAGCCTTCCAATTTCACAGTATATTCTGTAATGAGACATACCACAACCACATACCGCATATCACAATAGATATCACCAATTAATACACCATATTTATTCAAAACGACAATTTTTTTAATCATTAGAAGAATCGTGGTGCACAAACTCCAGTTTTAAGAATGTGTGGACTTGCAGGGTGACACCACAACCTTGATGATTCCGGTCCTTCCAAATCGTGACGTAATTTCGATTGTCATCTCATGCTTATTTATAGAATTCATTGACTTGAATTCACCTAAATGTCTGATGAGGCTGTTAACGTTTAGCTTGCATATGTTGAAACCGATGCAATTATTTTATTAGGTCTATTGTGCTTGAAAAGATAAATGAAACCAAGGACTTTTCCCCGAGAGCAGATTTCTTTTCTTGATTCTACATAAAACCGACATGTCTAAATATAAAATTCCTTAATCAATGGCTTGCTGCCTACATTACATGTCACTTATGTCATTGGTAGTGTTAGTGAAATTGTATTGTTGCTCGCTCATCACTGCTCAATAATTATTCCGAAGATAAGACAAGGAATTATCATGATAACAGGTAAGAAGTATTAATGCAGAGCCAACAGGGGGAAAAGTAAAACAAAGTGTCAAAGAACTCAATTGAACCATTCTGATGATGATGATAATGACAATAAATCTTCATAGGCCTACCTAATAGGAATAAAAAATATTTTTAATTTTACAAATACACAAAGCAAGATTCGGGTAGAAAGGAAAAAGACGTAACGTAACTCATATACGTATATAATTATATCAAACGAACGAATTCGAATGACTCTTTGATGAATTCACTGAAAATTACGAAATTGGTTAATGCAATTGTACGTTGGCAGCCGAGGATGACGAAATTAGACTCGAAAGGAGGGAATTGATTGGACAAAGTTCGAAAATATAGTCAATTTTTCTTCATTATTTTCATGAGTACTCTCTACATCATTCTGCGTTTTGGCGCATATTTCATACAATAATGATGCAAAGTAATTATATAATCGGGCAATTTCCCCAGGCTATTCAGTACGAGGACATGAGCGACAAGAGGAAAGCGACAAAGTACTTTGTGCTCGATCTAACCGAGGAGAGTGATGAAACATATGTACAACTTGAAGTGGTTGGAACCTATGAACAGAAGATCATATTCAGCACACGTTTCCAAGGTAAAACTTTGAATGGATATGCTTAGTTGTTCTAATCCCTGATTATCAATATTTCATAGCGTCTCACAAAGGACCTATTGCGGCAAAATGACATCCTATATTGTTAAGGCACACGGTACGATACGACTTGTGCATAAACGCAAACCAGAAATTAAATGAACGCATCATCGAAATAAGTATAAGGTCAAGGTTAAGCGACTTTACCATCCAAACTGGATATCATGATGTATTTGTAGGTCTGTATTCATTTACTTAAAAAAGAAATTATTATTATGACTAAGATTTTACTCTAATAATAATAAGGGCCACCACTAATTCGTATATTTCACTCGACCACATGGTGAAGACGAAATTAAAATAGATTACCTGTATATGAACTTAGCTATGAACCAAATTTGTTTGGACCAAATAGTTCTTGGAGTAATTGGGATTCAGACTATTTTATTACAGAAAAAATGGGAAATAGACCGAAAATTGATGGACCAAATGATTACTGGATCAAGTCGTACAAATTATTGATTTGGGGAAGTAGCAATTAGAACCACATGGTCATAGATTTGCCCTACCTGCTATTTAGAATAAATAATAATGGTACGAGACGCAGACCGGACCACACGTATAATGGAGAAAATCTGATCTGGGTATTGGACCAACTGGCGTTTTGATCGAATGTCAATTCCCTTTTACGTCATATGTGTGAAATCATGTAGATAAACTTTTTTAATATATTAAAAGCTTGAAACGGAGACGTAGGAAGCTCAGGAACAGGCACGTGTAGGAAATATGGGGAGGCTGTATCAGTAGACGAATTCTTTTTGTGTTAAGAGTGCTTACTAAATTGGTAATCGGTATTAAAATGTGTGTTCATGACAGGGATCGGCAAAGAGACTACAGTACAGAACGCTCCTTCACCATCCAGCGATGAAATGTGAGTAGAACCAAGAAGTAGAACGATATATAATATACATGTGTGTGTGTGTGTGTATGTAAGTATGTAAGTGTGTATGAGTGGGTGGTGGGTGTGTATCGATATAGAAAGAAGTCTAGATTTTTGCTCGGAGTTATAGAAAATACACACAAATTCAAGAAAGAATGATGCTCATACACAATGAAATTGTGTCGGCCTTTAAAGCAATATTAAGTAATGATTTTATTTGACTTTGAAAAATATTAATGCTATGCATCAAAATATGCGCATTCTTAATATAAATATCATAATAGCCCATTCACCCATGGGAAATTCTTATCGTATTAGTTAAGTCTTATTTTGAGCGCATTTGTACCCAGGTTGTAGAGTAATCATGTACTTTTAAGAATGCTATCATTTCCTGATGCTCGCTTGCAAGGCCTGAAACTCGGAGTAGCAATCGTGTTCCATCAGTCTGTCTCATTCAATTTATAAATATATATATATATTATACAAATATACAATGACAATCGAGGATCTAGCTGAAACTATTCGCATCGAAGGAACATCAAATAGTACTATTCTCCCGAGGGCCATCGGCTCGAGGAAAATAGTACCTTTGATGTTCCTGAGTGCGAATAGTTTTAGCTTGTTCCGAGAATGAGTCATTGTATATTTGTTTTATATCCCTTCCACCTGTACTATTCCTTGGACATTCACATTCACATCACATTAAAAAAGAAATTAAAAAAAAATAAAATAGAATAATTAAAAAAAAAGAAATAAAAAGAAATAAAAGAAAAAGTTGTAACTTACCAATTGCCTATACCTAGTCTAGTCTATATACATGTATCACTAATCCTGATTCATCCAAAAGTTCAACAAAGTTTTTCAAGGAGTTCATCCAAAAGTTCAAGAAAGTTTCTCAAGGAGTTCATCCAAAAGTTCAAGAAAGTTTTCAAGGAGTACATTCAAAAGTTCAAGAAGTTTCAAGGAGTTCATCCTAAAGTTCAACAAAGTTTTCCAAGGAAATTTTCACCAAATAGTTAACAGCAGGAACAATTCAAAACACGAAAATTTAAAACAATAACGCATGTACAGTACAAGGCTTTTCTCACGCCTTCTTAGTTGTGGATAATGTTAACAGTACAGCTATGAAATATGTACTGCGGCTGCACTGTTTGCTGGTTCCTCATGTTCAGTGTTGCTGACTGTGACGGTCTCATAGTAGGTGGTTGGGGTTGACGTTGAGGTGGACTACCAGTTGTGTTGGTGATATCATCTAGGACACTGAGAGAGTCAGGGATATCTCTCATTATTTGCTCAATCTGACTGTCTGTCATCAAGTCAAAATTTGGTTCTTCTTCACCAGTAGTACTACTAGTACTAGTAGAGGGTCTAGATCTAATATCATTCTCCCCACTCTCACCATTTGACGCAGACGTTGTTGGGCAATTAATCTTTGATAACGTGTGCGACATACTTTTCTTTTGCATTTCACTTGTACGAGAATAGTTCTTGATGCTTGTCTCGGACCGGTGGCCCGAGACTGACATTATGTCTCTTGAGGCATAGCCAGCAGGATCTAGCATTGAGATACTCGTTGCCCTCAATGAGTGATTGGTATAGTTCTTAGAACATCTGGCATTCAAAGTGATTGTTTTAGTCATAGTTCCAAGGGTGTTTTTCCCCAAGACCTGCTTGTCATACCAGGAATCATCCGCATCAAACTTCTTTCCGGTTTTGCCTTTGCACCTCTGCCACATGAATTCACAATTGGGGTTTAATTTTGCAAAGTATTTCTTCATATTTTTAACAGGGCAGTGATCAACATTACCTGGACCCTGGAGTGAGTGCATCTGTCCTCCTTGTGCCTCATCATCATCATCTTGGTGATTTTTGGTATTCATGTCTCGCATGGTGTAAAAATCTCCATCCTCTCGTTCATGCAAAATGATATCAGTTGGCTTCATGCTCCTCAGGTTCCCATCCCTCTGTTTGCGAAGAAAACCATCACGTCTATGAAGACTTTCTTTTGCAGACCATCGGGTGTGTTTGTATCCAAACTGTTGTGAACCAATACCATGTCATCTTTACTTATTGGTGGGTGGTGCTTGACGTTGGCTTTGCCACTCGATTTCAACTTCTTCATCATGGCTTTGAAGCTTTTGTTACTCAAAGTGAAAGAAGAATCGTTGATAATGTCAACTTTCAGAGATTTCTGAAAATTTCTCTGTAATCCAAATCTGATTGACTGCATTGATTTCTTGCTATACAATCCACCACTTTTTGTACGGGCGCCAGCATAGAATCTTGCAAGCACAGAATCGAGTGATTTCACATCAATGTCATCGTAACTTAAATCATCAATTTGATTACAAAATTCACGGAATATGGACACAGCATACTTAATTTGTTTCTGAGTGTTCACACGGTCAATTGAGTTCATGAAATCCATAAATTCATCGTCATTATATTGCTGGAATCTTGAATTGTTGCCGTCATTCTGACGACTGCTGGAGGCTGCCATTTTGCTTGTTTACAAACAAAATCAGCTGTTCGAACCCTGTTCCGAAAATATCGGTTTTTAAACGATAGCAAAATTGAATTCAAGAGAAGTACCCGTTTTTCTTCACTAGAAAACGATAGCGATATTTTTCGAAGTCGATCGGGAATAATCGATGAAAAGTGAAGAAAAGAGTTACCACTGTTTTTCGGATCGGCTGCTCGGTGAGCGCAGGTTTTTTTAGGGCAGTTACTGCGGCTGAGCGTGTATATAACGGCTTGAGCGCCGTGACACCGCGGGAGTTGGCCGTGCGGAGGCATTTGAAATCCCGATGCTCGCTGAATTTTCACATAGTACCTTTTTTTCCCTAGGGAAAAAAAGGTACTATGTGTGACGTCATCAATAAGAAATGTACTATTTCGATGTAGTCGACAAAAAACGTCTTTTACAGTAAAAATATTCTTTTTCTTGTTGTGTACACACCTAATGCAACAACCTTATGATAAGGGATATAAATATATATATATACAGAATGAATAAGTTAAAAAAGACGATGGTTTGATGCATTATTACGGATTGATGAAATAAAATGTTAACAATTAGCAGAAATGGAAAATACAATCTTCTCTTCTAAAATTCATTTAAAGTCGTCGAGTGAACATTAAACGATATTAAAGGGATTGGGTATCTTTCTCTCAGATTCTAAACAAAATCCTGGATTTAGCTCATGCTGCAATCATAATTATAAACCTGTAGGTCAGTCAGGAATCCCATGACTTTTACAAGCCGATCGCCTGTCTAATTATCAATATATTAATGATTGGAATTCGAGATTTCAAAAACCGTTTTTCCAACTGTTTTTTTAAAGACCTTCGAGAAAGGAAAAAAGATAGAGATGGAGAGGAGGAGGAAAAACCTTCAGCTGAAATGAAGCATTCAAAATTCTGGGGAAACAAAAAAGCTGTATTAAAAATAAATGCGGTAAAACACCCGTCACAAAACTCAGGTTTTATACACCTAGTTCTACGTCGCGGGTAAAACATACACCCATGAATGTACGGGGCTGATGTGATCTGCCTGAATATCAACTACCTGGTTTCTAAACTGTGCGAGCGAGCAAGGCGTCTGAGTATTTGTTTACATTCATTTTATCATCAAATGCATATATATTTAGGTGTTACAGTATTAGTATTTTCATACATTAAACATGTAGTTCCGAGGTAAGTGTCCATGGAGAAGATGTCCGGGTGTTGTCGTCTAATGGACAATCGTCCGGATACGACTGCAGTCCTATGTACGTCTCAATAACAGGCCTACATGAATTTAGATTACGGAGTCCAAGAGAATAATAACGGTTTCTAAATTGTGAGGGAGAGGTTTCAACGAATTTTCCACTCCTCGTTACTTTTAGTTTCATTTTCGGCCTGTGCTTTAAATCTTTTCTTGAGTATCTGAAAGCCTGAAATCTCGAGAAAAAAAATCATTCCGAGAAGAACACTAAAAGAAACCACAGCAAAAAAGTGTGGCCTTTCGGCCCACGCCGCGACTTGACCGTTTATTAAAAGCACGCTCATCCAGGTCAACTGTATTCCTCATTCTCTTGCAAGTTCACTTACTAAAGTATTTATTAAATTATTTCAGTACAGTTAAGCATAGTACTTGTTTTGCTTCTTAAATTTCAGTCCATCAGATGAACAGAATGTAACGGATGCGAAAATCCTTAAACTATCCGGGCTTCTACCACCTGATCGGTGGAACCATCTTTGCGTTGCTCTTGGCATCGATTTCAGCACCGCTGAAGGTATCAGGAGGGAGTTTAGAGAGATAACTGAGCAGTACATACACCTTCTTCAACATTGGAAAGCTGCATCAACTCGGACTAGAAAGGATTTAAATGCAATCCTCACCCAGATAGAAGCAGGGGCATTTGTAGACAAGTACTTGGATTAGGTGTAAACCCACAAAGAGAGAGAGAGAGAGAGAGCGAGAGAGAGTGAAAAGAGGAGGGGACGAGGCGATGTGAAAACGAACACAATAAATCTCTGTCATACACATTCTCCTTTAATTCAGTTGTCAGCAGAAACACATTATCATCCATATTTATCGTTCGTCACAATGTTGCTAACGATTTATAGTTATGCAAGTTTAGCTTCTTTTTCATAGAGATTTATGTTATTCTTTACATGAACGACTCGCATTTAATAACACGTTCAACATACAGAGCCTTACTCTACTATTGATTTTTGGTGGGTGGGTTTTCAGTGTTTTTCCCACTTAATTCACCCGATGTTTGATAAACCTCTTAACGCAATGTATTAATACATTTCGTGTGAATATGGTCATTATTTTCAGATGCTTGCATTTTCTACTTATATGTTAGTCTGATACATGATATCCTGCAGCTTATAACTTAGAATACAACTACTTATTTGTAATGAACTATGGGGGCTAAATATCACAATGCGAACTTATTATAGGTGTTGTGTAAGTAGCCATGTAGGCCCTATGTAAACATGTATATATTCTTTTTATCTGTTACGTTCTTTGTTTGGTGTAATTTATTCTGCATCCCTAACGTGTTGTTTCGAGAATTAAAAAATCTACCAGGGGCGGCATTCTGAAAGCTCACTTACCACTCATTAAACTCCTGCGAAATTGAATAATGTCCAAAGGGATGTATACGCTCGCCAACTTCAACATAAAAAAATGTGTAGTGGATCCGCCACTGTGCTAACTGGAAAAAGGCACCTTTCAAAATACTGATTTGCTAATTGAGCGCCAATTGATCGCTAAGATATATATGTACAATTTACTGGTGTGTGTCCACGTGTAGATATAGGCCAATTGTATAAGCGATAACGCTAACTTCATGCGAGAAGGCGCCGCTTTTTTGATGAAATGGCACCGGATTTTATGAAAGGCTAACGGCGCAGATTTTATGTGTGATGGTGCCAAATATTTTTTTAAAAATATATGGCACCTGTTTTTATTTGAGTTTTTGCAGATTTTGTTGTTGTTTTTGTTTGTAACGGAAGATCGCTTTGCTTTCATCACATTGTATCAACTGTTTAACCAATAAGAAAGAAGAAAAAAAACGAAGAAAAGGGAATTGTGTGGATAAAACTACGATATCCTGATTCTAACGAAATAAAATAAGATTTTGGATAGTAGCATGAGAAAATACAACAAAAAAAGGCCCCATGCAGTTTTGACAGTGGAGCTAGAAGAGGGGTATGATTTTTCACTCATCATGTAAATATGGTAAAAGACCTGATATGATTGGCAAAGTTAAGTCGTTTGAATTTGTAATTCTCAGATAATGTCCTTCGGGGAGCCTGATTTTTTGTTCTTCAGTTAAAAGAGACGACATTAATTCAAAACCGAGGTCTTTTCAAGGGCGTACCATGTCATTCCTCGGATAGGAGACCCCCATATAACCTGTAAACAAACTCGTTTGAAAACATTTTTTCCTCTCTTACACTAGAAAATGGCGTATATTATTGTACAATTGTGCTGACAAATCTTACCATTTAAATTAACTGTTAAGATGCCAAGTATGGTAAGGATATGACTTCATATTGTAGACATGAAACAAGTGTTGAATATTTTAGAAAATGGCATCTGGATGACGTCACAAGGCAATGACAGCGAAAATAATAAATTGTTGATGTTTCATATCTGTTGAACGTAAAAGATTTATATTCAGACACTTTTGCTACTAGGTTTGGTTTGTATCACTTACAGAATACATGTTTATTGAATGGTATATGTGGTACAAAGTCTCAAACCTTAGGCATATACATGTGTATATATATAAATATATGTAGATATGTAGATATTAAAATACTTCTGGGTGCTTCTTCATGCAATTTTTTTATATTTCAATGTATTATTATAAGAGTGTTATTGCCTTTTATATAAGTCTACTGATATTGTTTGTTTATGTTCATCTTGATCCTACTATGCAATGTGATGAACCATGTAGAAATGAATAAATTAAAAAATAAAGATTTGAAACAGTTCTGGCTTTGAGACAATAAACGAAATCTATCATTGAACCAGATTTGATTATAATAATAATAGCTCACATTTATAATGCGCATAATGCTTTATTTCTAGTCGAAGCACATATTAATAATTGCAATATTCCTCCCAAATATTGTGCTTACAAGTATTATTGACGAAATATAACGACCAGAGGTTAACAAACGGAGCTTCACATGCATCGGTTTTACTGAACTAATTATTGAATTTGAAAAGCAACATTTCTTCTACATTTTTGTCATGCATGTTCTGAAATGAGTTATTCAAAAGTTATGTTACTCAATTGATGTATATTATCATAAAATGCAATCGTATATTTGGCGTAAAGTATTGACGAATGTGAGGCCGTAATGTATAATAGAGCAAAATATCACTTTATTTTAAAGTGTTTCCAATGAAAATATTCATATATTTAAAAAATGTATACATGTATATCTATATTTACCACTATTGCTGTATATCTGTACCATTTACATTATATATTGTATAGTCCTATATTTATGGTATACAATGTTAAACGCTTTGTTCGCGTTTTCTTTTTAGATATGTTAATCCAACATTCAAAACTTTTGTCATATAAAGATAGATTTATACTGATATGAAATATTGCAAGGAAATACGTCACCTTGGCGTAAGAGAGACACTATGTCCTCTCTTTACGTATAATTTTGCGATAAACTATTAACTTTAATAGAAATTATAAGCAACCTTGTACATAAATGATTTCAGGGAGGCGCGTGGCCTAGTGCCTTATTGGCTTTACCATTACATGTACCCATTGTAACATTGAGAGCGTCTGTGAACTCTGAGCAATCCTATACTATCCAAGTATGTTTTCTCTTCTGCTATGATTGGCCTATGTTTATTAGCTTCTCTTTTACGTGTCTCGTTTTATGAGGGTTTTTTAATCCTCCAGTAATGCTGCAGTTTGGTCAAATGCAACGCCCTTTTTTCAACGATAGTTGCAAGAAGAGATGTACACGGTTTAAAAAAACAATAAGGTTTTGAGAGATGAAATAAAATGTATGCATGTGTCGAGATTCTCTAGATACCATCATTTAATTTTTACCGGCCTACTACGTAGGGACTGTATTTTTTTAAATAAATGTAATAGATTATTCCGAGGTGCCCTTTAAGTCTTATTTTCATTCAGGGTGGCTAAGAAAAAACGCAACACCTGAGGTCTGCAGTTTCAACAATATAGTTAACACAATGTCATTAGTTTGTAATTTTAAAATTTTGTAAATTGAAAACATGATGAACAGTTTTCGGCTAAGATTATGTTGTAGTTATGCTTTTGTCTGGAATTGATGTTTCCGTCGTGATATTATTATTACACTGTAGGTGTTCACCCCCCCCCCCCCGGGGGCTATTTTTTTTTTCCCAAACAGGTTTGCCAATGCTAATATTTCCAGTCATCTGATTGGCTGATATGTTACGTCATTAGCAATGACGTAATCGTTAGGGTGAGTGATAGCGTTAGAGAAATCATGCAGAATCACTTTTCATCAGACCATCGTTGGCTCAATCGGTAAGGTCAGCGTAACACAATCATAGAGTCATGGGTTCAAGTCACAGTTTATTATTCCGTATTTTTGCCTTTATAAATAGTGAGGCAAAGCAATAAAAAATCAAAGTCTAATTGTTTGTGACCTCTTTCCGAGCTGCTAATGACGTATCAGCCATTGAGAAGAACGGAAATATAAGAAATTGCAAACCTGTTTGGGAATAAAAATTTCGCCCCCCGGGGGGGGGGGGGTAGGGTCACGCCAGGGTTGATTGGATGTTAGTTCACAAAATTTGCGCATGGTCAGCATATGTACGTCTTGTGTCATGAATCTGAATAACAACGCATTTGGATAGGCGCACTGATTTGGCCCGAGTATGGGGTGTGGTAGATTCTTAAGCGTAACACCTGTTGTGTTATGGTAATATTTTTAGTGTGTAAGGCATATGTCACGTCACTTTCCAACTTGAAGTCGAGGTACCTGCAACGTACGTCAATGCATGTGCCAGGATGAGTTGAAGGCATTCTGAGATTTAGGCAGCTTACCTGGTATATACAACTCTCGCTGATATATAAATATATTATTTACATGTTTAGAGTCGGTTTTGATTATGGTTACACATGTCAGAAGGAATTCATGTGTTAGAGAATCATGCGATACATTTTCGTTAACGAACCTTTAAAGATGGCGGCGTCCATAGGAAACGATAAACTATGCTGTTAGCCAGTTCTTTTGATTATCCTAGATGTTATAATAAGGTACAAATTATATAGTTGATTAAGATTGAAGAAATGATGTGCTGCTACATTTGTATTATAAATGTCATAAATGAGTATTTTAGCAGTGCTAAACATTTCTTTGAGTTTGAATTTAATTATATTGATATGCCATATTACATCCCATTTGAAGATTACAAAACGTCATGGAGATTATGCTGTCAGAATAGCCAGTAAAGAAATTCATGGTTGTTTTTAATTGATTATACATTTAGCTGGTATATGTTGGCTGTTGTGGCATCCTATCCAATGGCTGTGTGTGGTGATTTGGCTGCAAGCTGTTTGTTCTGGGCTGCACACCGTACTCGTTGATCACCATATCGATGGTTTACTCTGTTTCTGGTATTCATCTTGTAGACCGCTAGCTGTTTATAGTATTGAATAATCCAGTTGTCAAGAAAATATTCTCTTTGATTGAATGCATTTTTTTATTGTTGATATAACTCAATCATTCATGTTACATTCAGATTTTGCTGGCATAAACTGTGGATATTTCTAGACCGAGTGTTGTCTGTTTTATAAAAGAATCACGGAATTTAATACTGCAGTGCAAATTTAATACAGTACGTAGTACAAATGTATACCATGTTTGTAATTTACTTGAGTATAAGAAATTACTCACTCGTTAAAATGTGCACCTTGCTTGTAAAATGCTTTATTGCGAATATTGCTTTAGTGGGTAACATGACATACGTCAGCATTTCAAAGTGCACTAATGAGATTACTTTAGCTCATAACCAGGATTTTAAGGACTTTAGGAAGAGGTATTACCAGAGGGTAATGAGTGAAGTATAGTTAGAATATGGATACAAATAAGAAGCGTCTGTGTGTATGTATAGATTGACAAAGTTACCATGAGGCCTGACAGTTAGAGGCATTTGATGAAATATGCAATGATGAATACATATTAAGTATTGTATTCCTCGTCAGCAATTCTAGCAAATGTGTGGAAATTATACTGAATGAATTTACCTTTATTAATCATTGTCCTAATGTCATAGCGTTATGTCTTTTTATTCTGATATGACATATGTTCACGTTGTACTATTACATGCAACTCTCTTTTGTAGATATATGTGGGAATTATACTGAATGAATTTACCTTTATTAATCATTGTCCTAATGTCATAGCGTTATGTCCTTTTGTTCTGATATGACATAAGTTCACATTGTACTATTACATGCAAGTCTCTTTTGTAGATATATGTGGGAATTATACTGAATGAATTTACCTTTATTAATCATTGTCCTAATGTCATAGTATTATATCCTTTTATTCTGATATGACATATGTTCACATTGTACTATTACATGCAACTCTCTTTTGAAGATATTGTATGTGTTGGATTTATACTGACTGAATTTACCTTTATTAATCATTGTCCTAATGTCATAGTATTATATCCTTTTATTCGGATATGACATATGTTCATGACATTATAATCGATCTTATACAATAATCTGTATTGTTCACATGTATGTTTGTGATTTTACGTAAATATACCGATGTACATGTAAATAAGTGCGTAGCTTTGAACAGAATATTGTAAATGTTAAATATCAGGTATAGAATACATCATTTCATTTTTTGGAGAAAATTTCAATTTTGGGAGAAAATATGATTTTCTTCTTGACATTTGTTACTTACACACAATGAACGTTATAGGAAAAGTGATCAATTCATCAGAAGTAAAACGTAAAGATGATAAGTACACTACGTGCATGTATAATGCCAGATTATATGAGATGAAGATGTGTAGCGACAACAATAATGTAGGTGGATATTTTAGAGCTATATTGTTAAGCATTTCAAAGAGGGAAGTGTATAAACAATGAAATAATGTATGTGTATAATATTGAATGCAATTAAGGTAATAGTTATTTGGTATCAAATTCATAGTGCATTAATAATGGATGGATTTACAGAAAAACTAAGATATAAAGTAAACATTTGAAATATTTGTCATGCATGTATATGTTATTTACATAATTACATTATTCAAAACGATCTGTTATTTGTATGAGTACGTATGAAATGTGTTTTAGGTGCGGGAACGTGTGAGTATGCGTGTGTATGACCGTGTGTATGTACATGTGTGTGACGGAGAGGGTGGGGGAGGGGGGAGTGAGGGGCATATTTTGTTTTGAAAAGCACTCATGCTCACAAATGCATGTCAGGTAGCCGCTGTTATCACCACCACCGCAATATAGGGCTCTGGAGCTTGGGACAGGATGTTTGCAGTCTCTGATATGTTTTTCTTCTAAGCATAATGGTACACACTTCCATTGAAATCAAGGGTCATTTCGCTACTAATTTCACGTTGATAGAATATAAATGTTCCGATTTAATATCTGCCCTATGTTCTTCCCCAAAAACACTCTTAAAGAGTAAAATAAGATGCACGAGTTACGACAACATCATATTTTCGTCATGTTACTATTCATTTTTATCATTCATTCAATCAAAAGGCTTATATACAAAGCTAATTCGGGGGAGGGGCGGATGGAGAGGGGTATCAGGCTTGTGTTAATAGTCTACGTCAACGCCACACCTCTTCAGCATAATCAGCTGGTACCTCTATTTTTAGTTTTGAGGTTCTTAAACAATGTTATTATTTTGATTTAAAAAAAATATTCCTGAAGACCCTGTCGGAAAGAGAAAATTGATTAGATGAATTATATATCAACGAGAAGCTTATGAGCCAGAGACCCCCCCCACACACACACACACACACGCACACACAATCTCCCCTCTCTCTCTCACTGCCCCTTCTATCTGTCATATTTATATCGTATCTTTCTACCATATTCTTCAAATTTTGACTCGGAGTCCGTTGCCGAAATACATTGTGTAATATTTTCCTGTTAATCGCAGGGGTGGGTCGCATCCTCTTGCTCTCTTCTTATCATGTCCAAGAAGTACGATGAGATCGTACCCTTCTAGCAGTGGTGGATCTAGGGGGCGGGGGCCCGCTCCCCTGGCGCTCAAGGGGGGGGGGGGGGTGGATGGATGTTGATTACAAAAATAAATATATTTATACAAGATTACAAAAATAAAAGCACTGCCCCCCCCCCCCACCATTGAGGAAATAACTGCTCACTACCCCCCCCCCCCCCCCCCCCACCCCGCTTATTTTTCACCCGGCTGGCCGAGTCGCCGCTAAATATTTTTTCACGAAATGGGCAACTACAACAAAAATGATGCTCACTACCCCCCCCCCCCCCCCAGACAGTGGTATGTAGCTTCACCAAAGCTGACCACCTGTTTACAATAGACCAAACAATACCAACATAGGAGTAGCTATGACAGAAGTGCTGCAGCATCACTAGGAAAGAAAGGTGATGTGGAGGTATTGTATGAAAGAATGCAATTGTTTTGTGAGCATGTGCAGAGCTGGGGGAAGTTACATACCTCTCTCTTGTGAGCTCACTGATGATTGACAGATGATGTCACAAGATGAATGAGATCAGGGGGGCATTCTGAATCAATTTGACCAATCAGAGGCCTGGAAAAATAGTCGGTGACAATAAAATTGTCGGTGAAAATGATAATAGGGAGTTTTCGGAAACTCATTGCGGACGGAGAATCTGCGGTTCGTGTGCAAGATCGAGAAGCTACTATAGTAACAGCGAGGTGACCACTAAGGTACTGAAATCCAGAACGGGTTTCGGCCAAATCTACGGGTGTTCTCAATGACGCCCCAAGTGAATCAAGTGCCTCGTAACAAACTATTTCATTCACCTGATAAGAATAATAGTATTTAAATAGACAGAATCAATCTGCATGCATTAGTTGTTCCCACATGTAATACATTCAGTTCGCATTCTGACTATTGCGAATACTAGACAGGTGAATTCAATAATTTGTATTGAGGAACTTCACAAAGACTTATGTAGATTTGATTACATTACGAAAAAGGCCTATTCCCTGCCACGCAATACAGTACAGACCGGACTACACGACTAGCACAACTTGTCGCGACCAAGTCACAAAACGGCTTTTTATCAAATTTCAACAATTTATCATCAAGTTTTAAAACAATTCATGTTGGTATAGTTCGGAAATTAAAAAAAAAAAAAAAAAAAAATCACCGAATAGCCGTTCGCGACAGGGGCGAATTTAAGGGGGGGAGTTGGGGGGTTTAAATTCCCCCTTGGGCTGGCCAAAAAAAAAAGGATTTTTTTTTTTTGGTGCTTTTTACCCCCCCCCCCCCCCGTAATATTGGTCGGCACTTTTTTCAAATGAAAAAACAAAAAAATTAGTGCCCAAGAATTTAGAGTTGAATAATTTAATAAAATTTCGAAGCTTTCGCGCATTGGGGGGGGGGGGGGTGAATGCAGACAATGATTAAGACTCGAAAACGGTACAACGAAGCGTCTTCTTTCTATAATAATCTAATGAAACGTCAAAGTATCCGCGCTTCGCACGGGAGGGGGAGACTGAATTCAGACAAGGATTAAGAGTAGAACGGTACCACGAATCGTCTTCTTTCTCTATAATAGTTTAATGAAACGTCTTAATCCAAGTCTGAATTCATCTGGCCCCCACCCGCGCGAAAGCTTTGACTTTTCACTACATTATTAGAGAAAGAAGAAAGGAGAAAGATTCGTTGTACTATTTTCGGGAGGGGGCCAGCTGAATTCAGACTAGGATTAAGAGTCAGGAACGGTTTAACGAATCGTCTTCTTTCTCTAATAATTTAATGAAGCGTCAAAGCTCCGCGCGGGAGGGGGCCACTAAATTCCAACTAGGATTGAGAGTGGAGAACGGTATAACGAATCGTCTTCTATCTATAATAATGTAATGAAACGTGAACGCTTCTGCGCTTTGCGCGGGAGGGAGGGGAACTGAATTTCAGAAAAGGATTAAGAGTCGAAAACAGTACAACGAATCGTCTTCTTTCTATCATAATTTAGTGAAACGTCAAAGCTTTCGCGCTTCGCGCGGGAGGGGAAAACTTAAATTTAATTTAGCTCCTGGCCCCGGGTTTATGGGGTTAAATTTGTAGACATCGGGACATTGGCATTAATATATTTGTCTGAAATTGGTGGCTAGTTTTGTCGGTAATTGATGGCCTCTACACCCCCCCCCCTTGAAAAAGGTCTGTCGACGCCCTTGGAATAAGCTAGATATGACTCCATCTCTTAAAAACTCCTTGCTAGAGTACCATCCCAGCATCGTCCAATGAACTGTTCAATGATCTAATTGCATGCATTCCCTTTGTGGATGACAAAAGAATGGTGTCTATTAGAGAGGTGTCGATATAAAGAGGCTTTTGAACTTCGAAATAGTTCAGACTAGCCCTGAAAAAAGGAAAGCTTATCTCAACCTAAACCTGTTTCTAAACATGGCTAAATACCAACAGATTAATAATACAACGCCAAAGAAACCTCGACAAAAGGCTCTGATGCGAGACCACTTCCCGCTCATTCCCGCTTTTGCTATCACTGAGTAAGTACACATGCAGTTTCAACTCTTGTATTTTGGTGGAAAATCGTTGACTGTCATCTTGTTGTACCTGTTTAGCCATAATCATTTTAACGATATGGATTTGTTGTACCAAAACTACAGATTGCTGTATAGTGTGCCTATATTTTTGAATTGCCACGTTCATGATGTTTATTTAGCACTATACTTCTTTGATTACCAATACATTATATACGGACAGCAGTCGTCATAGCTTTTTGGGAGGGACAAACTCAAGATTGAAGATATTACTTATTTGTCTATGTTTGCCTATCCAACTGCATGTTTTATTTATAATCATTTATTGAGAAAAAAGATGTATAGCCCAACTGATGAGCGCCAATCTATTAATGTTCCTCTTCCCTTTTTTTTTGTCGGGTCACTTTAATTTACTGGCCATTCGATAGCCTCACAATAATCACCTATTCACTTGTCTTCTCGGCCTCCTTAGTAACACTTAGACCTACATAATCCAAATCAATTAAACATTTTCTTGTCGAAACGTTAGTTCTATCAAGTTTAATTTTAAATTGAAACATAGAAAGGAAACATCAGATGAACTTTGCGCTACAACCATTATTTTGTTTTTAAATGATGAGCACTGGTATGTTTTATATGAAGCCAAGTGATGTCGTTCCGATGAATGGCACAGTCATGTTTCTCCTTCGTTGTTATCCGACATATTTTTATTTTTATTTGTTAGAGCTTATGTAGCAATTTTAAGATGTTTTTAAAACGAGTTATCTTTAATACCCACTGAATTGTGTATCATTTTAAATATTGCCACATAAATTATATTTGAGACATGATACAGTTTTGGGAATGTCTTGCATCTTAAATTTGTTGCACCCCAGTAGTGAGCATTAATTTTGGGAGGTGTTTTTGCTCAACGGAAATTTGAAAATCGCGCATATCGTTATTTTCGCTCAACGGGGAAGGGAGGGTGGGCTTGTGGGGAACGAACACAATATTTTTATCAACGGAATGTCTAAAATCGCTTTCCGCTTTTTTTTTCAACACAAACATCCCCCCTTCCCACTATCGGCGCTCCACCCTCCCCCCCCCCCCCCCCACTTCCGGCGCTCTACCCCCCCCCCTTGAGCGATTAAAAAGAAGGTAAATTTGCGGTTGTAATTTTTTTTTCAAGCTTTTTTTTAATAGGGGGGGGGATCCGCGCCTGCATGTACCAGACAAGATAAATTTACTTCATGAATCGACAAACATACCGACAACCAGGGGCGTACGCAGGGGGAGGGTTTTGGGGGTTCAACCCCCCCCCCCCTTGGTATTTTTATGTATGTAAACCCCCTTAAAAAAACCTAAACCCCCCCCCCACACACACACAGCACAAAAAACATACACTGTTCTTCTCTATTTTATTTTATTTTTATGTTTTTTATTTATTTTCCACATATGGGAAGGATCACCTTTTTCAGCTAAAAGCTGGCCTTCAAAGGGGTCCATCCACAAGATAAAATTACAAATTGTTGATAAAATACATTTGAAATATGATTACAATGATAAACAAGCATGTGTGGGCAGAATAATTTCTCTGATCTTCACGATTAGTATTGCGATCGAATTCGCAGTAATTCTTGCTATTTTCAGAATAATCGCGATAATTTGCCGGGCGCTGTGTGTGTGAATGGTAATGAGAATCAAAAGTCGATTTATTTAATCCCAGGATTCCAAGCGCGCATAGAAGGTCGCGATTCATGCATGTGCATTTCCTGTGTGTAAATGGTCGCCCCCCCCCCAAAAAAAAAAAAAAAAAATCGCACTAAATTGACATGTGTGTACGGTCTCAAAAACAAATCGATCTTTGCATCGCGATCCAAATCGCACTTTTACTTATGTGTGAACGGGCCTAATGTGTAGTGTCAACAAAATTAACGAATTGATATTGCACGAAACTGGATACATTTTCATGTTATGTTTTCGCCATTGTCTTCACCAAATAACCCCCCTCACTTATGTCATAAAGAAGAAACATAGGTTGATTATTCTAAGACTTCTCAGTTCCCCTATTACACAAAACAATAACATACATAATAATCATATACAGTAGGCTTGCGGATGCACCATGTGAGAGAGAGGGAGGATTGAGGAGTCCTGAAAAGGACTCTCGGTAATCTTTCTTGAGGGTGTGTATTCCTGAATACACACTCATGCAAACCCAATTGATGAAACTTTTATTGATTATCCATTATACTCTTCTGTTTCCCATACAGATTTACCTTGAGATTATTTTGAGATCATTTGACTTCGATTTTCGACTTGGTAAGTAAATACATTATTGCTTATGAAAAGAAAAGAAAAATGAAAACACTGATAATAATGGACTATTTTCGCACAGCTACACGTGCTCAAACGACCACCATGCTCCATGTTTTACGAACTCATGATTATTGTTATGGCCGAGTACTTTATGAAATCAGGAGTGCCTTGCCTTTTTATTTTTTTTTAATTATTGCAAGATATAAGAGTCACTTAGTAGTTTCCCTAGTAAAGTCAGTAATTTCTAACTTATTTGTTACACTAAAATAAGGGAAATCTGCAAGAGCTTTTGAATACAATACGAATAAAAATACATATAAAATGTGTACATCAGGTACTTCTACCTTCTATCTTAAATCTGATAGATTTTATTGCAAATGATTCATCATTACTCGTGTCATTATGCATAGGAGGCTTAATTCCAAGAAGGATGAGGGGTGAAAACTACAAACGATATATATGGGCTATGAATTGGGTTTAAATTTCACACTTTTTGTACAAAAAGTAAAAATAAATAAATAAACAAATTACGAGACTTATTAATAGTTTAGGTTAGTATCAACAATTTTATGATTAGGGTGCATAAAGTGACATGCAACACATGCCCGGAGGCATGTGCCCCTCTCAGTACTCTCTCTACATTAAATATTCATGAACATACAGTAAACTTAATTATTCGTACGCCTTTTAAATTAATGTTTTTGTAGCTTAAGGATGAAACGTACACTGGTCAGAATAAGGAACATTGTTAATACTCTTAGATATGAGCTTTAATATGCCGCATTCTCAAAACAAAAACAAAATCGAGACAAATAAAATGTTCACATTCTTAAAAAGATACAAAACTAGGTAAGGATATGAATAATTTAGTAGTTAACTGTTAGTGAGCATTAACAAATAACTGAACAGAAATAATTGAATTTAAAATATGTAGTCAAAATGTAAACATTATCTATGTATTGAGGAACAAATAACATCACAAGTCAATTAGCAAATATGAATTTACGAAAAAAAAATGTGAAAGGGGCTATTAGAATAACTATATGCAAAACTTACTAGTCTAAGAACAAATGATGCAGTTATTATCGTATAAAAACAATACAGGCCTAATGGAATTGATTAATTATCTTCTTATTTGTTCTACTTCTTAACAGCTATCATCATGAACCAAAACCATCCTGACCATGAGGCAAACCTACATGAGGGCCCGTATGAATTAGTCCCTCATCGATGTGTGTAGGACCCAGGCGGCGGGGGCTCCTCGCTGCAAACGGAAAACCCGCCACCTGTCCAGGGTTTGCTGGCAGCATAGAGAGCAGTTTACTGAGGATGAGTGAGTACTCAAATTATCAATTCAACAATAGCCACAATACAATAATTTATAATTCTCATACACAAACATTAACAAGTATAACATAAGAGTATACGAACCAACAATGTTTGCAAATTTCGTAATACAAATGTACCAATATATGTAAGAGTATTAACGGTAATAAGAAAAGTCAGTCCTTGAAATGAAAGAGATGTCATATGATCAGAAAGTGGGAGTTGATTAACCTTGATGATTAATCTTTGCCATCTAGTTAGGTAGCAATGTTTTTGCCTCTTGTACTAAAAATTACATTTTCACAAAATGTAATGAAAACTCGATCTAAAATGTGTAGGGGTAACTTCATCAAGAAATGATGAGACAGAATGAAAGTTGTATGTCATGAGATGCATATGTGATTAGCATGTGCCGATTGTGTAATGATGCTATTGATTATTGTGGTAACTTTGCAATGTTTGACATATGCCAGGTCTTACAAAAACAATTATAACTTCCTCCATCAATGGATGACTGAAAATTCTAGACAAAACTACAACATCTATAAAACTGTACTATAAGACCCACTTATCATCCCGCTGCCTACTGAATTGTTTAATTCATAAATAGACTTGATACATGAGTGAGTTTGAGTTTGAATTCATTTTATTTATACACGGTAAGAGCCTAAAGCAGTTCAAAGACTGGTTTAAATCAGGGCCGGGTTGATGAAAAGCAACAAAATCATGACATATACAAAAAAGTAATATAACACTGACAAATTTACAAATTCATATTCATTCAAATTCAAATTTTATTGGTCCAAAAGGAAATTTGTTCCGTTTATATGCATTATTCACAGAGAAAAATAAATAAACATATAGCACTTTAAAATTCTCATTATATAGATATTTCTCTGAATTTACATTATTGACAATATTTGTTCCTATATCCAGAGTAATTACTTTAGCAATATAACATTGTAATTAGTATTACTTTTATCATTATCAATATTAACAGTATTGTTTGTATTTGTATTGTTATTATAAGTTTGACTCATTATATCGTTATGATAATAAAATATATATAGCCAAACAATAAACCACAAACAGTTCAACAATCAAAAAGATTTATCATAATTATTGTCTACATGGTGAAAAAATAACCATGTATATATCCTAGTAAGTTACAAATAATGTTCATAACTTCTGCGGGAATGCAATACCCTATTCTGAACGTATTGTATAAAGCAAAAGAAGCTAATGTGATTAATTGATGATAAGCATTAAGAGTATAAATATGTAAAGTAGACACAACAATATATAGAAAATAAGCTAAAAAACGTGAGTGATTAAAACTATATTTATAGAACATGAAAATCTGTTGGTATACATAGTAGAAACAAAATGAAATACAAAAACAAAATCAAAAACCAACAAACGAGCATAAGTATGTTTATCTTAAATATCAAATAATTGTTTCAAAAAATAAGTCAAATATTACACATATTTTACGATAGGACAAATGTATATTCTACATCGTCAAGCAGTAAACTAAAGTATGGGGTAATAATATACAGTTAATGACATATTAATATGGATAAGTTAAATATTACATAAATAAAACTTTAACAAAGAAAAAACATCCGGTCCCAGGGGTCAATGGGTTATTACACCTACATGTTCTTGAATATTGGTGGCTCATATAAAGCTCATTAATAGCATATAGAAAGTGATCGGGATGTTTTGATTTATAAGAAAAATTACTTAAGTTGTGGTTCACATATTTCTCATGAAGAGAGTTGTTCAGCTTAGGCCTAGATATTGAAATTATCAGCTCAAAAACTTAATGATCAGTTCAATCATTCCACTGATACGGAATATTGGCTGCAAATGCACTATCACCTCGTGTGTTTTCTTTTTTGTACACTATTTCGATTTTAGGAGCAGAGTGTCAATTATTCCTTGATGCATGAGATACAAGTTCACATAAACTCAATAAGCAAATAAGAGAAATTAATTACCAAAGCAGTCACTATAAAATGAACACATACCAAACAACCAAAACTATTCAATGAATGATGAAAGGGTACTTGGTTTTTTAAAGTCCCATGTGTTCCATTTACTAAAAGCATACTTTTTGCATACCGAAAGGTATACTATCATAATAATGTACATTCTCATTTAAATTTTGTATTTTTATATTTCATGTTATCATTTTGTGAACAAAGTACCGAAATACTTTAATCATCCATTTGTCCCGATTGTGCGAGCATTTGTAAGTGTACTTACTATATCTTACATGTATCTTAATCATATTAGGATAGGAGGATGGTGCTGAGGAGGCCAAGAAGATGCCAAGCATTAACGATCAGGGGGCCGCAGTGCAGTCGCGACGCTAAACGTCGATTCGTCTTGCACTACTGCAAGCAGCATTGTAAGTATATGGCAAAAATGGAAATAGAATCATTGCGAATATTAAAGTGCATTTTGCACAACTTCAATATATTTTGATGATCTCCTTATTTATGCAATGGTATGCACTTCTTGACATTTTAAGCACACGTAGCTGAGGAATGATAGATAACTACAAAGGACAACAAATGGCTTCACTCAATGGGAAATGAAAAGAGAATGTTATCGCAATAGGTAAATGAACAGGGAGAGAAGAACAAGAAAAGAGAATACAAAAGGATGAGCCTCAATATATACTTACAATGAAACATTTATGTATGTAGTGTAAATTAAACAAAATTTTCAACTAATCCTTATTAAAAAAACACTGACAAGGATCACAACAACATACATGTAATTATCAGATGATCATGTTTGTCACGTTACTGAAGAAACTTGAGTGATATTACGCTATAGGGAAAATAAAAGAACTGAAAGGGGGGATCAGAGAAATAATCGGAAGAGAAGAATGAGAAGAAAGATTTGGTATTAAAAGGATAGAAGAAAAAGAGGAAAGGAGATAAAAAAAAGGAAATGGAAAAGAGAAAATAGGACAAAGAGCAAGAGAAGAGACGAGCGTAATTAAGGATAAGGGAAAGAAAAGTCTTATACACATACATGTATATCATTAATTCAGTTTATGAATATTAATCCAGGAGCTTCTTATTGGTCCACATATCGGTCATAATTAGTTTGAAATTATTTTATTTGAATGTCCCAATAAGCATAGATTGTGGACGAATACTATTGTATACTTAGAAAGACAGAAGTACTCCTGGAGTGATTGCGTAGAATGGAAAATGGAAATGATATGGTTCACATTAATGTGTTCTATCCCCATTGCCCAATGTTCAGTTGGAAAGGACACGTGACGAAACATATGTATGACTTATTTGATCAGGTTAATCCTTGATGAAATTTTAAAACTGAATTACATCTAAATGTACCTATAATGTAAACATAAATGCCTTTGTGAAGCGCCTCGATATGAAGATTTCATTCACTTGTTATGAATAAATGTAGCTGAATAGTCAGAATTCAATTGCATACATTAGATGTTGCTAGATAGGACAAACATTTTGCCTTACCTTACCTAAAAACACGTAATATATGCAATTTACATTCTGACTACTGAAATACAATTATTCATAGCAGTTGAATGAAAGAATTCGCATCGAGACACGCAAGTATAATTTGGCTACATTACGAAAATGGCCTATTGCAATAGACATTAACGATGTACAAAACTGATTTTAATGACTTATATTTTGCGAAATCTTACATTCCTATAATTTATATGCTGAAAATTGTGATAATGGACTAATTAATAGTTCAAATATATAGCAATTATATGTCCAGAGGTCTGTAAACTCTACATTTGTATTAGGGAAATTCAAATGCAGTCCTACATTTTTCAAAAAGGATTTGTAGACAGCTATATGGAATTGACTTCGAAAAATTAAAACTGTATTTTCCACTGCCCATTTCAAAGGTGGTACTTTCCAAAGCTACACCATAGCCTTAAAGCCATCTGCCAATGCATCATTTCAAGCTTGTATATACCAGTAACCCATATATAGCATTAAATCACTTTTGCATTACTTTTTTGTGTTTCATAATGATTATTGCTCAATCTAAACACCCCAAGGGTTTTAATTGTTAAAAATATTGTTTTTGTAGTATTTGTAAAAATATCGAGGGGTCAGTGACACTAAGACGTAACTCCATTTTTTAGAAAAAGTGGTTTAAAAATAGTGCTTGGGCCCACTAGCCATTGACTTCAATGGGGATGTTGAGTAGAGTTAAGTCTTTGTGTTTCCTGGCAAGCCTACCCTTTTCTGAACATTTTGATATCAAATACTCATTTTGGCAAAATATGGAGTTACGTCTTTGAGTCACTGAACCCTCGATATGTATTTAATTTCTCTTCTGCATTCTAAGTTTATAATAATATTGTTTACATCCCTTTGTATAGATGTATTATTCTAGTTGTATCCTTCAGCCTGTGCTGCATGCTGGTCAGTTTTTTTAAACAAATACAAACAAATAATAAATAATAATCCATTTCCCTACAAAATAGATGATTAGCACAAAATATATTAACTGCTTACATTTTCTGTCATATCCTTTATTTCACAGTCAAAATCCACGCTGGTCCGGACGCTATGGACGTGTCCGACTCTAAGGACCAGTAAGTTGACTCAATCAACACTCTGAGAAATAGATATACACTGTATGAAACCGTGATATATCTTAAGTTTTAATACTAATAGTAATGAGCACGGATTGCCAAGGGTATTGATTTATATTTACTTAGGAAATCTACATACAACTAAAATAACACTGTGTATTTAAAGGTAATTTGGAGCTTAATTTTAGGTTGTGAAGGGATTTGACTTAGGAATTATCTTATGATTTTTTTTTTGCCACGATCATAAAGATCTTATAGAAATCCTGTGGTGATTATTCTTTGATAATGATGCCATCTATGAACTTTGATGTTGCCATTTTCAATACTAAACATTCATGATTTGTTCTCAATATGTTCAGAAATGTTTTTGTGGTCATTTAGACCTACTGATAAACAATTAATTTACTTCAATAATAAGAATAATTACAGTGCTTATATAGCGCCTAACACTTACTTTGTCAGAAGTCTCTAAGCGCTCTACAATAATGCAGCATAATTACCCTGGCTTTAGCAGTAATCATGTGAAATGTTAAAGACTACAAATATCGTCGAGAAACAAAATCCATTTGACTAGATAAACAGAAATAATATTGTTTTAAATAAAATATTTTGTTCTTTTCTCTTCAAGGCAAACGTAAAATGAGAGCAATTCAAGTACGACGACATCAATTCATCTACAACCTTCTAAACAAGAATGCCCGCCTTTCCTACAGGTACGACTATTATTTTTCAAACAGCCCATGATCTTGTTTATTTTCATAGTACTGTGTAACAATTACTATTATATGTCCTTGTACTTGAATTGCTCTTTTTTTACGTGGATCTTGAAATGTTGCTTCCCATGGCAAGAGGTTCGTTGTTGACAAAGTAAATGTATAGATGGTTGATATGGAATTCCACAATACCACTTCCTTGTTCCGCCATGCCACGTTCTTTTCCCCCAATGCCACATTCTTTTCCTCCAATGCCACGTTCTTTTCCCCCAATGCCACGTTCTTTTCGCCCAATGCCACGTTCTTGCTCCCCAATGCCACGTTCTTTTCCCCCAATGCCACGTTGCTCACCAATGCCACGTTCTTGCTTCCCAATGCCACTTCCTTGCTTCCCAATGCCACTTCCTTGCTCCCCTATCCCACGTTCTTTTCCCCCAATGCCACGTTCGTTCTTTTCCCCCAATGCCACTTTCTTGCTCCCCAATGCCACATTCTTTTACCCCAATGCCACGTTCTTGCTTCCCAATGCCACTTCCTTGCTCCCCAATGCCACTTCCTTGCTTCCCAATGCCACTTCCTTTCTCCCCAATGCCACGTTCTTGCTCACCAATGCCATGTCCTTGCTCCCCAATGCCACGTTCTTGTTCCTCAATGCCACGTTCTTGTTCCCCAATGCCACGTTCTTTTCCCCCAATGCCACTTCTTTGCTCCCTAATGCCACGTTCTTGCTCCCCGATGCCACTTCCTTGCTCCCCAATGCCACGTTCTTTTCCCCCAATGCCACTTCCTCGCTCCCCAATTCCACTTCCTTGCTCCCCAATGCCACATTCTTTTCCTCCAATGCCACGTTCTTTTCCCCCAATGCCACTTCCTTGCTTCCCAATGCCACTTCCTTGCTCCCCAATGCCACTTCCTTGCTTCCCAATGCCACTTCCTTGCTCCCCAATGTCACGTTCTTTTCCCCCAATGCCACGTTCGTTCTTTTCCCCCAATGCCACGTTCTTGCTTCCTAATGCCACTTCCTTGCTCCCCAATGCCACTTCCTTGCTTCCCAATGCCACTTCCTTGCTCCCCAATGCCACATTCTTGCTCACCAATGCCATGTCCTTGCTCCCCAATGCCACGTTCTTGTTCCCCAATGCCACGTTCTTGTTCCCCAATGCCACGTTCTTTTCCCCCAATGCCACTTCCTTGCTCCCTAATGCCACGTTCTTGCTCCCCGATGCCACTTCTTTGCTCTCCAATGCCACGTTATTGCTCCCCAATGCCACGTTCTTCTCCCCCAATGCCACTTCTTTGCTCTCCAATTCCACTTCCTTGCTCCCCAATGCCACGTTCTTTTTCCCCAATGCCACGTTCTTGCTCCCCAATGCCACGTTCTTGCTCCCCGATGCCACGTTCTTTTCCCCCAATGCCACATCCTTGTTCCACAAACACAAATTACATCCCCACATTATTCACAATCATTCACAATTATACATTTACACATGATGTGACTTCATTGTTTTTTAATGCCACTTGTCTCCCCATATGTATACATGATGTGGCTTCCTTGTTTTTCAATGCCACTTGTCACCTCCTTATATGTATACATAATGTGGCTTCCTTGTTTTTCAATGCCACTTGTCTCCTCCTTATATGTATACATGATATGGCTTCCTTGTTTTTCAATGCCACTTGTCACCTCCTTATATGAATACATGATGTGGCTTTCTTGTTTTTCAATGCCACTTGTCACCTCATTATATGAATACATAATGTGGCTTCCTTGTTTTTCAATGCCACTTGTCACCTCCTTATATGTATACATGATGTGGCTACCTTGTTTTTCAATGTCACTTGTCACCTCCTTATATGTATACATAATGTGGCTTCCTTGTTTTTCAATGCCACTTGTCACCTCCTTATTCCACAAACACATGTTACATGCATCGCCACGTTATTCACAATTATACAAATGATGTGGCTAAAAATTTGGCATTACATGTTGCAAAGTACTTCATTAATCTTCAATGTTCTCGGTTCTAAAGATAAAATTAGTAACAGTTCAGATTCCAGATTCTTATCGTGAATGGTACTGAAATGTGGTTTTGAAGCGAGTGAGCTATAAATCTTGCTACTCCATTTTTCTGACACCACAGACAGACATCTAGTTTTATTATATCAAAACTATGAAAGAAATCAGTGTGCAAAAATCAGAATGATACCCATGTACAACCTATTAAGTCTGGTTCATATATTCTGCATTTAGGGTATTGAAGTATCTATGATCATTTGCAGAGTTGGCTGTTTATACTGATCAAATTGATGGATACGATCATCTTGGAACAATGTAATTTGTTATGAATGTATAATTCTGTTTAAAAAGTGAGTAGTGGAACACAGTTCACTTTTAGATAAAATGATGACGCTGGTCCTGTCCACACCAAATATCAAACTTGATTTAACTCTCTGGCAGCACAGACAGAAACCCAGTCTTATTATATCAAAAAACACGAACAAAATCATTGTGCAAAAATTAGAATGACGCCCATTACCTATTTAATCTGGTCCATATATTCTACACGTAGGGCATTAATGTAACTATCATCATTTACAGAGTTATCATCATCATCAATAAAATATGTTATGAATGTATTAACCATTTAGAAAGTGAGTAGTTGAAGACAGTTCGCTTAAAAATAAAATTATAAGACCTGCGCTGTATTACTTTAAATTGTCAATCATGCCATTTCAAAACCTCATATATTCTTTTCATGACATGGTGCAGCTCGAAATTGTTCTGCAATTCTATTTTTTTTAAATACCGACAACTAAACCAATTAAAACAATGATTACGATAAGCTGGAGTTGGTAAATAACCCTAGCACAGATAATCTCCAAAAAGGCAAATAGAAGGTTGCTATCATGATATCGTTTTGTAGGATAATGTTAAGGGGTAGTACTTTCACTATGAAAATGCACAGATGTAACAGGTATACTGCTACAAATCCAGTCATCAGAACCAAGTATGATCATCTAATAGAAACACAGTTTTAAAAAATGCTACAGGGGGGTGGGCAGGTGTATTTGACCTGGTACATATTAAATCAAATCTTTTGATGTTTTGGTATTGCTGACTAGACTATTCTAAGTTAAGACAAGTATACTTCGAAAATACTACTAAAAAGTTTGTTTTAGTTTGCAAAAATTATAATAATGACCATAACCTATTCAATCTGGTGCATATATTCTTCAATCTGAATGTAGGGCATTGATGTAACTATCATCATTTACAGATTTGGCTTTAATTACTGATCAAATTGATGGATACGATCATCTTGGATCAATGTAATTTGTTATGAATCTATAAATCTGTTTAAAAAGTGAGTAGTGGAACACAGTTCACTTTTAGATAAAATGATGACGCTGGTCCTGTCCACAGCAAATATCAAACTTGATTTAACTTTATGGCAGCACAGACAGAAACCCAGTCTTATTATATCAAAAACCATGAAAGCCATCATTGTGCAAAAATTAGAATAACGCCCATAACCTATTCAATCTAGTCCATATATTCTGCATGTAGGGCATTAATGTAACTATCGTCATTTACAGAGTTGGCTGTTAATACTGATCAAACTGATGGATATGATCATCTTGGATCAATGTAATTTATTTTGAATGTATAATCTTATATAAATCTGTTTAGAAAGTGAGTAGTGGAACACAGTTCACTTCAAAATCAAATTGTATGACTTGGCTGCCCACAACAAATATTTACAAGGAAATTGTCAATCACGGCATTTCAAATCATTCTATATTCTTGTCATGACATGGTGCTTCTCTGATATTCTCTAATTCTAAAAAAAAACATTAAAATGATTTCTTACACTAACAACTAAACCAATTAAAACAATGATAAGCTGGAGTTGGTTAATATCCCTAGCATAGATAATTTCCAAAAAGGCAAATAAAAGGGTTGCTACCATGTTATTATTGTATACCATGTTATTGTTTCATAGGATAATATTAACGGGTGGTACTTTCACTATATCAATGCACAGATGTTACAGGTATACTTCTACGAATTCAAGCTTCTAAACCAAGTATGATCATCGAATAGAAACATAGTAACAATGCTACAGGGGGTGGGCAGGTGCATTCAACCTGGCACATTTTGAATTATATTTTTTGATCTTTTAGTATTGCTGACTAGACAAGTCTAGGTTAAGACAAGTACTGGCCTAGAACTTCCAGAATACTATAAGGTTGCTTTAGTTTGCAAAAAAATACTAAACTAAACTAGGCTATGAAAAGTTCTGGCCAAGAGCTTCCAGAATTAATACTATCACCTGCGTTTGATAACAATTTTCTGGAGTTCAAAGAAATTGTTCCTATAGAAAATGTCCTAGGATGGATGAAGTAGGGGGGGGGGGGTCAACTTTATGACTTATCCGATTGACACTGTCATTATTGGTGTGCACAAACGCTTCTTGCAGTCTTCATGGCTAATCCTAGTCCCATTCCCTGAAATCAGGGTCTCTTTGCCTTCCAGAAAAACATTCCAGGCCAATAACAATATGCTACGGGCTGCAGGCTATTACTTATGTTTACCTAGACTAGTTGTCAATTTTCAGAGGGGATCCAAATTTGAGACTTGAATTAGTATGTGTGCAGTAGGGACAGTTTAAGCAGTGGTCTTTCATTTGCTTCTGGAGGGGCAATGATTTTGCTCCAGAATGGTTCAATAAGGATATCCTAGGGTGTAAAACTTATTCATTGAACAAGATGCACAGTTTCACACTGCAGTGACATTTACAGTAACTACAGCATTACTAACGGATCAACGTATTGAACAATCGTACTGTCATGGGTAAAGTTGACATAACTTTGAATATTACCATTATTAATTAGAGGATCATTATTGCTAGCTATATCAAAAATGTGAGATCCTATATAAGATTTAATTTTTCAAAAAAACAAACATTTAGTTTTGTCAATATTCAGGGACAATTTATTTGTTTTTAACCAGTCAGATATATTCTTAAGCTCATTATTTAGGTGCAATCCCTAATGCAATCCCTCGTATTCCACATTGATGTAGTTTACATAAAAGTATTGAGTAATCCATAGAATCAAATGCCTTAGATAAGACTAAGAAAACCCCTATTATATGTTTGTTAGCTTGAAACGAATCTAATATTTTTGTTGGACTTTTAAAAGGACATGTTCACAGGAAAATAGCCATATCAAGGGTCACTTAAAATATTGTTGATATTAAACAAATTTATATAACCGGTTAGCCGTTCAAGTATTGTAGGATCCTCTTTCTTAAACACAGGGATTACTTTAGATTCTTTAAGTTTTAAGGGTACTTTACCTGATACAATGGACAGATTAAATACATGAACTAACGGCAAAGCAATGACATGGATAACCCGCTCAACAACTTTATCGATTCCACAACTTGCATTACTTCTAAGGTTTTAACTGACACCAATTAAAACAGTCATATGTATAGGTGATAAAAAGAAGGAATCAACAACGCTTATTCGACAACAAAAATGAGAAGAATAAATAGGTTGTGGTACCGTTTTTCTAAAGTTACTAAAATATTTATTGAATTGATTTGCTATTCAAGAGGCTCAGTAAATAAATTGTTGTTACATTAAAGCGTTTTGGGCTTTGACTTTTCTTTTTGCCAATTAATTCATTAATTGTTTTGCAGGTCTTTTTAATACTATATCGATTCAATTGTGACACGTTTTTTAATATTCTTGATGAGCTCTAAGGGCATTCATAACTTTATTTTTAATCTTTTTAGATTATTTCTCATCACTTGTACGTCTAGTTTGACAAAATATTTTAAAACATTTATTATTTTCTATTGGTAGCCCACGGTTTTTTTCTTTCTCTCTTCTCTCTTTTTTGTTGATTTCTCTTTTTTGTTGATATAAGAGGAAAATTTTTATCATACAATTTGAGGAATATGTTCATAAATAAAGTATAAGCTTTATCAGCATCCATAGTACATCACTCCAATCCACATTACTTAATTCAACAAAAAGCTTTTAACCTTTAAATCATTGATGAAAATAAAACTGCACTAAATCATTTTTATAGACACCTCTCTTATAGCAAAAATTGGCATGTGATCAGTAATTGATCAATAATAGAAAGAGATGAGTTGGTTACACGGGTTGGTAGGTCAATTTGAATCTAAAAGCCGTGTGACGCAATTTTGTTCATTACAATAATAATCAAAAAATCAAAATTATAGTCTCTAAGGAGATAGATTTGTTTAGTTGTTTTTTTTTTGGGGGGGGGGGGGGAGGGAGGGGGTAAGAGGACACTTTTTTTTGGTCTCGAAATTTGACAATTTGACATTTTGCTCCGTAGGGGGGGGGGGGGGGTAATGTCACTTCTTTAGGTCAACCATTGGCATAATTTTATTTTATTTTTTAATTTAAAAAAAAAAAAAAAAAAATCCTCAAAAGGGGGGGGGGGGGGGGCAGGGGGTTGCTCAAAAATACACACATAAAAAAACCAAAGGGGGGGGGGGGTTTAACCCCCAACCCCCCCCCCCCCCCCCCCCCTGCGTACGCGCCTGACTAAATCCATAGCATTTTCCAACACCAAGGTTGTTTTAGTTTGATTGCACCCTTCTGCTTATCACCACAGTTACCAGGCTTCTTTTAAAGTCTTCTTTTTGACCATGTAGACGACGACCTCTTCATTCTTGAGTACTGTACCAGCACTTCATTGTCTATGGCTCTGGACAGGGTAAGATAGGGCTCTACCTCATATACATGTATATGTGTATCTTTTCTATCTCTATTCTTACTTAAAATCGGCAGCATCATCAAGTTTGCATAAGTGTGATTGCTTCCTTCTGCTTATCACCAAACTCACTAGAATTTTTCCAAAGCCTTCCTTTCGACCATGTAGATGAACTCCTCACTCTTGAGTGCTTTACCAGCACTTCATTGTCTATGGCTCTGGACAGGATAAGATTGGGCACTACCTCCTATCTATTTCATTTCTATCTCTACTTTTACTTTCTCGCATTTTCTTCATCTCTTTCCATATCCTACTTAAAGACCAAGCAGTTACTAACCTCTTTTCAGATATTTGGACACTCCAACCCATGTCCTCCTTTTTGTTCTGGTTTTCAAGGTTGTCTCTTCCACAGTGTGATCCATGTGACGATGATGTTGAAAGAAGCTTTTGTTTGGAATCACTGACAACTCTCATGGAAACTGTTTGACACTTGAATTATGAAGACCCAGGCATCTGGTTTGACACTGGACAGATGAGAAGCAAGTTTCATTGAGTCAGTATGGTAAGATAAGCATGTTATTTAGCATTTTTTGCCTGTCCAAAAATATGTCCTCGCAGGAATTAATGTAGAGGTCTTGGAAGTATGTAGAATACAACACCAAAAATGTCCTGCACTTTTTTATATATATTTTGGCCAAGTTTGGGGGTAGGGAAAGCTCAAAACATGAAAATGCATTCTACATATGCCTGCAACACGGTAAGGATACATAGCTTTGAGTCGGTAGGTCTTTACTTTCTCTTCTTTCCCTCCTTACTAACTACCATTCCTTTCTATAACCAGAGGCTTATTGCAATATTTGCTGGCCACCAATATAGTAGAATAGAATGAGAGCACAGAGTTAGCATAGCTTTTTTTGTTTAATAAGATTTTTCAAACAATCTACATTCATCAACTCTATTGATTGTTATACTTGCTTGATATGTTTTCACTGTGTGATCGGAGACATCCGCAGTTAAAACAAAACAAAACAATACTTGTGAAGAAATGAGCTTGTATTTCCCTGTTAAGAAAAATATATTTGTCATCTCAAAGCCAGACATGGCATGCTTGAACAGAAGTGAAGGCTTTATTATCATACTTCCTTTCGCAAGGTATCTCACTGTTACAAAGCAATACAGAACAGCAATTGAGATACATGGTCAAAATCAAGGCTAATCATTAATGCAATTTAACCTCATTGCATCTGTAACCACCAACTAAAAGGGGGCATTAGCATTACATGTGACTGCAAATTGTATTTGCATATATTCAAATGGACACAGAGAGATGAGCTACAATCTTTTCTCTTTCTGTATAAGGACAATAGTTCAGATACAACGTGCTTATCAGCATGTACCGTATATACAAATGCAAAATTGCAAATAAAACTGATATTAACCAACTTTGTGGTATAGTCCTACTGAGTCTGAGGCTTAGAAATGACTATCAAAAGATCCAACACAATGATGTGTGTTCATTGTGGAATGTCCTAGTAGGTATGAGGCTTACATGACACCAATTATTATCAGCATACACATTGTATAAATCAGATTTGGTCACTATATTAGATTCAATATATTTTTTATTCACTATCAATGTGAAAGTGCTCAAACGTTTGAGGATATTGATGATTGCTAGCATGAACCAAATCAGATGAGATGATTTGTTAAAGTCCTCATGACTCTGAGGCTTACAATGTAGATCAAAGATCTCATGCAGTGACATGTGTGATAAATGATTATCAGCATAAAGACCTAATACATTAAAGGCACACTGTCCTACTTGTAGCTACTTGCTCGCTCTATATAGAAAACTTCCCCAATCGGTGCCTGTTGGTCCTCCATGATCCTCTTTTTCTTATGTTAAATGAGAGCTGAGTTAATGAGATAGCCACCTGTCACAGTGACCTCGCTGGCTCGCTTGGTGGTCTAATCCCTTCTGGCTAAAGTAGTAAAGCCTGCCTTTAAGATGTGGTCAGTATAAAGATGAAACTGATTCACAAGCTTCACAAAAATCCTCATGAGTCTGAGGCTGGGAAGACACCTGTAATTATCAACAATCTGATGAACCTGCATGGATTCAGTACATTTAAATGTGATCAGTTCACAGATAGAACTGATTCACTGGCTTTGTGAAACTCCTCATGCAACTGAAGGTTCACAGACACTTTTGATAGACAGGTGTGAAAGACCAATGCACCTTGATGTGTTCAGAATGCAGATAAACTGCATGACTGACAAGAACATTTATCCAGAGCATAATTTGGTACATGTCCCTCCAACTACTTACTGTGCATGCTACTCCATTCTATAAGGATTATCTTAATTGGGGAGGCGAGTTGGTTCAGTCGGTAAGGCCTGTTGAACCAAAGATCTCGGGTTCGAATCCAACCCAGACTGATGACTAAAGTCTGCGTTGTGTATTAACGTGCCCCTCCCATTGTTTCATTGCCGCAGGCTATGTTAAGTGGAAAACACTCCATGCATATCGGATAGGACGTTAATTGGAGGCTCCATGTAGAGGAGAGTCACCACCTTTGCACATTAAGAACCCACTGCACTGTTCGTATAAGAGTAGGGGGAAACCCCGGTGTAGTGGTCTATGTGCACACCTCCAATCAGTTTTACCGAGAGGCCGGGTTACAGTGATTCAGTTCGCTTTTCGCCTCCCTGGCACAGGCGACGCCAAATTAATGATAAAATTAATAAAAAATAATAAAATAAATAAACAAGTATTATAGCTCTTACTTCACATGTTGATCCTAAACTGTGTAGCTGTTCATGAGCACACTTTCCATTTATAAACTTTTCATGAGGGGCCTGCCGGTTGTACCAAAGACAAGAAGGACGAATGTAAACATATAAGCAAAAGCCTTATATACAGGATATTGCATGAAGGTATTCAATTGCATATCCTCAATGAACACTTTGTACTGACAATACCTCAGAAGTCTCACAAATATTATCCTACATGCTTTATGGCCAATTGGAAGTGCAACAGGTCCTTATGAAATGAGTGACCAAGTCAGCTCAGTCAGAAGAGTGTCTGCCTGTCAAACCAATGATCATGGATTCCAATCCAACCCAGGCAGATGACTGAAGGCTTAGTTTATTATTGTTAGGACCCTCCCTTATTTCCATAGACTCGGCCTATGTAATGATGGAAATTGGAAAACATTTCATCCTACAGATAGGATATTAAAGGGCTAATGTGGAAGAGCCAGCACCTGTGCATGTTCACACTCCAATGTACTCTCCATAAAAGAGCAGGAGGAAACAGGAATGAAGTACCTGCTCATCCTAAGATGTACGTTAAACACCTGAGAGGTAAAGTTCTCTCCAAGGCAATAGTATATCGTATCAGGTCATCCTGTCACATAATTATCCAGGAGTGGTAGAGCACATTATGCCATATCCTTCAGTTCAATCTGTAAGAATGACGAAGCATCATTGAAGAGGTTCATCGAGTCCATTAGGCCAAATGTTGTGACTCCGTATTCAAATATATTTTGTTGTGAGACTCATGGCTTCAAAAGACAGCAGGCTTGTCAGAGCTGGGAGTGAAGCTTAGCCGTAGATGGAAGAGTGGCAGTACTACCGGTCGACATAATGGGAATATGCATAGAAGATAATTCTCTTCAAGGAATGTTCAGACTACAGTATAAACAATAAGATTAGTTCCTGTCATCTGAATCTGAAGAATCCAATGAAAAGAACCAAGGGGAGGATGATGCTGCAGACCAAGAAAAAGGAATTCTCTGTGAGCTTACTCAGAAAACAAGATAAAGGATTCATCTTCTTCAAAAGATCTCTGTGTTCACATCAACGTTTCAAGACCTTTTCAACACATCGCCAAATGAGTTATTCAACAAAGCATAATAATCTGTAGATACCCCAAGGAAGACAGAATTAGCAAAATTACAGCATCAACGAATCAGCATGGCCAGCAATGACACACAGCATCAGATCTACCCAGATCAGACCCCCAAGAGAACAGAAGAGCAGATGAATCACAAGCCACCTCTCAACAACAACCTACCAATCATGCCAAGTGGAAATTAAGGTAACCATCCTCACATCCTGTAAGTAGAGAGAATTAGAGGCATGCAATGCAGCCTATCTTCAAGAAGTACACTTCCAAGCCTCCTTTCTTCAAACCTTTGTGGATTAATGATGTGTCCTCAGGATAATAAGCAGAGTGATGCATCACATTCCTTTTCACTGACTGTAAAAGGAGTCCAGCTAAAGTTTAGGAAAAGATAATCAACACGAAGCAGAAATGTCAGCAAGATTCAGGAAGAGGATGCCGAATCCACATGAAAAGTTCTCAGTGACCATGTCAAATGGAATGATCACACCATCAATTGGAAGATTAGTCACATCTAGGCAATGGATAACAACCAACTTGCTGGACTAGAGAGGCTAATTACAAACGGAATCAGAATATGACTTGATTCACCACGTCGCACGATCATTATTTTCTATGTATATTCCCATTCGCCCATCTTCTCGGACTGCCATTCTCGCAGCTACATCTATTCATCATCACCAGTCATCTGATGAAGCCTGCCATCACTGTTGTCAAGAGTCTCATTCAACAAAGAAATCTGAATGTGTCACCAGACTTGTTTTAATGATATAGCATATTGGGAGCCATCGATTCAAATCATTCTCTTGACATGATAGAGAATTGCATTATCCTTTTACTGACTTTTGGTCTGTACCCCTCGTATCAGAACCCTGTACTTTCAAAGACCTGAAAGGATTCAACACCAATGCCCGATCATGCATCTTGCACTGGACAGGGCCACCCCTTCTTTTAATTCATTTAGTTCTTTTTCATTCTCAAAGAATGATAGAGCATATTAGGCCATATCCCTTCATTCTCTAAGAATGTGGAGCACATTATGACATCCCATTATTTTAATTATATTTAATTATTTTTAATTCATTTAGTTCTTTTTCATTCTCAAAGAATGATAGAGCATATTAGGCCATATTCCTTCATTCTCTAAGAATGTGGAGCACATTATGACATCCCATTATTCTCTAAGAATGTGGAGCACATTATGACATCCATTCATTCTCTGAGAATGTAGAGCACATTAGGCCATCCCATCATTTCATTCTAAAGGAATGATAAAACACATTAGGCCATTGCTGTACTTCATTCTCTAACAACAATATATACGTAGCATATTGGGACATCAATTTATTTCCTTCTTTCATAACGAGAGAGACTAAAAATGCTTAGAGTGGGAGAGATATAGCAAGCTTTCTGGATGGGTGGGGGGGGGGGCTGAGAAGAGAGAGAGTGAGAGTGAGACAGAGAGTTAGGGAGGAGGTAATGAAGGGAGAGGAAGATAGAAAGAAGAGAGATAAAGAGACAGGGAGATAGAGAGTTAGGGAGAGGGGTAAAGAGAAAGGGAGAGCGGAGGAGAGTAGAGAGGGGGAGGGAGAGAGGAGAGTAGAGAGGGGGAGGGAGAGAGGAGAGAGAGAGATAGGGAGATAGGGAGATAGGGAGATAGAGGGTAATGGACGGGAGATAGGGAGGGATGATAGGGAGGGGGCTGGGGGCCTGATCAGGTAAGTACAAATAGCTTCTACAATATCATAGGGATCGGAGCAAAATAATTTTGGTGAATAACAGGCAGATGCTAAAACATGACTCTTATCATATTGGATCTTAGAAACTTGTACCATCTGTTCCGTACCTAACCTTTTGTTTGATGAGTCAGAGTAATTTAGGTGCCATCCAGCTTCCAGGAGAGAAGTCAGTGAATTCAGACAAGGGCTTCTTTCTGCATCATCCAATCATGGACTACACTTGGGAGAGTCAACTTTGAAGTGGAACATTAAGGAGAACGTGGGTGAGTGTTGTCCAGATATCTGTTGAAGAGTTTCGTTTCTTCTTGGCCTTTACTTAGGATATCCTATGTCCTATTTTTCCTCTCCATTCTTTTTCTTTCCTATTATTTTCCTTTCATTTCCTTCTTTCTCATTGTTTTCCTTCTTGTCCTTCCCTTATAATCCTCTTCACCCATTCACTTTCTTTGCATCTGTCCAGCATAAGGCCACTCTGTCACCATTATTGAGAACCGTGACATATACTTATATAGACAATTCAATTCCTACATGTGTCAGGACAAACAGTTTGTGAAGAGACATTGTGATGAGGGCGAGTGTGGTGCATTTCAGGTACTCATGTATACATGTCAAACACAAAGATGTGTGTTACTGAGTTGAACACATAGTCTGATACTTCAGGCTTTCCCCTGTTTCATTTTGGTTACTAGTAGACCTCTGAACGGAAAGCAGATCTGCATGCAAACAATGATTCTCCATGCCAAATATGATTTTGCTTGATTGTACATGGAGTGTACATACAAAACAAGGCACTTTGTATTCACCCAAACGGAAAAAAATCTTAGGGAACTGCTGAACTTTTGCAGTATCTTGTATGAAATGTATGTCATTGAACATTGGTGGCTAAAAAAGCATTAGCCAAAGTTCCCCCACTCCTTGAGGTTCATCCTTGAAACCTGACAGGCCTTTTATTCTCATCTCATGATGAAGTGATGTCTATGAGACAAACTACTATTAATCAATGCCTTGGCTACTCGAAGCTAAGAACTACTCAAGCGATCTGGCGGTTTACTAACTTGTCCGCTTCTGGTTCTGGCTTAGATGTAGTTGAGCTCGATGCCTAAGTGTCCTTCATGGATTTTGTTTAGCATGAACCTTTTCATAGTAGTGGGAACCACTATTTTGCTGCCTTTTGAAGATGATGCAATCTGCTTCAGAGAGCTCACTCCTGATGTTCCAGTTTTCCCTGACTCTAACTGGACATTACTGCTTCGTTTCTGACCAACCATCTCTTGCAGATGATCATCTTTCTTTGTCTCTTCGACAAACTTGATTTTATTTCTTCGATGTAACTGGTATGCTCTTGACAATAGCATCTACTTAGACTCTGATATCTACTGCTCTGGACAACGTATCAGCAGTACTTTCCAGGCTTGTACAAGACCTTGAGACCATATCTCTGCATAGGGGACAGTCGCCCAGTGACTTGAAAAACAGTGGAATAAGTAGCTTGTGATAAGTCTCCAATTCTACTTGTTGTCCATAGATGTATTGATGGAATCTTGCATATGTAATTGCCAGTAGTTCTTTCTCGATCTGTGCATATCTAGTCTCTGCATCAGTCATTGATCTAGATCCATATGCGACCAGGACCCAATTTGGATCATATTGCTCAGTAGCACTGCACCAATATCATCCCTTGATGCGTCTGCTGACAGCTTGGTTGGTTTGCGACATGCATGTTGAACAGGATGAGCATCCTCTCTCAATATGATGTGGTGTTTACCAGGAAGACAATCTAGACCTACAAACACATCTTGATAGTCTTGAACTACACTTTTACACATTCCTTGTTCAGTTTGTGTTTCAACATGATACACCCGTTTCACGAGAGTCAATTCTTCGCTCGTCCGTTATCCTAACAAAGGCCTGACGATTTCCAGGAATGACTGGACACGGCACACTGTGTTTGATCCCTTTGTACTCAACTTGTACACAACAACAACCTTTGACCAGGATAGCTGTTTCATAATAGCCTGTCAACTTCACTTTGGCTTTTTGCAGCTTTGGTTTGGTTTCAATTTGTAAAAGACTGTCTCAGGAAGAAGATTTGCCTGAGCACCAGTATCAATCTTGAATTCAACCGGCTGGTCATGGACTAGTAGATTAACTATCCATTCGTCCTTGGATTCTTTTGATTTGACAGAGCAAATCATGAAACCTTCTGAATCTACCTCTAAGTGCTGCAGTTCATTGACCTTGGCTACTGGGGTTCTACAACATTTAGCAAAATGGTTTTGCTTACCAGCGCACTTCTTGCATGTTTGACCTTGTGGGGGACAGAGTGTGGAAGAGGATCACACTAATTCTATACCATGTTTACCAGTAGTAGCCATATTCGGGTATTCAGAGTGTTATGTCTAATTTTTTGTTGCCACAGATCTTATTTCTTTCAGTTACATTCATATTGTGCTGTTATTCAGAAAAGACTATCAGGAACAAAAATACTTTAAAAATCCTGTACATATATTAATACATATCAATATAGTTCCTGATGATGCATGTCATGATTATTTCACTGAACTTTATTCACCCCAAGATGGATATAGGGGGGGGGGGTAGAACTTGTGCATCCCAAGATTGAAGGGGGTGCAAACTTATTCAACTCCAGATGGTTTGGGATTGAAAGTTCATGTGTTCCAAGATGGAAAAGGGAGAGGGTAATTAAAACTTATGCCACCCAATATTTAGGGGGGGGGGGAATCTCTTTCAACCCCAGACAGTTGAGGATGGAAACTTTCACATTACAAAATCCTAAAATTGATGGGGGATTGACGTTTTACAATCACATGATGAGATGGGAGAGCTAGGGGAGGGGGTCAGTAAACGTTAGAACCCGTAGTGAATGAGAGTGAGATGAAAAGTTATGCATTCAATATTGATTGAACTTCTGCACCCAAACTGTTAGTTGGGGATTGGAATGTATGCATCCCGGCCATGATTGGGGGATGCATTCACCCCAAGTTAAATGGGGGGGGGGGGGAGAGGGGCAGTTGACAGACGTATGGAGTTAGGAGAGCAAGTGACAGCATGTGATATTGCATAATCCAGCTGCTGTAGATTCACATAGTATGCATTCACTTACAGAAATAATTATAAAATCCCACTTTGCAACACATTCAAAGTACATCGGGATTATTAGGAATTAGCACATCCATGTTTAGAATTAGCTGATATTTTCCTTCTAAAAGAAATATAATGATCAGTTGGCATACTGAATCAGTTCTTTCCCTTCTGCCTCAAAGTGAACTACCTAGTGCTCTAAGAAGACTAAGTTTGAAAACCTGGACATAATATATACCAAGACATATCAATAGTGTTTGCAAGCAAGATTGAATCTTTGTCTAGCTTTCTGATGTTGTATGTAGTGATTATTTCATCACCCTCAAACAAAGCAAGCATTTATGAGCAAGATTGCCCAATTACATCATTAAGCACAGTGCCCTAGCTGTGTGTCTGTTTTTTATTCTGAGGGGGGGGGGGGGGATTGGAGATTGACATTTTTCAACCCCAAGCTGGATAGGGGATTGAAAATTGTTCATTGCAAAATGAATGTGGTGGGCTGAGATGAATGCATCCAAAGATTAATAGAAGATTGTTACTTCTGCATCTTAAAATGGTTGGGGATTCATATTTGTCCAACATCATTATGGATTTGTTTTGTTTTGTTTTGGGGGAGAGGGAGAGGGAGGGGGATGGAAAATTATGCAACCTAAGATGGTTCAGGATTGAAAGTTCATGTTTTCCAAGATAGAGAAGGGGGAAGGCAATTAAGACTCCCAAGATTATGTTGTATATTGGAACTTGTGCATCCCAAGATTGATGGGGAATGAAAAATTGTGCAACCACAGATGATATTGGATTGAATGTTTTTGTAACCCAAAATACTTCATCCCAATAAAGTAGGGGGTCGGAACATATATGCACCCAAACATTGATTTGGGAAAGGATTGATTTTTGTTACCATCCCAAGATGAATGTGGGGGACGGGGCATTTAAACTTGTGCATTTCAAGAAATACCCTCAAACGAATCTTTGAAAACAATACTCCTAACTTGAATTAGATTATTTGAAGCAGCCCAAGACTGCTGGTGAAGGGGAACCTTTGAATCCCAAAGTGAATTGGAGTGAGATGGAAACTTATGCATCCAATATTGATCAAGGATGGAACCTCTGTATCCAAATTTAGTTGGGGAGTGGAATGTATGCATCATAACATTGATTTGGGGAAGACTGAACTTTATTCACCCCAAGATGGATTGAAACTTGTGCATCCTAAGATTGATGGGGATGGAATTTTATTCAACTCCAGATGGTTTGGGACTGAAATTTCACGTGTCCCAAGATGGAAAGGAGAGGGGGTAATTGAAACTTATACCTCCCAGGATTTAGGGGGGGGGGGTTGAATTTTTTTTTCTGCTGGAAACATATCAAGCTCTTCCTGCAACAGCAAACTTGAAATTGCACCTGGCTTGCATACAAAGCTCTGACAACCCATGTTTCCGAGAAGAGGCAATTCTAGCGATTATCCTCCATTTAAAAAAAGATTATAAACCTTTCTCTCTTATATATTGTAGCTACACCTTGTCCATTAAAAGGCACATAGGCTTCTTCTTACTCAAAGATTTTCAGTTGCTAAATCATAGATTCTTGGCGTCACTGACCAGGTCAATTGTGGTGAAGTGCCAGGAGAGACGCAGATTATCACTCACGCAACTCTTTACATCACCAAGATTAACACTCCCTCAAAGAGGAAAAACATAAAGCGTTGGGCAGGGTCAGTTTCAAAGTCAGATGATCAAAATGATACATTACAAATGGATCACACTGAGTTTGCATTACATCTCGGCTCCAAATTTTTAGCTCAGAATATTGTGAGCAGCTAAATTCAATGGTAGTCCGTCCAACAAGACAAAGTCCATCACTGATCAGTGAGACTCCTTAATGTTCAGATGTTTGTAAAATAGACAGCTGGACTGATGGTAGACTGTATGAAAAAAATGCTGATATTTGGCAGTATATTATGTACCATCTAAGGACATGTATTTCAGAGTTGACCCCAGAAGGCAAAGTTTGCAGCCTAGAACCGGCATCATGCACTCTAGCTCAATTAGAAGGTTCTCCAGAATCCCTCATAGCACAAGCCTATTCAAAATTCACATCAACAAAACAAACTTCCCTATAGCTCTTTGCTCTGGTAGAATATACTCACATGCAGGTGATAGATGGAGCTAGTGGTAAAGCAGTTGAAATTTCATTGCTCCTTCATCAAGCTCAACTTAGGGAGACGGCTTTAGCGGTAATGACTATCAAAAATAAAACATAATATTGCAAAGTTACAGCTAGATCATCAGCAAGGTATGGCAGACCATGATCTTCCTACATGCATAGCATAACTGATACTTATTTCCAACACGTCACCTTGTATCAAATAGCCTCAATCCTAGTTCAAACCTAGTTCAAAATATGAATTGCTGAGTTCCTTTGGGCATATCTGTATTAATCTAAGCTTGTATGGGGAGGGGGTATAAAGGAATAGCAAATTCACTGAAAAATATGGGTTGCAATTGGCTCTCACACTTGGGCATCTGGCTATGACTCATCAAGTGAAATACTATCAGTAATCAAAATAATAACTCTTTGTTTCATTAGATTAAGAATGTTTGATATTTCAATACTCTCTCTTCAACACAATGCTCTTTATACTGGCCTATAGCCCTGTTCCACTACTCACTTTTTAAACAGTTTATACTTCGGTTAATTACATAAGTTACCACACAAATCAGTAATAATCTGGTTATGATTCATCAAGTGAAATACTATCACTTAATCAGTAATCAAAATATTATCTCTTAGCTTCATTAGATTGGGAAGGTTGAATCATCGACCTGTTCCACTTCTCACTTTTTAAACAGTCAATACTTTGTTTAATTACATATATGCACCGCAAAAATCAGTAATAGAATAGCGTACTCCTAATAATCAATCGAGTCAAGCAGCTAATTGATCGTATTTCCTGTCACTCAATGTTAGGAAAGCATACTTAAAAAAACAAAAAACTTTTCAATCAGATCATTGATCATATTTTCCATGATTATGGGACTGAAAACTGTTAACTAGTTCGACACAAAACCTTCTATATTTGCTCTGATTTAACAACCATGTGACACACTTGACTCTACAAGGGGTACGTTTTGCTTGCTTTCTGATAAAGTAATGCTTTGATGACAAATCCACTTCCTAGGACAAGAAATACCCTCAAACGAATGTTGGAAAACAATTTCTAACTTGAATTAGATTTCTATTCAACAGCTGATATTGTTCAGTCTGGAAATTATAGTTTACATCGTGCTTTGCCGCCACATCATGTACCAAGTGTATCAGAAACTGCACTATGGCATACAAGATTTTCATCAGGTTCGTTTTTTTTTTTCACTGTTCATCCTGGTATAGATAGTGTTCCATGATGTTTAAATTTACATTTCATGAACCCCTTTGAATTCAGGAAGATGAGTTTGTCGTTGTCCAGAAATATTAGAATCTTTGGTGGTATAAGCCACCTACAGTTCTGAATATGTTAACATAGTTCAATAAAGTTTAAAGTAGTTTAGTATAGTTTGATATAGTTTAATGTAGTTTGATATAATTCAATAGATGTTTATTTCCATTAATATAGGTTAAATACTTTAGTTATTTAGATTAGTTTATAATATAATGTAGGTTAAACATGTAGTTTAATGTAGTTAGTAATAATGTAACGTTATATAAACTTTAATTTGTAGATAATATTTAATTCATTTTAAAATCACTTCACGTACATTAAACCTAAAAGAACTGTGGGTGGTCTAAACCGCTTTATGATTGTATCTAATATTTTTGGACAAAGAGAGGTTCGTCTTCCTTCCTGAAATTCAAAATTGGGTTCATGAATTGTAAAATTAGATGTCACTGAATACTGTTTGTATCACAACGAACAAAGAAAAACTGGCACAATAACTGAAGTCTTGTCTCACAAATGTTACATATCACTACTGCTGATATAAGTTTGTTGGCACTGTAAATGTTAATAAAACTACAAGAAAGTGTTTTCTACAGTGCTGGGAATTCTCAATACCTTCCACTCTATGTACCACTCTCTGTACCATTCAATAGTTCTTTAATTAATTATCACTGGCGCAAACGTTCCTTACTCACTCATTAATTTGAGGGGGCGACTTACATTCAGTAGCTTCTATCAAGCTCCATACGAGTTACATGTACATTATTTGTGTTTTGTGCACATTCAATTTTAAAAAGAAACAAAAATTCATGTATTTGAATTTAAAACGTTTGTCTAGGGTTACTTTGAGTTTCAGAAGCAGGTGTTAGAGAATTGAAATGTTTTGTTGAAAATAATGGGAAATTACATTTGATAGATAGACCAACAAAAAATCAATTCCTGATTTATCGAATTAAAAAAAGCTTACTCTAACATCTTGTAAGCAGAAAGAAATTTATAGAAAAGGCATTTAAACTTCCCATTTTGAAGTGCTTCCAAAATAATGATTTATAGGATATACATTGTTAGAATATTAAGGAGCTCCCATCTTTAATTTATTCATGCACTCTTGTGCAAATCCTATGCACTTCAGAATGAATAGTTTTATGCCAGGCATACATGATGTGGCTTAACAATGCAACATCTGTATGCATGAAATCACCATTGTTCTCCTAAGGCAATTAAATATTTCTGAATGGGATAAGAATAATCTAATACCTGCTTCAAGCAATATCAATGAGAAACATGCTTCATATGAGAAAAATTGTACAAGGAAGAGATAAAAACCAAGCTCACTGTCTTAAAAAATTAATGGAATCTGAACTGTAGCATTTTTAAATCATTTCGAGAAATTAAGATATCATATTTTCATGAATCTTTGCTGATCTCATTCAAAATAAGTAAATATTGAATAATGAATCCTTGTTCAAGGAAAAACCTCAAAAGCAAAATAAACAAGTGGCTAAAATCGTCTCCTGGTTTTCAAAATTTGTATTGAACTCAGGGGAGGCTAGTTTTAGCCGGCCAGGCTCCCTCCGGGGATGCAACCCTAGCTTGCATCCGTAGGGGCTGTGAAGGGGGGATTACCCTGTTTCAGTCCTAGGATCAAGTGGCTTCGGCTCCTGGTCATACGTACATTGCTTCCAAAAAGTGCCTTATGGGCTCACCTTAACACAGCTTTCCTTGCCTACATGTAAATGCTCCACAATATTTTTGTCTTTTCCTGTAGGCTTGGCCTGCCCCGTGATGTGTCAAGTGTCTTTGGTTCCTCATTTCTTATTATATACATCTTTTATTGGTGTTAAATGTGACCTAGGATCAAGTGGCTTCGGCTCCTGGTCATACATTGCTTCCAAAAAGTGCCTTATGGGCACACCTTAACAAAGCTTTCCTTGCCTACATGTAAATGCTCCACTTGCCCAATATTTTTGTCTTTTCCTGTAGGCTTGGCATGCCCTGTACACGTGCTGTGTCTTTGGTTCCTCTTTTCTTATTTTATACATCTTTTATTGGTGTTCAACTCAGGGGAGGCTAAAATCTGCAGTTTTAGCCGGCCAGGCTCCCTTCAGGGATGCAACCCTAGCTTGCATCTGTAGGGGCTGTGAAGGGGGGAACCCTGTTTCAGCCCTAGGATCAAGTGGCTTCGGCTCCTGGCTTTTTTATGACATAATATACATGCTATATCTAATATCTGCCCAAGCGACATTTGCTCAATGCTTTTTTTCTTCTGTCAGACATATGGCATTAAGGCGTGAGTTTGGATTGCAATTTAGGTTATGCTATGCTTTTATATATTGCGTAATATGAAATATTCTATTATACCAGTCTACTTACCGGTAGTAGTCTTGGATATATTCTGTCAACACAATGAACCTCTTGTCATGGGTGCCCCCTATAGGCCAAATAAAAAGGAAGAAAAGTTGATTATGTACTTTAAATATGAAATTATATGTATACATGTTTAAAAAAGGATGCATTCCAGTCTGCATTTGACAAGAAAATACAAAAAAAGTTCAAAATAAAGAAAAAGTAAAAAAAGTGCTTAACAGACCGGGAAAATTACAAAATGCCCAGCTGCATTTTTATTTGTTTTACTTTTTTCAAACATTTTTGTATTTGTTCAAATTTGTTGTCACTATATTATTGTGGGCCTTAAAAAAAATATGGAATGCATTCCTTTATTGATATTTTTGACAACTGGTAATATTTTTGAATTATCTGGTGAGATTAAGCAAAGGCTTGAAGTGATTTTGTGATGTATAGATTTAAGATGATTTGTTATGTTACATTTTTGCAAAGACTTGTATTGCAATCCTCATTTATATCTTACTTATATTAACGGACAAAAAAAAAAAAAAAAAAAATCAAAATAAAGAAAATGTAAAAAAAACAAAGGTCGTTTTACAATATTGGGAAACAGCAGGCAATATAACTGCTTTACTTTTATTACTTTTTTCATACATTTTTCGTATTTATCTTTTATTTTTGTGGGATTTTTTTCCTCCAAAAAAATTGAATGTCCGAGTTAATGTGAGAGGATTGCTAACTCTTCTCTTCCTTTTTATTTGGCCTATGTACATCCTCCGTACATAGGCGCCGGAAGTGGGGGGCAGGGGGGGGGCAGCTGCCCCCCCCAATCAAAAAAGTGGGGGGGCAAAACGCATTTTTGCCCCCCAAAAACGCCCCCCCCCCCCTCAAAAAAAAAAAAGCAGTAAAGGAGTAAAGATGGTTTGTATTTTTAACCCAAAAGAACATAACAATAATAAAAACCTGAATTAAATGACGTATGAAATTCCATTCAAAGAAGAGGAAAGTTAACAGGAATTAAATGTCCTAAACATTGCGCATGCTACCTATATTTATCAATGGAGGTTTTTATAATAGCGATACACGCATATCGTGGACATATTGCGAGAGAATGGGAAAGCGTGTCTGTTTTTTGTTATAGGGGTGAGAAGCTTATGAGCCCCTGAACGCTGGCGTACTGATGGGGGGGGGGGGGTATTTTTTGTATTCGATACCAGTGATATACAAATGTTGCTGAAATGACATGATTTTCCGGTATATTTTCTCATTTTTTTTGTAAGTCATACCTTTTGATGCGTTTGTTGGAAAATTAGAAATTCCCAAATTTACAGTCGGGCGAAAAATATGCCTATTTAGAAGCATTTATGTTAGGGTCTGCAAAACGGCCGGGCTCGGGCCACCCTCAATTGTTGAAAAAGTTTGTTACAGAGAAAGAAAAAAAAGAAAGAAAGAAAAAATAAGTGACCTGCCAATGTCACAAATGAGGTATCAAAATATGCTCATCTGACCGTAATTAAACACCTAAAACCCCAGAGCTTACGGAGGCTCCGCCCCCCAGACCCCACCAAGGGCCCTAAGGCGGTCCCCTGTATGCTCATCTGACCGTTATTAAATACCTAAAACCCCCGAGCTTCCGGGGGCTCTGCCCCCTGGACCCTAACAAGGGCCCTAAGGCGGGGCCCTGGATGCTCATCTGACCGTAATTAAATGTCTAAAACCCCAGAGCTTACGGGGGCTCCGCCTCCAGACCCCACCTAGGGCCCTAAGGCGGTCCCCTGTATGCTCATCTGACCGTTATTAAATACCTAAAACCCCTGAGCTTCCGGGGCCTCTGCCCCCTGGACCCCACCAAGGGCCCTAAGGCGGTCCCCTGTATGCTCATCTGACCATTATTAAATACCTAAAAACCCCGGAAGCTTCTGGGGGCTCTGCTCCCTGGACTCTCCGCCAATTAGTGGCCTGCTCCCCTGTATGCTCATCTGACCGTTATTAAATACCTAAAAACCCCGGAAGCTTCTGGGGGCTCTGCTCCCTGGACTCTCCGCCAATTAGTGGCCTGCCAGTGTCACAAATAAGGTATCTAAATATGCTTATCTGACCATAATTTTAATGCCTAAAACCCCTAAACTTCTGGGGGCTCAGCCCTTTGACCCCCTACCGGGGCCCAGGCCCTGGACCCCACGCCATTGTACGCTCTACCTGATTGTTAATAATCCACTTTGAAAAACGTTCCGTGGGGCCTGCCCTGCATGTAACGTGTAAGAGTGATGGTGATGCAGATTTTTCTTCTGCCCCTCCTTCCAAACGTTTTTGCTCGTTACGTCACTGCCCCTGGAAGGTGAGCCCCCTGGAATGTTTGCCCCCCCCCCCAATCCCAAACTGCTTCCGGCGCGCCTGCGCGGGCATTACGGATTCTTGCAAGCATGTAAAGTGTAAGAGTGGTGGTGATGCAGATTTTTCTTCCCCCCCCCTTCCAAACATTTTTGCTGGTTTTACGTCACTACCCCTGGAAGGTGAGCCCCCTGGAATGTTTGCCCCCCCAATCCCAAACTGCATCCGGCGCGCCTGCCTCTGTATCTCACCTATTTATGTATGCAATAATATATATATTTTTTTTATGTCCATAACTATGACAATATATAGTTGTGTGCCCCGCAGAAGGGCATAAACAGATGCAGTGTCAACAGATACTTTTATTACACACTTAACAGTTCTTAAACTCTCTTTGACCCTTATTCCAGCCCATAAATCACTTTTTCTTTTTAAAGAAATCATATTTTGTTCTATTTCTGTATCATTTCTTGGTCCCCTCAATACACATCCAGAAAATGACAACAAATTACCAAATTGTGTTAGCACCCTTCTGTATTATGTAAATTGTCTGAATTTCTAAACAGTAATAACAGCTTTATTTGTTAATCCTTTTAATGAGAACAAAAGTAAGAAACTGAAGAATTTACCAAAATTTTGTTAGCACCCTTCCCCCTTCAAATTTATTGACATTTTTAAACAGATTAATAAAAGCTCATAAAAACTGTGAATCATTTAAAATGTAGTTTTTGAAGCTTATATCAACCTTGAATTTTGCTTGCGCACCAAAATTTAAGGTTGGTGGAAGATTTAAAAATACATTTTATCATTATTCCCAACCGATGAAAGTTTTCTGTACATCATTCGTTTATCCTTTTGATAAAAAGACTATTTAAGAAACTGAAAAAATGTTGTTAGCACCCTTCCATCTTCTTTAAAATTGTCTTGTTTTCTCAATTTTCTAAATAGTAATAACAGCTCATTTAATAATAAAGACTATAAAGAGATGAAAAATTCACCACATTTTTTATAACACCTTTTGGCTTTTTGTACATTGTCTGGATTTCTTAATGATAATTACTGCTTGTAACATCTCCACATTGTTTATTTATCCTTTTAATTAATAACTAAAAAAACCAAAACTGGGACCAAAGTTGAGTTAGCACCCTTCTGCGGGGTACACAATGTTTTTTTTAGAGTACAACTCTATATGTTATATTGAAAAAAAGATAATTTATTGTTATATTTTTGGGCATATCCACAATTGAGAACATTAATTCACGAGATGGACTATTGTACAACTTAAATCTGTGATTTTTTAGTATTTTTCTAATAACAAATTTTCGCTCTTGTAACCAACATTTTATTGGAATTATATAAAGAGCTTCTGATTTTTTGGGTGCTGAACTCGTAGGAGGACCAAAATGAAGATTTTTAGCCGGCCAGGCTCCCGTTAGGGATGACACCCTAGCTTGTTTCCGAAGGGGCTGTGAGCCCTAGGATCAAGTAGCTTCGGCTCCTGTTTTTTTTTTACGAGTATACATATTTGTTGTTGTATAAAGCAACTTTGACATTGTATATCAGTGAAGTACTGGGTATCAAATGTTTGCCACAGTTATCTCTCTTTGTTGTATTACCGGTAAATACTTGCAATGTGTGATACTCATTCTTGATCTCTGTAATATTTTGTTCTGTTTATATATTTTGCTCTTGGTATTGAGCTATCAAGGGGAGGCTGAAATTTTCATTTTGTTTGTTGACTCGATCATTGCATGTTAATGTACCTTTATTGTGGATATGCCCTTTACATTTTATATGTGGCGCTTGATCTGCCTCATTTGTATACATTGTACAATCAGTAGGTTGAATGGTCTGTGCCTGTTTTATCTACTTCCAACAACAGGAAACCATGTACATCTCTGTGATGTAAAGAAAAGTGAGATATTTTTTAAAATATATATATTTACATTTTACGTGACGTTCTCGTGTCATATTGGTCAGATTATATATGGCCATAAGTTATTTTACCACACATATTATGGACAGTTTATTTTCGATATATTCATATATTTACATATCATATACATCTTGTGTCATATTGGTCAGATTATATATGGCCATTTGTTATTTTCCCACACAGGGATATGTATTATGGACAGTTTATTTTCTATATATTCATATATTTACATATCATATACATATTTCATATGACAAGCTTATTTGACGATTTGCCTACTTGTGTACCTCCCATGTTCATTTCATATTGTCAAGAGTGTTATTGTATTACATTTATATTTTATGCAACAAGCTTATCTGTGAATAAGACTTCTTTGTGTATCTTCCACGCTAATGGTCGAATAAGTTGTGTCTATGTGCCAATTTCCACAGTACTGCGTGGCAGTTTGGAACCCCTGTATACTAGAGTACAACTATTTTGATGAGAGTTTATTGAAATACATTTATATATATACAAAGCTTATCTGTGAATAAGACTTCAATGAGAGTTTATTGTAATACATTTATTTTTATACAAAGCTTATCTGTGAATAAGACTTCAATGAGAGTTTATTGTAATACATTTATATTTATACAAAGCTTATCTGTGAATAAGACTTCAATCAGAGTTTATTGTAATACATTTATATTTATACAAAGCTTATCTGTGAATAAGACTTCAATCAGAGTTTATTGTAATACATTTATATTTATACAAAGCTTATCGGTGAATAAGACTTCAATCAGAGTTTATTGTAATACATTTATATTTATACAAAGCTTATCTGTGAATAAGACTTCAATGAGAGTTTATTGTAATACATTTATATTTATACAAAGCTTATCTGTGAATAAGGCTTCAATGAGAGTTTATTGTAATACATTCATATTTATACAAAGCTTATCTGTGAATAAGGCTTCAATGAGAGTTTATTGTAATACATTTATATTTATACAAAGCTTATCTGTGAATAAGACTTCAATGAGAGTTTATTGTAATACATTTATATTTATACAAAGCTTATCTGTGAATAAGACTTCTTTGTGTAATAGTCGGATAAGTTGTGTCTATGTGCCATTTTCCAAAGTAGGCCTACTGCATGGCAGTTGGAACCCTTGTGTTTAAGCTAGAGTATACAATGATTTTAGGTAGGTAAGAAAAAATGCAAAACCCTAAAGATCTTCCCAATAATCAGAGATCTTAGTTTTAAATTCACATTTAATCCGCTAAGTCATACGAGTGACACCTTCCCCAATGCTACCCGTGCCCCCTAAATGGCTAAGCCAATGCTACACCACTGTCTCTACCTAAAGTTTTAACATTCTTGTCAAAGACAGGGAACCAGACTCGACTAGCACTTGTGCTAACTTCTGGTACCCCCTTTAACAACAAAAGTGTACACATAATATTTTATTCCATTTGTATATGACATACTTTGTAAAACAATATTTATATTATTCATGGGTAATGTTATCGATCTTGTGTTATATTGTTATATTTTATGTAATCATGCTTGATACATTGTGTTTTACTTGTTATTATTTTTGTTGTTAATAAACTCAAACTCAAACTCAAAAGTAAACAGCATTATACTTAGGCAAATGAAAATGGCACAAATTTTGTTATTAAATGATATGCTTCTGTCATATCACCAAACTGACTCAAAACGAACAGATTCTTGGCAAATTGGTCTGTCATTGGTCTGTCATTGGTCTATCATCAGTATGACTGAGGTATTACAATTTTAAGATGGGAGTTGTCAACAGACATGTTACAGCCCTATGTTCCAAGACAATATAGTCAATGAATTACCAGTGTATAAGCCTGAGGAGAGGGAATAGCTAAAGACTAGATGTATGAAAATGTCATCTGGCTTGCTTTTTTCACAGAAAACGAGTAGAAGGGGGGGGGGGGGTATTGCCCTGGTAGGCCATTAGATTGACTTTAATCAACAGGTCGAGTGTTCGAACTCCATATATTAAGGAACCTAAGTCTTAAAATGCAATATAAATAGCATCAATGTCTGAGCTGTACAGTCTATTATATGCACACCACACAACATCTAAAAACGGCCGAGATATGGGCCTTACTGCTTGGCAAATATTTTAGGCACCACAATTTGGCTGCAATAAATGGCTTTACAAAATGGCGGATGTCAGCACCACTTCATTGGAAAAAGAAATGACCTAAATTGCTGACCAAATTTACTGCATAGCAGATATGGGTCTCACTATGTTGTGGATATAAGCACCACTGACATAGCAGATAATGTCAGCACTAAAACAAAAGTCAGCAATAATGAACTGGAGAAATGGGCCCCACTACGTGGCGGATATATGTACCGCTCCGTAGCAGAAAGGGTACCACTATGTGGCGGATATATGCACCACTACGTAGCAGATAGATGCAAACCTAAATGGCTGACGAAAGTTACTACGTAGCAAATGTGGGTCTCACTATGTTGTGGATATAAGTACCACTGACATAGCAGATAAGAAGCCAACAGTATTGATACTACAGACTGCAATGATCTATCTTTAATCAAGATTGCATCAGCCTATAAACAAATGCACTTGGGTCATAATGGCAGCCTAAGTAAAACCAAAATTATATTGGAGAACCACTCCATAGCAAACATGAGCCACATACATGAAGCCATTTAAGCCTTGGAGTTACATCATTATTATTTTAAAAAATGCAAACATATGAGACTGTGCAAGCCTTAGACTGATCGATGCTCTGGTGCCAGAAACCTGCCTGTTCATAAACATCTTCATGATCTACACATTATAATTGTCTTTGTTATTATTTCCCAGGCTCATAGACGGTACTAAAGCTGTTATTGTCAGAACATGGGAATACCTCAGTCAGACCTCCAGACAGACCCCAAACCGACTCATTCTTGGCCATTCGCCGTACAGGAAATTCATGTTTGGTCTGGTGTTGGTCTTGTTGGTGTGACTGAGGTATCATTGTTCAACTTCATATACTACGGTATTGTTATGAACCTCACACATATTCATGTACATATGTATCCTAACTATGCGCATCAGCACAAGACTCACTTGTTGAGAGCTGATTTTTTTTTTTTTTTTTTTTTTTTTTTTGGGGGGGGGGGGGGGAGTTGTCAGTGAATTCATACTGATGTTACTCTTGTGTTATGACTTTATTAATGAATTTTTAATACAATGTCATCTTGTTGTGACAGTATCTTTGAAGGCAGTTACACGTAACATCAGCAAGTAAAATATTGTACTTGTTTATGACTCCTAAATTGTACTTTAATTAAAAATATGATTTTAAAGTGAGTAATATTATTTATATATGAATATTAAAATTAAATATACAGCCTTTTGAATTTAGTGTTGATTCTATAAAGGTTAACTTTAAATTATTGATGACTTACTCTGTGATTAATGAATAATGTGTAATTTGTTGAATTAATTTATGCTTGATGTTTAATATATACTTTGTAACCATGTGAAAAAAGAATTTCCATTTATGTTGACAATAAAAACAACATGCAACACCACTTCTTTTGAAAATTGGAATAAAGATAGTGACTCTATTTTAATTAGTTGCAATAGGAAAACCTGACAGATTAGTAAATGTATATGAAAAGTAACAATGTTGCGCTTCCTAAGGTGAGCACTTTCAACTGTAATCACAAATTGGTACAAGTATATAAGTTATATTCATGTTACATTTGAGAAATGTGAAGAAAAAATAAATAAAATTAAATGTAGACTGATTAAAAAACGTGTCTTTATTGTATTGTTGCTTTGTTTTATTATTTCAAATTTGCATGTTTTATGTTCTTACCCGTCTTTTGTAATTTTCTCCTTTTATCCCTGTCATGTCTTTGGTTGATGTGCTTTTCTTTTGTCAGTCTGTGGGGCTAGCTTGGTACCAGTCATCAGGCGAGCCAGAAGCAGTTCAGGATTTGGGGGGCAAATATTCCAGGGGGCTCACCTTTTAAGCGCATTCGCGTAATGATCAAAAACATTTGGGGGGCAGAAGAACAATCTGCATCATCACCACCACTCGTCCATGTTACATGCAGGCCCTGCGGAAAGTTTTTCAAAGTGGAGGATTAAGGATCAGGTAGGGTGCAGCCAGCGAAATGAGTTGAGCATAAATTGGCGTGGGGTCTAGGGGCGCAGCCCCGGTAAGGTCACGGATGTTAGGCATTAAATAAAGGTCAGATAAGCATAATTAATACCTGATTTACCTCAATCAATGTATCTACCTATTTTTTTACTAGTTTTCCTACACTACACAGCCATTGAGAACTAAAACATCACATCCACGCATGTCCCACTCTAATAGATCACCTTCCCAGGGTCGTGTGCACAACCGCGCGCCGGCCATCTTCCTCTTCTTTTCTCGCACGCCGAGAGAACATGTAGACAGATAAGTCACTTGTATCAAATTTGAAGATTTTATCCTTTTTAGCACGGTTTGATTTGTCTTGCATATCTGTTTCTGTCCTTAATTAAGATTAATTTTGTGGTACGGCCCTGCATTTCCTACTTTCGCTTCCGGTTTGCAGGCTTTTTTCCGGCTACTTGGCTGGGCGTTCTGACCCGGTGCAGCCTTTGTCTGCATATGTTCTGTTAGGATTTGTTTTCGTGCATACCTTTTGGTTTGAGTGTTATTTTGTGAAACACTTTTTTTGAGATCGTTTTGTCTCTGGAAATAAAGCAAGTGCTGAGTTTATTTCACTCACGTTTTCTATGTTCGGATTTTCTCTTTGTTTGTATTTTCTTTTTGTCCGTCATGGATTCGTCTGAACCTAGTGCCCGTCCCTCTTCTCCCGCAAGTAAGGCTTCCGGGGTTGTAAGTGGGATGCCGACATCTCACTTGGGTGCTGTGTTACCGGGCGTGTTGGCGGTGGGTAAGATGGTAGCGGTTCCCGGACAACTTCTGTGTTGTTTTGTCGACTCGGCTCCAGTCGGGCTCGGCATTACGGCTACAGCTGGGACCTGTGGTGCCGGCAAGGGGGCCGTCCGTTTTCCCACATACCCCTGCCGCACACTGGGAACCGTCGTCGTTGGCTTGCCGACCACTGATGTTCGGGCCTGGGGTAAGGATGTCGTTGCTTTTGCGACCACTGACATTCGGACCCCGATCACTGGCATAGCTCTAGCCGGTGATCTGTGCCATTTGAGTGATTTCGCAGCACCTTGTTTAGCCTGGAGTTCTCAGGAGCCTGTTCCCTCCCGTCACAGACAAGTTGGTTTGAGCCGTAAGAGACTGTCCGACCGCCCCACCCAGGGGTTATCTGTATCCTGGTCCCGGGATACCGGTTCAGCTTTGGATCTGGTCCCAGGCTGCCGGTTCGGCTTTGGATCCGGTCCTGGTTTGCCTGTTCGGTTTTCGGATCCAGTTACCAGATCCGGTTCCCGGATTTCCGATTCAGAGATCTGGCTCATGGGTGTTTGAGAACCGTGAGAGTTCATATGAAAGCCCTGAGTAACCTAGCTAGTGTTTGTACAGCCACAGTCACTTAGAGGCCGGTTCCCTCGTCTCAGACGGGTTATTTGAAAGCTGTAAGAGACCATCCAACAGCTCTGCTGAGCACGAACCGTCGGACGAGGCCAAAGTGCCGACTTGGCACACATTAGACTTAGATTGAGACTTAGGTCTTCCTCGTACATGGTCGATTCTGTCCGGTATTTGGACTTGTTTGTTCGGGCGACTGGGGTTACCAGTAGACCCGAAAGGCATCCAGGGTTCAGACGGAGGCTCAGCTTCTACCCCTTCCCATGCCTCTGCCGGCAATGAGCCGGCCCCGGTCACACCTGGCTCTGATTCGTTTCTGATTTTGTGGGTGTTGCTGCTTCGGCATCCGATATACCTTTTTAGGTCCAGGTTTCCTGGTACTGCTGTTGGCCTCCCAGCATGTGCTCCTGCTGTCCTTGGGTGCTCATCCAGGTAGGGATTCGGCAGCTGCTTCGGGTGCTTTCCCTAACCCGTGGGGATTGGTGCCCGAGCCCGTCAGTCTGACTGGGGCTTTGTCTTATGGTTGTCTTCATCATCTGCAACTGGTTTTTAGTTGAGGGCGTGACCCCTGCCTCAGGTTTGTTGAGTCTAAGCCTAGTTACATATGTCTGGTGTAATTTGGTACCCGTTTTAGTTTTGGGGACCGTCTTGCCTGTTCTGTGGCTGGCTTTTCTCCTCTGGCGTTTTGCCCATTGGTGGTGGCTAGGCTCTCTTCTCCCGCTTCCCTTGCTACTCATCCAAGGACTCATCCTTCCCATCTGGGGCTTGGGTGTTTCCTGGGTCGCGGTCCCGTCTGGTACCCTTTGTCGCAGTTGGCTTCGGCATCTGTGATCAGTTTTCGGTGGAGCTAAGACGTGTGGCTGACCAGTCCTTGACTGTTGCGCGGGCTTCTCTTGGGAATTATCTCTTGGACACAATTCCCCAGCTGACGCTGAGGGTAATCAGCGTCCGTCTGTGCTGTTTTGAGGCAACGAGCACCCTGAGGTTTTCCTATTTCATGCTGGTTTCAAAGCGGTGATTTCTGAGTTCTGTCTTTTTTGGACGGACATCCTTTCCCTCTCCCGATGAGGTCGAAGTGTCTCAGTCTCTTTACATCTTCGTCCCACGGATGTAGATTCCATAACTCTCCTTCCTTTTCGCTGAGGCTTCGGGACTCTCCAAGAGGGAATCTTGGTTTGTAGTTTAGAGTCGTAGAAACTTTGCAAGGTCATTTTATACGACTCTCGTCTGAAAGCATTTCCCGTTGAGTGTGAAGACCTCAGTGTTTCACCCTGTACGGCTTTGGTGGGGGGGTTGCTGAGTTTCTGTTCTCCTTATTTGATAGGGGTAGAGCCCTTTCCAGGTTTTCATGGATACCGCTCGGCCATCGTCGCCTTTCTTGTCAGGTTTCCGGACATCTCGAGAGTTTCTAACTCCTATTTCCCATCTGAGTTGCTGTTTTCGTTTTTTCTACAACGACCAGCTAGCCCTAAGCTGTCTCCTGTTTTGAGTCTGCCTCATGTTTTAGAGGCGTTTTTCTAAGTCTCCCTTTGGACCGATGTCTAAAGCTTTTCTCCTGCATTTGACGGTCAATGCTCTGCTCCTCATGAGGAGTATTCTCGGTGCCCTGTGTTCTCCTCGGCCTAGGCCAGTGGGAGAGAGGGGGCATTAGTCTTGTACCCGGGCCCTCCTTTTTTATTGTTACTTGGGCAGGACCAAAGGTTTTCTGTGAGGGCCATCCAGCTCTTCCTCGTTACCCGGGGACCTTTCTCCTTTGCGTCCAATGTTCCATTTTCGGATGGATTGTCAGAGCCATCCGGGCTGCTGGCCTTGCAGCCTAAGCCCACAATACTTGTAGCATCAGTTCTTCCTGGGCTCTGTTTCGAGGTATTGGTCTAAAGGATCTTTTGGGGGCCGCTTTTTGGAGTTCTCCCATTTCTTTCACTTCTTTTTATCTCAGAAACGTACTGTTCGCTTCTTCGTCCCTGAGAACAGCTTTGTCTGCCATTAATCCCCTTCTACTTGGGACATGCCACCCGGTCTTATCTGTGCTGATCTTGCAAATAATAGGTATATACACTGATTTATTGAGGTAAATAAAACAAAACAGAACTAATTTTATTGTTTACTGTATAAATCTATGTATCTACCTATGTCCCTCCCTCCGCCCCGATGCCAATGTATTGAGGTGGGGCATGCAGGAATGTGACGTTTTAGTTCTTGATGGCTGCATAGTTTAGGGAAACTAGCAGATAATAGGAAGATAAGCGTCACTAATTGGCGGTGGGGTACAGGGGGCTGAGCCCCATAAAGCTTGGGGGTTTTAGGTATTTAATTATGGTCAGATGAGCATCCAGGGGCCTACCTTAACGCCCTTGCTTGGGTCCAGGGGGCGGAGCCCCGTACCTTTAGGGGTATTAAGCATTATATTACTGTCAGATGAGCTTATCGATACCTCATTTGTGACACTAGCTTATCACCCGTTCTTTTCTTTTTCTCTTTAACATACTTTTTCAAACAAGGGGAACGCTCTCGGCGGTCTCACCTGCATTACGCAATTCTATATGATGGAAACTTGAGGTTGGGACATTATTTATATGCAGGATGGCCCATTCCCCCCGAAATGAAATCCTCTGAATTTTGAAGTGAATATTGACTATGAATCATTAGAAGAATTATTTGTACCAAGATTGATAACTTTAATGGAATATGAATAATTAAAAAAAATTGATTTATTAATTCTCATATTAAGTTGTGAAAACATAATCCCAAGTCTACTGACCTAAAATGACCTTTGACCTTGACTTTGTGACCTAGAATTTGTGTCATGAGATCTGTGATGCTTGATAACCCTTGTGTACGAGTTTCATGGAATTTGAACAAACACTTTCGAAATTATATTACAAAGTCCAAAACTTAACCTGAGGTTAAGTTTTCGACGATGATGCCACAACATAGTCTAAGTATGTAGACCTGGAATGATCTTTGACCTTGACTTTGTGACCTGAAATTCTACTCACATGATTGGGGATACTTGATAACCCTGTAGTCCAAGTTTCATTGAATAAGAACATATACTGTCAAAATTATACTCAAAATTCAAAAACTTAACCTAAGGTAAAGTTTATGATGTTGACGTCACCGGAAAAGCAGCGCCTATCTCTCGCTTTTTGCTAAGCAGGCGAGACAAAAAGTGAAGGGGGGGGGGCTCAAGCCCTGAGCCCTGCCGTTCTGCAGGCCCTGGCCCTAAAAAAGCATATTTTTTTGCCTGCCTGTTAAATTAAGAATTCATAATTTTCCAACAAACGCATACAAAATAATATTTTACAAATGAAATTGAGAAAAAATTTGGGGTAAATCATGTCATTTTTTTGGGAGGGCAACTGTCCCCTCCCCCCCCCCCCATCAGTATGCTAGTGTTCAGGGGTTCACTTCTTCTCACCTCTATAATAAAAAAAACACATACGCTGTCCCATCCTCTCACAATATTTCCACGATATGCGTGTATCCCTATTTTAAAATCCTCCATTGATAAATATAGGGGCATGCGAAATGTTTAGAAAATTTAATTCCGGTTTACTCTCCTTTTCTTTGAATGGAATATAATTTGTATGTGATTCTAATCAGGTTTCTTTTTGGGTTTAAAAAATACAAACCATTTTCAGTCCTTTAATACTACTTATTTTCCGGGGGGGGGGGGGGGTGTTTGGGGGTGAACATGCATCCCCCCCCCCCCACATTCTCAATTCGGTTGGCGATTGCCCTCCCGCTTCCAGCGCCTATGCCAGTCATCGTATTGCCATAACATGTTCTTGTCAGATGAGCCGAGCTGGGATGAGCTGGGATAAAATGTGTCTTTATTGTATCGTGCTTTGTTTCATTATTTCAAAATTTGATATGATGTTCTTACCCACCTTCTCACTTTCTCCTTTCTTCCCTGTCATATTGGTTGATGTGCTTGTCTTGTGTCAGTCTTTGGAGCTAGCTTGGTACCGGTCCTCATATTGCCAGACGTTTTCTTGTCAGATGAGCTGAGCTGGGATGACTCTATTTGGCTCATGTGTTTCTGTTATATGAGACGTTGAGTTGTCAGTCTTTCGCTTGGAGATGAACTGCTCAGTAAGGGGAAGGGGTCATCTTGAAGAAGATGTTCTGAGATACGAATAGAAAGAAAATTGGTGGATTCCCATGGATGACAGAGATGAAAGAGAGTGAGGTAGAGAAACATGGAAAATAAGAAATATAAACGATAGTCTAGAATGATTTTTTTTAATTCCTAAGATCATGATGGAAAAGTGCATGACAGATAGTACCAAAGAGCAAACTCTGTCTACACTTCATCTTGGCTGCAGCCATCCATGATGATTAATTAAGGAGTGGGATGCTTCTCTATCAGTGATTAAGTCTTCCTTGAGGATTTTTTTTAAAGCTATCCCTTATAGTACTGTAATCTTAAATTATAAGCTTTATTAAGGTAATATTATCACAGAGTATAATAATAATTACAGTGCTTATATAGCGCCTAACACTTACTATGTATTGACTTAGGTACCGGTATGCGTCAACATCCTTTCATTCTCTTTACTTATATACGAATGTAGATGAAAATCTACTTTAATTACTGTTACTTGTCAATGTTCAAAATTATACATTGACAAATTACTGTGCAATGCCCTACTCCTTTATCAAAATCACTTTACAAACTACCACTAATATCATTATCATTAAATATACTTATTTCATCATGTCTGTCCTTACTCTTCTTAAATCAGCAGTTACCAGACATAACTACCCACTTTATCACCTAGCCTTCCTGTCATTCAAGATGGACTCCTTCCTTTGCATCACATGAAATGTTATAGTCCTGGAATGAAAGCAATACTGACAGTTCTTTAAATTGTGAGTATTGCACTTGTAATAATGCTCAATTCATAAATGAAGTCATTTGTCATTAAATGGCTTAATGGGACTGGGTAGCTTTGTCTCGGATTCTAAACAAATTCCTGGACTTAGCTCATGCGTTAATCATAATTAAAAACCTTTAGGTCCATCAGGAATCATGACGTTTACAAGCCGATCTTATTCTCAAAATATTTATGATCAGAATTTATTTCTTAGCAGGTTATATTGTTTTACAAATATTACCCAAAACTGTCATGAATAAATTCAAGGGGCATGTTTCCAGAAAAGGTAGGCAGTCAGACCGCAGCATGCGCAATAATGAGGCTGTACACCAATTTTTATTCAGATTCTAGTTCGATGAAAAGCTCAATTTTTTGAGATTTTGATTTTTTGGGCATAATTTTGTACCTAATGGCCTACGACACCACCTGATAAATCCATGGAACGCCTCCTTCTCAGTTTTTTTCACAAATTCCACACAAACACCCTTAAACTAAACCTCGTAACTTTAACCCCCTTTGAAGCTGCACCGACAAACCTCGTAACATAAGATACGTAATTCCTTTTCCTTGTAACTCACACACGGCTTACAGTACCGAAGTTAGTGTATTCAAATCCTCGTAAGTTATTCAACCAAATCCTTGTAACTCATTCAGAGTTGAAAGTATGAACTCGTATCTCAATTTGAATGAAAACTAAAAACTTGTATCTCAATGTAGATAAACGCAAAAACCTTGTAACTCACTTTCAAATATAAAAACAATTATTGTACTGTATTTCAACAATGACATTAAAAATTGTATAAATATTCCAGTTTTAAAAAGAAAGGACGGTGTCACAGCACTAAATTTGTTGAGACAGGAAAGTTTTTTTCGCTCTCCTGAAAATTCATGATTTTTGAGATACAAGTTTTGTCAACCCACCAACGATATGGCTCACGGTGCAATTCATCATGGCGGAATCAAATAATTTAAAGATTTTTTACTCTAATAATACTTTTATTTTCAGCGATACATTTGATGGTGGCTATGGTGATGATGATTATCATAATGATGTTGGTGATTATGATGACGGCGGCGATGATTATGATGACGTTGATTATGATGATGATTATGATGATGGTTATGATGATGATTATGATGAAGGCAATGGTGATAACGTTGACGTTGATTATGATGATGATTATGATGATGATTATGATGATGGCAATGGTGATAATGTAGACGTTGATTATGATGATGATTATGATGATGGCAATGGTGATAATGTTGACGGTGATTATGATGATGATTATGATGATGGCAATGGTGATAATGTTGACGTGGATTATGATGATGATTATGATGATGGCAATGGTGATAATGTTGACGGTGATTATGATGATGATCATGATGATGGCAATGGTGATAATGTTGACGGTGATTATGATGATGGCAATGGTGATAATGTTGACGGTGATTATGATGATGATTATGATGATGATTATGATGATGTCAAGGGTGATAATGTTGACGGTGATTATGATGATGGCAATGGTGATAATGTTGACGGTAATTATGATGATTATGATGATGGCAATGGTGATAATGTTGATGGTGATTATGATGATGATTATGATGAAGGCAATGGTGATAATGTTGACGGTGATTATGATGATGAGGGGTAAGCGGAAACTTTTTTTTTTTTTGGTCTCAAAATTTGAAAATTTGACATTTTTCTTCGTTGGGGGGGGGGGGGGGTAAGGTCACCTTTTTTAGGTGAGCCGTGGGCATAATTCTTATTTTCTTTTTTTTTAATAATTAAAAAAAAAAAAAAAAAAAAAAAAAACCAAAGGGGGGGTTTTAGTTTTTTTTTAGGGGGGTTTACACACATAAAAATACCAAAGGGGGAGGTTTAACCCCAACCCCCCCCCCTGCGTACGCCCCTGGTTGACGTTGATTATGATGATGATGATTATGATGATGGCAATGGTGATGATGGCGATGATGGCGATGATGATGATTATGATGATGGCGATGATCATCATGATGGCCATGCTGATAATGATGACGGTGATTATGATAATGTGGTGTGCTATTCACCCCCGTGAGCTTCATAATCGCCTCCTTCAGAGTGCTCACGGGGGCCCTCTGAGTTCAAACATTCAAACCTTAAACCAATGAAATGGAACTATGGAAATTAGGTTAGCGTGCAGGATTTCTTATCAAATGTTCAGTGTCTAGAGGCTGCCATATTGTAAACAAACAAATGAACGCTTTTCGCCGCATATCTGCTGGAGCTAGATAGAGGCGATTGCGCAAGGACTGAAACGTTAAAATCTTGTGATTCTCAAAGGTCAGCAAATAATGAACCTCGACTAGTAAATCAACCGAAAACTAAATCAAAAGTAAACTGAAGTAAAAGGAAACCTGTTGGCGAGGAGGCGACTGTACGGGCTAGGACCCAAAATTGTGTACAGAGGGAGGAGATCTGACCATTAGCTGCATGTTATCATTACTTGGGAAGTTGTAAGAGGGAAATAATGCTGATAATGATGAAAGAGCAAAGAATTTAGGAGTATCATGGGTACCACTAATTTAATGGAAATTTGTATTAAATAAGAGCCCCCGTCATTACTAAAAGAGCCCTTGTGAGAAGGCTCGGAAGAGCCCCCATGGACAAAAATTAATTTGAGCCCTGATGATGACGGTGATTATGAAGATGATTATCGTGATGGCGATCATGATCATGATAGCAATGCTGATGGTGGTGGAGATGATCATAATGGCAATGGTGATGATGTCAGTGGTAATGATGATAAACGGTGATTATAAAGATGATTATGATTATGATGATAATCATGATAGCAATGGTGATAATGATGACGGTGATTATGATAATGTCAGTGATGATGGCGATGACCATGAAGGCTATGGTGCATAATGATGACGGTGATTATGATGATGATTATGGTGATGGCGATGAGGATGGCAATGGTAATAATGTTGATGGTGATTATGATGATGATTATGATGATGGCAATGGTGATAATGTTGACGGTGATTATGATGATGATTATGTTGATGGCGATGATGATAGCAATGCTGCTAACAATGCCGGTGATGGCGATGAGGATGGCGATGAGGATGGCGCTGAGGATGGCTATGGTGATGATGACGGTGATTATGATGTCAGTGGTGATGGCGATGACCATGAAGTCTATGGTGATGATGATGACGGTGATTATGAAGATGATTATGGTGATGGTGATCATGATCACGATAGCAATGCTGATGGTGGTGGAGAGGATCATAATGGCAATGGTGATGATGTCAGTGGTGATTGCAATGATCATGATGGCTATGGTGATGATGGTGATTAGGAAGATGATTATGGTGATGGTGATCATGATCATGATAGCAATGGTGATGATGGCTATGGTGATGAGGATGGTAATGATCGTGATGGCAATGATGACTTTGATCATTGTGACAATGATGTTGAATGTGAAAATTAACAAAAAATGAACTATAAGATATATATTCTGTGACTCACTATAAAACAAACTCAAACAGAAAAGAGAATATGGGAAAGAATTATGTAATCATTTTTTTTCCATGAATACATACTTTCATTTTTCAATCACAATACCAATCACATTGATAAATAAAAGTAGATGAAAGTTTGTATTTACACAGATATATCCATTTGAGAAAGAAAATGTGTCTTCTTTGTTAAAAGGATTACAAAGCCTGGCCAAAAATAGCCTGCATAGACATTTGAATCCTCCCCACTGTCCCTTATTCATTCTAGAGCTGGTTTCTATATTGTACTTGTTTGTACTTGTGTACAACGCATCCAACTTTAAGCTACTTTCTGTATACTTCTATTATTATGTAGCACAATAATAATTATGTGGGGCAATACAAAGCTTCTACGTCCTAAGAGTAATACATGAATATCCCTAATCTTTGTCTATCCTCCATGCGTGTTCACGTATAGCGCCATGCAGTACATCGAAAATCGACGCAAAGCTAGATATAACGTAGTATCCCCTGGTTGAACTCCACACAAAACGCTCACCGATCGGCCATGTCAATTTTCCGCTGAAGTCTATTATGCATCAGCCACTACTTTGCTAGTTCATGACTGGTTTTGAGATGGACATTGATAGAAAGTATGATATTATGTAAGAAGATATCTACATTATGTGGTAAGATAAAATTCAACGAGATGCACCCCCGATAAAAATGAATTTTTAACATGAATATCCGACTCTCCAAATATTTTTATTTTCTAAGTTTTATTCATGTTTTTTCACGTTTTAAAACATCACTCACTACTTATTGAATAGTACACATGATGTTTATTATTCTGGCTCATATTCAGATATTCAAATATAACAAATACCTGCAACTTGGGATCTGATATCTAGGCTCTTCTGATAATAAACCAACACATCACCATAGAGCTAAATGTGAAGAGGGGCTGACACAAGTCTTCTATCTCTGTTTGTCCGAGTCCAGACCACCACATGAAACTACTTCATAATCGTCTTCATCGACAATACCAGATGGGATGATCCTGCAATAAAATGAATATTGATGATTTTTAGAAAATGGTCAGTAGTTCAATCTCTTCATAAGTTTGATATGTGTGTAGCTAATTAGCAATAAGAAGTGGCACAAAAAGATGTATCCGGAAAGCAAACTGTGTAATTGTTACCACATTGCTAGGATGTGGAGTTGGATATGCATACCATATCAACATTTATACTTTCATCCCAATACGTCAACAAAGAACTTTTGATTAATAAACATCACAAACTATTATGCACTTTGCGTTCTGGATGCGTCATTCATGCGAATACATTTCATTAAGCTACCTAAAGAAAAATTGCTTTAATTGTTTAAATGTTCTTGCAATTCTACTTTAAAATTGTATCTTGGGAAAATCGTAAATGATTAAATTAGGGGGGGGGGGTATGGCGCAATCGGATCTTCGTCATGCACATGGGTCGAGTCCTGAGCTGAGCACATAAAAATACAAAAGTTATCTTCATCATCTCCATCATCTTCATCGTATGTTAGGCTAGCCAGAAGGGTATTATTAACTTTGTGTATATGAGTTAACACCCTTCTAGCTCCTAACAGACAATATTAACTATCATTGCTTAATATCCTCATCATTATATTCATCAGCACCATCGCATCATCATCATCATCGCCAGCGCCGTCGCCATCAGTGTCATCGTCATCAATTAAAATCTTCATCTTAATCATTGTCTTTATCATTAACCGACCAATTTTATCTGTGTTTCCACGATAATATAATCATTTTTTATCAAGATATTATCTCAACGTTCATATCCATCCTTAACTCCTCCACCACAATCATCATTATCATCATCATTATCATCATCATCATCAATATCAAGATTCACTCATTATATTCACATCAATTAAGAAATCAAAGAGCTGACTGAGATAGGCAGTAAGGGTCAGGCCTTTAAATGGGGAAATGTCCCCACTCCGAACTCTCATCAATTGACATTATCAAGAAACAATAGAGAGAGGGGGCTAACGAAGGGTCCTTTACGCCTCCACCTGCTTCATCATCCAAATCACCACCACAACTATAACCATTATCATAACTACTTCAATAGCCATCACCACAATCATCATCATCATAACCATCACCATTATCATCATCCAAATCACCAACCCCATAACCATCACCATAAACATCACCATCACCATCACAACCATCACCACAACCATCACCATAATCATCATCCAAATCACCACCATCACCATTATCATCATCACCATCATCATCATCACCCTCATTATCATCCAAATCACCACCATCACAACCATCACCATTATCATCATCACCATCACAATCACCATCAACATCACAACCATCACCATAATCGTCATCCAAATCACCACAATCACCACCATCACCATTATCATCATCACCATCACAACCATCATCATCATCACCCTCATCATCCTCATCATCATCATCCAAATCACTACCATCACAACCATAATCATCATCCAAATCTCCACCATCACCATTATCATCATCACCATCATCACCCTCATCATCCTCATCATCATCATCCAAATCACCACCATCACAACCATCACCATTATCATCATCACCATCACCATCACAACCATCAACATAGTCATCATCCAAATCACCACAATCACCACCATCACCATTATCATCATCACTATCACAACCATCATCATCACCCTCATCATCCTCATCATCATCATCATCCAAATCACCACCATCACAACCCTCATCATCATCACCATAATCATCATCACAATCATCACCATCATCATCATCGCCATCACCATTATCACCACCATCACAACCACCACCATAAACATCATCACCATCACCATCACAAACATCATCACAACCATCACTATAATCATCATCCAAATCACCACCATCACAACCATCACCATAATCATCATCCAAATCACCACCATCACAACCATCACCATAATCATCATCCAAATCACCACAACCATCAGTATCTGATCATCCAAGTCACTACCATCACAACTATCATCATCATCACCATCACCATTATCAACATCCAAATCACCACCATTGTTGTTACTGTATAAGACGTTAATTCAACCGCATATGACCTACGGAATTGAGGTTTGGGGAAGTAATTATGAAATGAACATGAAGTGTTTATTATTAAGCCAAAAGATGGCACTAAGAGTTATAACGTTTAGTCCAATTAGGACTCATTCACAACCGATATTCCAGGAGCTAAAATTATTGAATGTGTATCAACTCCATAAATTATCTATTTGTGTTTTTATGTATCAATTATTGAATGATAAATTGCCACAGTCTCTAATTCAGTATTGCTGTTTCATAGAGCACAACTATGAGACTAGACAAAGAGAAAGTAAGAAGTTAAGTGTGCCTAAAGTAAGGACAACGCAAGGTAAATTTTCAATGTCATTCAGAGGCACACGCTATTGGAATGATCTACCCCTTTCTGTACGGGAGAAAGCATCAGTATCTTGATTTCGTAGAACTCTTATATCACAAATGTTAATAGAATAGTTGTTTAGAACTTAGAACCAAGGCTCTTGCCTTTTTGTAAATATTATGTTATATAATTCTTCATCTTTTATTTAGTGTAAAATACCAAAGCTTTGTATATAAGCACAGAACATATTTACCCTAGATGTAGAATAATTTGTAGCTTAGGTATGTATTCAATAGTTATTCATTATTCATTACATTCTCATTTATTGCTGTGATACCTTTTGTGTGTTAGTGGTACTAGACATGATTAGCATTAAATGCTATTTTCTGGTCCCATTTATCCTTTCAATGTTAATTAATCATTCACATTTGATTGTTATATTGATGTACTTTTTGTTTTGGATAATAAACTTCAAACTCAAACTCAACTCAAACTCAAACTCATATCAACCATCATCATCATCACCATAATCATCATCCAAATCACCACCATCACAACCATCATCATCATCATATCACAACCATCACAACCATCACCATAATCATCATCACCATCACAACCATCATCATCATCATCACCATCATCATTATCATCATCCAAATCACCACCACAAAATATATCATCATTAAAAAAAACATCTGTTATAAATATTTCATCATCATAACCGTTATCTTTGTAATTATCACCATCACCACTATCATAATGATTATCATCCTTTCCTTTATCATCACTTTCATTCATACCCCAACCATTATATTTGTTATCTTCATTTTCATTTTCATTAATACCATAAATCATTATCATAATCATTCCTAATATCATTGCATGCCACTGGTATCTATCTGTGTTTGAGCAATGTTTAAACCATTCTTTTTTAACGCTCGTTTGTATTTGCCATGAAAAGTTCTAGTTCAGCAGCTGTGCATCAAATATGTAAAACTCCAAAGCTTCAACTCACTACTGTTTCTCAGAAGCTAAGCGCTACGTATACACAATGAACGTGCATCATCACACCCCTGTACAAACCATATTGCCCGCATCGCCAGCGGACGAGATCAAACACAACACCGAATCACTTTTCCGAATCGACTCTCTTTATTATAAAAGTTACCTTCTTCCAACGATGCTTGTAGTATGGCATTCTTCATTACCATCATCCCAATTATAAAATCAATCCTCTTCAAGATCATCCTTACCTTTCACGTTTAGATGTTCCAAAAACTACCTCATATGGTGGGATGACGCTCCCTCTGGATTCGGATTTGATCAGAACGAATCAATATGCGACTCCACCCACCTCGCACTTGCATTGAAAACAACGTGCACCTCATCACTTATCAGCAGTCGCTAGGCCACACCACATCTCCCTGTCATTCACCATCCGTAGTCTGCACGCACAGAGTTTGATTTCAAACTTTACTAAAATTCCTAAACGTAAAGTTTTGAGCAGAGCCTAATTCTGTCAGTCTCTGACTGTTTAAAATATCACAGATCCAATGTAGTATGATGTCAGACTAGCCTCAATAATATAAGGAGCTTCAAACACACATCTGATTGGTTTCATCGTGCATGCAGTTACGCACAGCGACTGAAAAGAGCTTGTCCCGGCCGGGCCAGCAAACTAGCAGAGTACAAGACTAGCATATACTTTCATTCATGTGGGGCGAATCGTACCGGTATCATCAATTAGGGAATCTTTATTGAAGAAAATGTTATCAAATTTTCCCAAATTAGTTGAGGGGCTTTTTGTTTCGGGGAGCTTTTATTTTGTGACGCAAGGTAGGAGTTCAAATTTGCCGTGTATTAATAAAACTGTGTTTTAATTCGTATAACAATTCCTTGAAGTTTAATTAAAAACGGCTAAAAAGACAGCAAAATTTATGTGTGCTTGTGTTTCATTAGACTTTTATTAGAGCTTGCCCAAAGCTTAGGTACAATACCATTTCTGAAAATACAGAGTATACTGATTGTACTGATTATTTTCCAAAAGGAGCACTCACCCAGTAGATATCTTCCACAATTTGATTACTGCCACCATTTGCGTAATATAATCAAATTTCATGCATACATCGTTGTTTCGACAGTGCCTCGTTACAAATTATTTCATTCACCTTTTAACTGCATACGTAAAGGTGCACGGAGCAAACATTTTGCACCCCCGTATAAACTAGGGGCTCGGGGGGGGGGGGGGGTTCGCGCGACCATCCCCCCTAAAAGAAGAGGTGGGTGTTGATTAAAAAATAATGGTGCTCCATATCCCCCCCCCCCTTCTTCAAAGTTCCTCTACTATTTAAAGGTGCCCTCTTTTATAGATGCTTACGTCAACTTATGCCTTGGAACCTAAATAATTGACAGGCTATCTACCCTGTTCTACATAAGGATGAAATTGAAGGAGAAAATAGGCCCTACTATAGAAATATGTCTTGACCGAAGCCGTTGTCTTTATAAACTTGAATGCCTGTTGTATTATCTAATATTCTAATGCCTTCAATAATGCTTTTGTTTAAATGTCCACTCACGATGCTTGCTCGCAAATAATCTTCAGGGCTTTCAGTACGCAAACGTACAAAAATTATACGCACAAATAATATTCAGAAGTCAGCATGACTTGGTGTAATCCTTGAGCTCGATAATGTATTACAAAATACGTGATATTCCACATTTCAATATGGATTGTTCTTTTTTTCCTTTTTTTTTCTCTAAATATTATATCATCAAAGACTTGGAGTAAATGCATCTCGGGAACCTTATTTATTATCGGAGAGAGCAACATCTCATCTATTAAAAAAACATCCTTTTAAACAGAGAGGGGGTTATCTGAGTCATCTATTCCTCGAGAGTGAGAGAAAACATATTTGAGGGTAGGCCAATATTTATTTATCTGATGTGACACTACGCGAATCTTGCTGGAAAAACTGTTCAATAGGAAGAGCGCCACCTGTAGGCCTTTTTCCATTGAAGACTCATGAAATGCTCTGCAACTAACTTACTCCCACTTTGCCCTCTTTTAAAATTATGATTAGTTATATCAAATCGTGAAAATGCGAAATATAAACTCGTCGACACCCCCCCCCCCCCTCTCTCTCTCTCTCTCTCTCTCTCTCCCTCTCTAGTCTCTCTCTCCCTCTCCCTCCCCCTCTCTCTCTGTCTTTCTTCTCTCTCTCTATCTATACACCTCTTTATTTCTCTCTTCCCCTCTCTCTGTCTTTCTCTCTCTTTCTCACTCTCATTCTCTCTCTCTCTCTCTCTCTCTCTCTCTCTCTCTCTCTTACCCTCTCCCTCTGTTGATCAACATTACAGCGACTGGTCCTCAAGCCGAGATACTGGGCGGCAAGCGCTGAAAACCACATTCTAGCGATTCGAGTCCCGCCGCCGCAGCACTGATGTCCTTTGGCAAGACATTTATCTACATTTGCCACACTCAACCCAGGTGAGGTACCTGATAAGATTATTCCTTGAAATGCACTGTGCGCTGATAACGGCTGCCGTAGCTAAAGCTAGGGTGACAACAAAACTTGTTGGGATAACTACTCGTGTCACTTGCATTACCGTCCTCAGAACAACTATCCCATGTACAACCACTTATCTCTGTCTAATCTAGCCCAAAGACAATAATTATTAGAACCCATCATCAATTTTGTTGGTAATGCCTAGCTTGCACTAGCATCACCAGACGAGTTACCCCAAGAACAAATTTTATATGACTTCTATTCCCAGACCACAACTAGGACAACTATCCCCTAGATGATCATCTTGGACACACAATTCCTAGGAGAAATATCCCACTGAATTGTTATCCCCGGACAAACTACGATGAGCTACTGGACTACCATCCAAGGCAAGCTACCCTTGGGGCAACTCTTCCTTGACTAGCATCCTTGGGCGGACTATCACTAGGTCAAATACACGATAGATTTCTATCCCCAGAAGAACTACACCTGAACATCTAGGACCGTTTTCCCTGGGCTACACTCACCGGAAAGACTACTTTGGAACAACTACTGGACTAGCATTCCCGGACAAACAGCACTTAGGACAACTGTTACTAGACTACCATTTCAGGAGAAGAAAAAAACTACCCTGGGACAACTAATCTCTAGACTACCATTCCTGGACAAGCTTTACTGGGACAACTAACCTCTGTATTTGACCTACCATCATCGGACAAACTACCCCTATGAGAAATCCCCTCAATGTAGGGTAATTGGAATAATTATCATTAAGTGTTTTTCCTTGCGGTATTAAAATTGTGGTATTTTCCGAGATGATAGTCAAGTATAAAGTCGTCCAAATGAAGAGACGATTTAGGTCTTTATTAGCCTACGGTTTACACGAGAGATGTAATTGGACTTTATGTAAAGTGGTGGTGATGTATATATGTGATGAATCCTATACCCCTATATCCTAAGTATTCCTATACCCCTTGATTTTTTCGTTTAATATCTTAAAAAACTCACCAAACTTGTTAATATTCTGTCCTGGTCTATTCCTAATTAGCAATATTACAATATTCATGATTTATGATTATTATACCTTAATTTAATTTTAGTACACGAATATGGGAAATACGACTTCTTGGCAATGATAGTTATGATTTAATTGTATAACGTTATTCCTTTCTTATGTTCGAAGTAATTTGGATTACTGTAAACAGTTTTTGATTGTTGAAATGACCGTACATGTTGGTCCTCGTACTGTAAATAGTTATAATTGACTTGTAAATACCGGTTCAAACATGTAAAATGTAAACATTATATCATGCAAAAGCCTGTACAAAAATGATGAACATTTGTTGCATTTAATAAAGTTTAGAAACGAAATTCGCAAATCAATTTAGCAGCCGTCTTTGTATCTTCTTAGGGAATAGTGATGTATGAGTATGACTGTGCCCAGTGGCGGATCCAGGGGGCGGGCCCGGGCCCCCTTCCCCTGGCCAAAAATGGGTTTAAAAAAAGATGGTAACGTTAATTTTACCTTTAAAAAAGAAAGAAGACGGGGCCCTCCCCTGGACAAAACATCTATTTTGTTGTTGTTGTTGCTCAAAGGGGGGGGGGGTGAGTAAAAACAAAATAGAGCTCCATACCCCCCCCCCCCACGTTGAGCCAAAAGAAAAATAGTGCTCACTTCCCCCCCCCCCCTTCCCGCTTATGTCTCAGCGAAGTGCTACTTTGCAAGATTAAGTATATTTAATATCCCCTAACCATTAGTAGTGCATTTTAATCATAAGGATGTCATCTCTATGATTTTAATACTGATGATATTCAAAAATTTCAATCATAACCATATACTCACAAAGGAAAACGCACTTTGCGAACATTTCAAATCTGCTTGTAGCTTTAATATAATCTAAGAGGACTCTAAAATCTACCTCTAAAAACTACCACCCTACCTCTACTACCATCCTACTCGTTCTTTCCTGCCTCTACTACCATCCTACATCAACTACCACCCTACCTCTATCCTATCCGTTCTTTCAGTCTGCCTCTACTACCATCCTACCTCTACTATACTATCCTACCTGTGCCACCATCCTACCTCTACTACCATCCTATGTCTACTACTATCCTACCTCTGCTACCATCTTACCTCTGCCACCATCCTACCTCTGCTACCATCCTACCTCTACTACCATCCTACCCGTTCTTCTATCCTACCTCTACTACCAGGGGCAGATCCACCGTCGCCCCCCCCCCCCCCACCTGACCACAAAACGGGTTTTTAAAAAAATGATAACGTTAATTTTACTTTTTTTTAAAGGAAATGGGACCTCCTCCCCCTGGCCAAAAAGAAGTGGTTGCTGTTTTTTGGCTCAAGGGGGGAGGGGGTGGAAGTTGGGGAGAAAAGAGTGTCCACCCCCCCCCCCCCCGCCCTATAGGAAAATCCTGGAACCGCCACTGACTGTGCCCTCTAGTTTGTTAGTTATATGATTCGAAGAAATCATGTAATATTTATATGGGACTAGTTGTCGGTTCGTACATTTATACTGGGACGTTTTAGAACAGATTTCGTATGACTAACGTTGCAAAAGTGACAGTAAATGTACGTTCATTATTCTTTTACTCATTCGTCTCTTTTTTTCTTGTTCTTTTTCTGAAATACAATACAAATGATTGAATATTTGGTTAAATTTCCTTCTATACGTCCATTTTGTTCCTTAAAATACAATCATCATTTTGAAGAGCTTTTAAATAATATATTATGCATGTTTTTTCTTCTCCCTCTTGTTCTTCGTTTTCTTCCTCGTCTTCTTCTTCTTTTCCTGTTACTGCTTCTCCTTCTCTTCCTCCTCCCTCTATTCCTTCTTATTATCTAGTATGTTGAGTTTTATAATTGCTTCATCATTGTCATAGCCCCAACTATAGGGCCTTTGAAATCTCGCATCCTAAAATGTCATCGTCACTTTAGAGGGCCTGCCTATTTTAAGATTTACACGACAAGAAAGAAAGAAAGGGAGAGTAACAAAGAGAGAGAGAGAGACTGTATTAGAGTCATGGTGAAAATAGAGGAGTATTAGCTAAATTCTCTCAAATAAATTTCTATCACACATTTCTATCACTTTGTGTATATCCACACGCTCTGTAGCCCCCCCCCCCCCCCCACACACGTACACATTGTTTATCCATGCACTTCTCATTTCTCTCATAGATGTATCTCATTCTAATTCTATCCCTCTGCGCCTCAGAATAGTTTACTAGATGCTAACGTCAATATCTATAACATGCAAGTTCAAAGGACTTCTTGCATATAATATTGGCATTCACATGTGGTTTGCAAACGATAAAATCTTGCAGACTCATGATTGTAGCCTTGTCCCAAGCAAACATGGCCTTCTGATTATACCAATTTACTGATTTTAACAGCGATTCTTACATTTTGGAAGCTCATAATCTCACGACCGTTCTGATGATTATCTTATATGGATACACAGATAAAATTTCATAAATCTGAATTAACCCATTGCTTACGGGAACCTGGTGGTCCCTGTGTAAAGCCTATGGGAATAAGATAATTCAGTAGTCAACGGGTTAAATGTGTACATGTAAACATTAGTCAAATAGTCTTATTAGGTCACACAACGTCCATTTTTTGTCTGGGCATACTATGGAAGCACACCCCGATCTTCTTCCTGATCCCAACCCAAAATAATTGATCCTCTCATAGTTTTCAACATCCTATAGAACTATGAGCTTAGGGGGGAAATGGAAAAAAAATTGTACTCTAAGCATACCCTATGTCCTAAATATCATTTTTAATGACTGTATCGTTGCTATTGTTGTTCTTTTCGAAAAAGGAAAGAGGGAAATCTACTCTTGCTTTTTGATCGTTTAAATCTCGAATTGCGGTGTCACAATTGAACCTCGCTATTTTCAGCAATGCTCTTTAAGAGACGTCTCTGGATCAAAGTCCAATATATAGTACAACCCCTCACCCTGACTTCCATTTGATTTGACTTTTGAGGTCGCAATCCTAGACCGTGTTTATGAACCATTTCAAAAGATGTCACGCATGGTATGTCAACCTAGTTTGAGAAAGAATTTTAAACAAAGCCGTGCACAGATGTACTCTGAATACAGCAATGACTTGCAGAAGCATGTATTGACGTACCTGTAGATTTTTAGTGCTGTTTGATACTCATTTTTGTTGATCAACATGGGTATGGCGTGTGATCAGCCATTGATGACTGATAAGGGGCACTAGAAATATTAATTGACTTGATGAATATGCGAAAGGTATTGCGTCTCATTGTCTTTCTCCTCCCCCTCCATTCCCTTCTCCGTCTCTCTCTCTCTCTTTCTCTCCCTCTCTCTCTCTCTATCTCCCCCTCCTCCCTCTCTCTATCTCTCTCTCTCCCTCGCTCTCTACATAGGCATATATATCTATGTTTCTATCTAAGTCTTTCTCACTCTGATTCTCACTTTCTCTCTTTTGTCGCCATTCGATTCGGGGGCACGTGCCCCCCCCCCCTCCTATGGCTGCGTCATTGTCGATATATATTATTTGTTTTTCCTTACTAGCTTATTGTAGGGGAAAATAGTGGATTTGGATTTGCCCCCCCCCCCCCTGAAGAAATACCAATCAACCCCCCTCTACCCCCGCCAAAACAACAACAACAACAACATTAACAATATTCAGAAAATGGGTGAACGGTTATCCCAGTTATCAGCAAAAAGTGCACAATTTCTTATTCGTACTGAGCAAACTGGACTTTAACAAGTGGCAAACGGTCATCGGTCTATTATCATAAAGGAAATATAGCCTCTCGATTTGGCAATGTTCCCTATAATTGTTTACCTTTCGATTGTCTGCTAGCTTGCTACGTGGATTTTGACTCTCAACTTGTCGTTCATTTGAGAGTACGCTTTCTTCAGGTAGAAGGAATTTATCCAGGATCTAGGATATCATTGGGAATATTATATCCAGGATCAATCTTAAATACAACGTAAGTACGCATTTGTTGTTATTGCTCGTAACAATGATAGGAAGAAATATTAAATAAATTTAAATGTATTCCGACTTGTTTTGTTACTGTTTAAATGCAAAGGAGTTTAAATTTATCTTTCTCCAAATGCAAGAATACTGATTAGCATAGTTAGCTTAATTTTGGTAAATTGATGAAAGAGGTATTATGTGCTTCATATTTATCATTTCATTTTGAGATACTGGAAAAGCCTTTAAATTCCTTGATCTGAAATATACTCCGGGCTATATTACATCAAAGATGCAGTGTGATTTACACTTGGATTGGTTTAATTCTAAATCAAAGGTTTAGGGTAAGTTATATTTGCTCTAAGGCTGAAATTTGCGATTCGACTAAAATTCCTAATTGTCAGCGTATCAGTAATCGCTGGAATATATGTCGTTTAAATCCATTTGCCGTACACATTCAGCTTCACACATTTATGTAAATGACTTGAACACCAAAAGCTTGGGCTCAGCCCCCATCAGCCCCCCCCCCCCCCCTCCCACACCACAAACAGATTGTTGATTATAAATGATTTTATGCGGGGCACATGTGGGAAATTGAATGCAAGACCCCTCATGCACCCTCCCCGGAAAAAAATAACAAAAAAGTTTGTGCAGACATCATGTAGAAAGAAAGTATGTAGTCTGACAGTAGCAAAGAAAACAATGTAATAGACTCTTCTGAACGACAGGAAAAAGGACGTTCTGGATTTCAAATTAGTAAATATCAAGTGGTTACTATAAGGGGTCAACTCACACTTCATGTGCGTCAAGACAGGCTTCTAGTAATGAAGATCGTATTTTATACATTTTACCTTTGGTATGGTATGGTATGGTATTTATTCCATTCTTCATAACAAAAGACATATACAAAACATACATAGTATTACCCCCCCCCCCCCCAAAAAAAAAAAAAAAAAAAAAAAAAAAAAATTGTAAATACATAAATACACGTAGAAGGGTAACATTACATATAATAAGAATATAATAAAATTAACAAGGAAATACGTTCAGAAGCAAATTTATGTCGAATGGGTGGTCAACATAAAAGAGCATTTAGCCTTGTTGAACGTTGACCCCTAAAGAAAGTACATAATTTACACCACATTAAGAAGAACAGGAAAGCAGGTGGAAGCAGTAAAAGGGACTAGGAAAACATAATACAGAAGGAAAAAAGATACGAATATATACTTCATAAATCAAATATGATACTCAAGTTGCCGAGTACAAATTTAATAAAAAAACAATCGAAAGGAACGTTTAAAACTATATACAGAAGGTTGATTCTTTGGATATTTTGGAATAGTACTCCATATATGAGGATCTTTATCAATAGTAAAGCATTTAGTATTAAATATTTGTTCTTTAGATTCATCAATGTCCATCATGGGGTTCACAGAGGCAGAACCGGGATATTGGTTGCTTGCTGGAGTAATTGGTCTTCTCACCGCTTGGTTGGTCAAACATCTGATAACCAGGCCCAAGAACCTTCCACCAGGCCCCACTGGACTACCTCTCCTGGGTGTAGCGTGGCAAATCTTCAAGTACGTGCTTCTCATTACAGTATTTTAAAAGCTATAAACCCCCTTGTGTACCTAAAACTCTATCCTTTATCTCTCCCGCCCCGACCCCCCCCCTCTCTCTCTCTCTCTCTCTCTCTCTCTCTCTCTCTCGATCTCTCTCTCTCCCTATATCTTTATCTTACTTTCATTTTCATTCAATCCGTCTCCTTTTGATAACGCTAGACCCTTTCCCATCTCCCCATCTGTCTCTGTCTCTCTCTTTCTCTCTCACATACACACACACGTTCTCTCTCTCTCTCTCTCTCTCTCTCACTTACTCTCTAACTATCTATCTATTTAAATATCTCTCCCCCCCTCTCTCTCTCTCTCTCTCTCTCACTGCCTCTTCTATCTCCCATACCTATATCGTATCTTGTTACCTCTTCTTCTTCTTGTTCTTCCTCCGCTATTTCGGAGATCAGCGATCCCATGGGCCGCAAGACATATAACTAAACAGGAGCACAAGGTAAACATCAAGGTAAACATCAAATTTTGACTCCGTTGCCGAAATATAATGTGTAATATTTTCTTGTTAATTGCAGGGGTGGGTCGGATCCTCTTGCTCTCTTCGCATCATGGTCCAAGAAGTACGGTGAGATGGTATCCTTCTACGTTGGTCCGAAGCCGATCATCATCCTCAACTCCTACCCAGTCATATTCGAAGCATTTCGTCATCCCGATCTCCAAGACCGACTCAGCAGCCGACTACTTCAAGAAATAATGGGATTAAAGAACAGCGGTAAGGATTGAATAAAATTGGCAAGTTATTTCCAGAAATATGATAACTCTTGTGCAATGGAAGATAGCCCTTCGTATAATAATTTTGAGTATCAAAGGAACTCCCAAACCTCGAAAGGAACTTCCGAGATCCATCCGAGTAAATCAAAATAATCACCTTAACTCCTTTCAGTAAATGTCGAAACGAAATGGTCTTCTCGATGAAAGGAAAATAAAAAATAAATAAAAGAACATCATCAAGGGATCTAACATCTTTTAAAGCCCCCGTCACTAATCCACTACTCATCTTGTGTAATTTTATTTTATTAGTCAGATTAAATTATAATATATATAACCATGACAATCCTATCATCATGTTAAACTCCATGTTTGATATCTTCCAAAGGAATTGGTTTTTCTAACGGAGAAGTCTGGAAGGAGCAGCGAAAGTTCACCCACTCTGTATTCCGGAGTCTTGGTGTTGGTAAGAAGAGCTATGAGGATACCGTATCAGCCGAGATGACCCAGCTTTCTTCAGTCATCAAAGAAAAGAAAAGTTCTCCTTTTGACCCCAGCACTCTCTTTATGCAAGCCGTTTCCAACATCATTTGCTCTATCATCTTCGGAACACAGTACACATACGACGACGAAGCATTCAAGGAAGTAAGCTGAATATGTATCATCCTGACTTTCACTGATACTACTTGTGGATTGTCACATCAGTACTTGAATGACAGTTTGTGAATTCATATTAAAGATAAATCAATTTTAGTCAAACTGATTTTAAGGCAGCCTCTATGTCGCCCATATTATCTCTCTCTCTCTCTCTCTTTCTCTCACCCAGTGGTGGATCCAGGGGGGGGGGGCGGCCCCCTCCCCTGGCGCTCAAGGGGGCGGTGGATGTTGAGAAGAAAAAAATCACTGTCCCCTTCCCCGTTGAGCAAAAAAAAAAAATGAGTGCTCACTATCTCTCCCCCCCCCCCTCCGAGAGATGGCGTTATTCCATATTGTATTCATCATGTTCATTATTTACATCTCGTCTGTTTGGAATCAGAAGGGCGTTAACTCTAAAGTTAATATGAATTAACGCTCTTCTGTCTCCAACCTGGGCCGGAACGACTATATTATTACATGTAGCCTACGACCACCAGGTTCCCCCAAATCGTTATATAAGATAGTAAGAGTTTTGTTCTTCTTATTGTCACACAAATCATTCTTAAATAGCCTAAGACATCATTCTTATTTCCTTTTATATAGATTTTGCATCTCGTGAACTTGAACGTAAAATTGTCAGGAGGGGGCGGATCGTTTTTGTTTCTTCCCATTCCTGGTATTTCCAAGATTCCGTTTGGTAAAATGAAGCTCATGACAAACACAATTCGGAGCTTGAACGCCTTCATCCAGTCTCAGATTGAGTCTCATGAAAAGAATTGGGATCCAGAAAATCAGAAGGATTTCATCGACCAGTACCTCAATAAGTTGGATGAAACCAAGGTAAATAAAAGCAACTTAGATAGATGCTTTTACATTCTACAATTCTTTGTTCCAGTGGTCAGACGATTTATGGTTCCTATACGTTCTATTTGTTCTGCTTTTCGTTGGTCCATTCCTAATACTAAACATAACCTTATAATTCACCTTCACCCTAAAAATTACTCCCGCCCTCAACTTTCTAATGGGACGCAGGACAAACAGGTTTTAAAGAAGTATGTATAAATCATGGGACAACCAGAGCTTGTTCACGAAGTCCATATTATTAAATTGTTTCTGCATTCAACATGTAATATGTATGTCAATATTCACAGTGAAAACTTGCACAAAATCAGAAGAATTAAATTAAAAGTATGACAAATGTGAGCCACAGTGTGTTCATATCGGCAACGCTCTGAGGCGCTACAAAAGTCACCTGTTAGTATTCTTCTTGTCACACGTATTACAATTTAAAAAAATATTTAAAAAATACCAGAACGTTGTATGCACTCTTAAGACGGCCCTATTACCAAAACGTTATTAAAGGCAATTCTTTCTGCTTTCGGCTGCTTTCAGGACACAGTTTCTTCATTCACCAAACTCAATTTAACCGGTTGTATCGCCGATCTCTTTCTCGCTGGGTCTGACACGACGGCTACTACCCTCAAGTGGTGCATCCTCTTTATGATGGCCTACCCACAGGTTCAGTCACGTGTTCAAGATGAACTTGATCACGTGGTTGGCAGAGAACGAATCCCAAGGCTGGATGATATCAAAGATCTTCCCTACACCAATGCCGTTATCTTAGAGGTAGATCTTCAGTTATTCTGTTTCAAATTAGAGGGATAAAAGAAGGGGAGGGGATCCCCACCCACTGGACAAAACCGGATCCCCCTCTTCCTGGAAGAATGCGGCTGCCTTTAAAACTATTCCTTGATATTTACTACAATAACCCCCCCCCCCCCCAAAAAAAAAAATAAATAAATAAATAAATAAATAAACAACATGTTATCAACTTAAAGAGAACGTGATATCTAAGATGTTCATATGATGTGAACATAGGGAGGAGAGACACGGGAGGCGTATGGGGGCATAGCGACAGGTATTTCCACCGCGGTGGATTTAATTTGTCTAAGAGACACAATTGGCACATGTCTCCTCCTTTAAAACAATCTTGAATTCCTTAAAGTAAACAAAAATGAATTTATTGTTTTGTTTATCGGAGTTTTATTTATGTTTTTTAAATCCGGAATCGTACTTTCCAAGGTCCAACGGAAGGGTGTGGTTGTCCCACTAGGTGTGCCCCACGTGGCTGCTGCGGATACCACCATACGAGGCTACACCATACCGAAGGGCGCCGTCATTGTGTCCAACATTTCCGAGGTGCTGAACAGCGAGGAGCTTTGGAAAGACTCTGGGGCCTTCAAACCTGAGAGGTTTCTGACCGCAGATGGAGAGCTTATCAAGAGAGATGAACTCATCTTTTTCAGCAGTGGTAAGACAAGTTTATTGGCAGTTATTCGCCTTGTGATGAATATTAAGAAACACATCATTTATCCTTTCGAACAAAAGACCAATATAACCTGCTTTCTCAAACTTTTGATAATGTAAAATTGAGCCCAGTGATCAACTGGAATGTTCCATTTTGACATCAAAATGAGAAAATTACGAACATAATGGCTGAAACTTCTAAATGCAAGAAATGGAGAGAGTTTTTTTGAGTAGTGAAGAAGCAAGAAGGGATGTATATTGTATATTGGAGATAATGAGAGGGTTGGAGCCAAAGGGAAAAGGGGAAAATCTTCCTCAAAATCAAGCGTCAAATCTCATGAAGTGGACGAGACACCGATACTCGAAGACCCCGATAGTCCGGCAGCTGATCAGATTGACCAGTCCACTGAATTCTTAACTGGTCATCGAAGCGAGTCACTTGCAGAGAACAATGAGATAATAGACATGGTCAAAGTTGAGATAACAAAGGCCCTCTCGTCCGATAAATTGATATCGACAATAGTAAACAAGATCTACGATAAATTTAAAGAGAAGATGACGCAAGAAGTGTACAGTGCGGTGAAACTTGATCTCGAGGGTCAAGAAAAGGAGATACAATCACTGGAAAAGAAAATCAACCACCTAAACAGTATGGTCAGAAAACTTGAAATGGTGAATGAGGAAGCGGAACAATACAGCCGTCGCAACTGTTTACGGATATATGGAATACCCGAAAGTGCAAACGAGAACACCGACAACATCGTCATGGATGTCATCAACAACAAGCTGAAACTCGGTATGCCTCCACACATCATCGACAGAAGTCATAGGATTCAGCCCAGGCCTCTAGTTGATAGTTCTTCAGACTCGCAGAGATCAACCCCTAAGCCAATCATTGTCAAGTTTGTGAGATATAACGATCGCCAACAAGTATACAATGCCCGGAAAGACTTGATGAAAACTGCTAAGAAGATCTTCATACGAGAGAGCTTGACATCGAAGAGGCAGCAACTTGTCAATGAACTGGTAAGACATGACTCAGTAAAGAGAGTCTGGACTCAGGATGGAAAAATCCGTGTGTTGACTGTGGACAATGCAAAACGCACTGTGAGGAGCATCCAAGATCTTGAAAGTGCAAGGTCATAGTTTTCGTTTCTGTTACGTAGGTTTTTTTTTTTTTTTTTTTTTAATCATTGACTATCTTACTTAAATGTCTGCCGGAAATTCAGTATACTTATCACCTTTACGTGCAGCCACCCATAATCTGAAATATCCATGTTTGTCTTGTTCTAAAGAAGTTAAAACCAATCAAAATGCTATATTATGCGTATCTTGCAAACGATGGGCCCACTTGGTATGTTCAAGGGCGACTCGTGAAACTTTTATCTCTGATACAAACTGGACATGTGTCCCTTGTCAATTCGATGAACTGCCAACAAATGCATGTATAGATATTGGTATTGATGTCGAGTGTGGTTTACCACATCAAAGTGAACCTGCTATGTATAATTATAACAGTATCGACGATATTTTCACGAAAGTTAATTCGATTTCTGGCATCATTATTGCCCATCTTAACATATGTTCATTATTGAAAAATATTGACGAAGTACGCAATATATTGTGCAAGCAAAACATCCAAATCCTGTGTTTATGTGAAACTAGGTTAGACTCTTCTGTGTATGATAGTGAGATTAATGTTGAAGGATTTAGAGCTATTAGAACAGATAGAAACCGAAACGGAGGTGGAATTTTGATATACATTAAAGAAAATATTTTGTTTAACATAAAACATGATTTGACTCTTGACGGTTTGGAATTAATGTGTGTTGAGATATGTATCCATAAACAGAAACCCTTTCTTATTGTGTATTGGTACAGACCACCAAACTCACAGAGTGTAGTGTTTGACTTGCTTGATAGCGTACTTCAGCCTTTAGAATCATTGTCTAAAGATTTCATTCTCTTGGGAGATCTAAATTGTGATATTGTTAAACAGCCTCCCTCTTACCAAACAAAGCGATTGTTGAGCTTGGTAGAAGAATACGATTTAAAACAACTGGTTGAAAAACCGACGAGAGTAACACAAACGTCTGCCACCCTGATTGATGTCTTATACTCCTCAAATCATAAGAAGATCACTTTTTGTGATGTCGTTCCATTAGGCATGAGTGATCACTACATGATAATCTGCTCCTTGGGAAAGCAAAAATCTCCCACTGTTTGTCATAAGTTTGTTTATTCAAGAAATCTGAAGAAAATGAATTTAAGTGATTTTTCGAATGATTTGAGCAGTGAATGTTGGCAAAACGTCCTTTTAGAAACTGATGCAAATAGTGCCTATGAAATATGGTGTAGACAATTTTGTTCCGTACTGGATAAACATGCCCCTCTTAGGAAAAAAAGAGTGCGACAAAAAGAAACGCCATGGATAAATAACGACATATTAAATAAAATAGGGGAAAGAAATAAAACGAAAACCCGTGCTAAATTTTCAAAATCAGACGAAGACTGGAAATCGTATCGAAAACTGAGAAATAGTGTAACCGATATGATAAGAAAGGCAAAAAGGTCATATATCTCTGAAAGTATTTTAAATAACAAGGGAAATTGTGCTGCAATGTGGAAATCTTTAAGATGTATGCTGCCAAATAAAAAGAATATGAAAGTAATTCAAAAGTTGTCCATAAATGGTGAAGAAATTTTAGGATTTAAGGAAATTGCTACACGCTTAAATAATAACTTTGTTGACATGGCAACAAATCGTAAACAAAAGTTTACCTTTGGTGATGATTTAGAACAATATCTGACCAAAGTACCAACCACTTTCAGTTTTAAACCGATTTCCTGTCAAGATGTTAAGAAACATATAAATAAAATTGCAAGAAATAAGGCCACTGGCCTGGATCAAATTCCAGCCGGTGTAATTAAAGATGCTATAGACTACATTATTGTGCCATTGACGCATATTGTCAACATTTCTCTGTGTACTGGTAAAATCCCTGATGCGTGGAAAAAGGCCCGTGTAACGCCGATTTTCAAGAGTGGTGACGTAACAAATCCGTCGAACTACAGACCGATTTCGGTCCTCCCAGTATTGTCTAAAGTATTAGAAAAGATTGTGTTCGATCAAGTGTATAACTACCTGTCTAGTAATAGCTTACTAAATCCATGTCAACACGGATTCCGCCCAGGTCATTCAACCACTACTGCCTTGTTAAATATCACCGACGATTTTGCAAACAAAATTGATCAAGGATATGTCATTGGTATGGTTACGATAGACCTGGAGAAAGCATTTGATTTGATTTCGTTTAACATATTATTGAAGAAATTATCCTACTTTGGGTTTGACGTAGGTGCAATAGATTGGTTCCGTGACTATTTCTGTGGTAGGGAGCAATCAACGGTTGTCAATGGTAACATGTCAAGTTTTCGAACGGTGGAAAGCGGGGTGCCCCAGGGGAGTATTTTGGGGCCCCTTCTTTTTATCCTTACACTGAATGATTTGGTAAAATCCGTCGAAAAATGTTCTGTTTCCTTATACGCAGATGATACGTGTATTTATTTTGCATCAAAAGAGTCAGCAGAGTTAGAAACAACTATAAACAGAGATTTAAAGTTGATTTCTACATGGTTTTCAAACAATGAATTGCTGATAAATCTCGATAAATGTCAATTCATGCTACTAGGCTCTAAAGCAAAACTCCGGTTATTTGAAAATGTAAAAATCAAAATTCAAAATTCTCAATTACAGAGAGTAACATATTGTAAATATCTTGGCGTGATAATTGATAGTTGTCTAACATGGACTCCCCAAATTGATAATGTTAGGAAAAAGGTTTTAAAAACATTCTACTCTTTAAAGCGCATCAGATTTTATGTACCGAGAAGTACTGCTCTCCTTTTGTATAAATCGTTAATCCAACCAATCTTTGACTATTGTTGTACAGTCTGGAGAAATGGCAATGAAAACCAGCTAAATCGTCTCCAAGTTTTACAGAATAGAGCGTTAATGTCCGTTTTAGAGGTAAATAATCGTTTCAATAGAGCCACTTTGTATAACACGCTAAATGTAGATCAACTCGACGAAAGATGGAATAAGCAGTCAATTTTACTTATATTCAAATTAGTTAATAACATAGCCCCACCCTCACTATGCTCACGGATCCATCTTAAATCATACAACTACCTGTTACGTAATATCGATTGCCAAATTCAACTGCCACGACCACATACAAATTACCTCAAAAAGAGCCCTCTCTATTCAGCCTCTAATCTTTTCAATAACCTACCGACAAACATCCGATTAGAAAAAAGCCTGGGAGCATTCGCACGTCTTATATCCCTCTCTTAAATAATACACCCCTTCCATCGTTTCTGTTATCCAAGTAATTTTTAATTCATTTTGTTTGTTTTCATCTTATTATGTTTTTATGATAATTTGTATGATTTATTTTGTATATAATTTTGTATTCGTTTACTTGTTGTGTTCAATTGTTGTTCACGGCCTTGCTGAAAAGCAGCTTCTAGCTGATAGCAGGCTTTTTAACCGTGATTAAATAAATAAAATACCAAAAAATACAAATACAAATTATAAATCTATTTCTTTCTCCTTCTCCGTCGATCATCCCCACGCCGCCCACCCCCTCCCTCTCTCTCGCTCTCTCTTTCTCTCTCTCTCTCTCTCCCTCCTACTCCCTTCTCTCTCTCCCCCTCTCTCTCCCTCCATCCTGCTCTCTCTCTCTCTTTCTCTTTCTCTCTCTGTCTGTCTCTTTCCCTTCATCTCTCTCTTTCCCTTCCTATCCCTCTCTGTCATTGTTCATTCATACAATTCCCAGGTCGTCGTGCCTGTCCGGGAGAGCAGCTAGCCCGGATGGAGACATTCTTGGGTTTTACAAGCCTCCTTCAACGATTCGCCTTTAAGAAACCTGAAAACTCACTACCTCTTTCTTTCGAAGGAGTATTGGGTGTATCAAGGAACCCTGTTCCCTACATGACATGTACCGTAGTAAGAGAATGAAAATTAAAGAAAATCCATCAAAGTTCCAGTCATGAGGTACGGTAATAAGGAAACATGGATTCTCAGAGAATCAAAAAGAATCTACACTCAAAATCCAAGGTGATAAATGATATCTGCCAAATGGTTAAGGTACAAAATTATTTAAAGCTAAATAGTGAAACGAAAACAGATGTTAAAATCGAGCTGGTCAACCATAGTCATAGTTGGTCATAGTTGTCTAAAGTTATGAATTGAAGTTTTCAGTTAATGTGATTGCGGGCAGTCATTGTTATTTGACATTTTCTGGTCCAAATATACAGCATACTGCATTTTAAGCTCTTTTTTCATCGAAATATAAATCAATCACCACATTTCAAGTTTAGCTGTACCCCTTATAGAAAAGAGATAACGTTTCAAGTTGAAATATCTTTTTTCTTAACTCTTTTCATGAGATGATTGTGAGAATATGAATTCTTCTTGCTAAATAACGTTGATATCTTCTTGGAACGTTATTGATCAATCTCTGTAACTCATAAGATTAATTAATACAGTTTTTTAAATATATTAACTTTTATCTATCGTCAATATATATCTCAAAGAGTAGAAGCGATGCTTTTAATAACGAGCCTATCCATACTTCGAAGATCTTCCAATTTTTTTTTGTCACATTGCTCATAATCATAATGTTGTGTTCTTATTACAGGGAGCAGTTCAAGGGAGAAAATAGGTCGCTTAAAATGTTGCAAGATTATCGTGATCTGATATAGAAAATTGATGCTCGCGTTACTCTGAACTATTGTAACGCCTGTAAATCGAGCAACAATTTAAATAGACAAATGGAGCTGACGTCTTATACAAGCTCTATTTAGATGTCACTTCAGTCCAAAATCTCATTAATTGATTATATGTATCATTTCCTTTTTAACTGGCGGATAATAATATGTTAGTAATGAAATGTCTCCTTTTTTGTGATCTATGTATTTTTTTTACTCCCCTTTTACACGATCGCGACTATTTTTGAAAAATCAACTCAAGGGCGATTTTAATACCTGTTGTAAATCCCATAGCAATCATGTTCGGGTTACGTAATACTTCATTGTCATGTTCGCACGGTTCAATAGGTGACGCACAAGCCTATTCACATTGCCCTAGGTTGAGTTTTCGAAAACAGTTGCGATCGTAGTATATGTAGTTACCTATCGTTAGTAGAATGTTTTCTCATTGAAACAACAAATTATACGAAGACTGTTTAGACAATTTATGCAATGCTATCGTACTTTGTGTATTATGAAAGAGAGGGAAAACTGGGTTTAAAGTATGGAAGTAAATGGTCATTTTTTCCTTATATTTTGAGCCTCTATAACATCACTTTTCCATAGATTTATATTTCAAGTAAGTTACATCGCACATAAATTAAAAAATTATTTTGTGATTTGTAAATGGTATTGATTATTAAAAGCACTATTCTTTCACGTTTTAACCCATGACTGCTGATTCATCGTTGTTTTTGTTTTTGTTCTTCTTGTTCTTCTTGTATATCGTTTTTAATGGTAAAAAAAGAGCATGCATGCGAGCATCAGTGTATCCTATACTCATGACGTAATTCATTACGTACTTAAATTTCATGTAAGTAATAATAATGATATTCATTTTTACCCAGGAAAGCCTCATCAGCATCAATGATGTTTTTCCTGACGCCCCTGTAATTATTATCACCCCAGCGATTGTCGGGTACCCATTTACACCTAGATGGAGAGAGGCAAATGTGGATTAATCTTTTAATTGTCAAATGTCGTAGTTTGAGAGTAAAGTGCCCGCTGATACCAGTCACTACTTCAAGATTTCAAGATTTCAAATTTATTCATGTTTCCAACAAAACATTCCTAATCAATTATAAGCATTTAAAACAAATTTAAGAAATACATGTTATCCTATGCTATTTATCAACGTGGTCAGCTTAATAGCTCAATACACCACACTCACTACCAGACGCAATGCATCCAACACTGGATTTGGACAATCTTATTAAGCGTGAACGTTGTGGCGTAGTAACTCGAGAAGAAGAAATACCACACCAACCTATAGTTTCTCTTCTTGTATATGTAAACATCATTGTATAAAATGTTTTGCTGTATCGCTATCGGTAAATAAATCAAATTAAAAGAAAAAAAAAAATCAAAATAATCTCACCGGAGGATGGAAAAGAAGAAGGGTGGTGAAAGGAGAAGGTCGGTAGTAGAAGTAAGGTGGCAGAATAAGCAGGGTGGGAGCAGAGGTATGGTGTCAGTAGAGGTAGGGTGGTAGAAGAGGTAGGGTGGCAGTAAAAGTAGAGTGGTAGTAGAAGTTAGGTGTCAGTAGAGGTAGGGTGGTAGAAGAGGTAGGATGGCAGTAAAAATAGAGTGGTAGTAGAAGTTAGGTGTCAGTAGAGGTAGGGTAGTAGAAGAGGTAGGATGGCAGTAAAAATAGAGTGGTAGTAGAAGTTAGGTGTCAGTAGAGGTAGGGTGGTAGAAGAGATAGGATGGCAGTAAAAATAGAGTGGTAGTAGAAGTTAGGTGTCAGTAGAGGTAGGGTGGTAGAAGAGGTAGGATAGCAGTAAAAATAGAGTGGTAGTAGAAGTTAGGTGTCAGTAGAGGTAGGGTGGTAGAAGAGGTAGGGTGGCAGTAAAAGTAGAGTGGTAGTAGAAGTTAGGTGGCAGTAGAGGTAGGGTGGTAGAAGAGGTAGGGTGGCAGTAAAAATAAAGTGGTAGTAGAAGTTAGGTGTCAGTAGAGGTAGGGTGGTAGAAGAGGTAGGGTGGCAGTAAAAATAGAGTGGTAGTAGAAGTTAGGTGTCAGTAGAGGTAGGGTGGTAGAAGAGATAGGATGGCAGTAAAAATAGAGTGGTAGTAGAAGTTAGGTGTCAGTAGAGGTAGGGTGGTAGAAGAGGTAGGGTGGCAATAAAAGTAGAGTGGTAGTAGAAGTTAGGTGGCAGTAGAGGTAGGGTGGTAGAAGAGGTAGGGTGGCAGTAAAAATAGAGTGGTAGTAGAAGTTAGGTGTCAGTAGAGGTAGGGTGGTAGAAGAGGTAGGATGGCAGTAAAAATAGAGTGGTAGTAGAAGTTAGGTGGCAGTAGAGGTAGGGTGGTAGAAAAGGTAGGGTGGCGTTCAATGTAGAGTGGTAGTAGAAGTTAGGTGGCAGTAGAGGTAGGGTGGTAGAAGAGATAGGATGGCAGTAAAAATAGAGTGGTAGTAGAAGTTAGGTGTCAGTAGAGGTAGGGTGGTAGAAGAGGTAGGGTGGCAGTAAAAGTAGAGTGGTAGTAAAAGTTAGGTGGCAGTAGAGGTAGAGTGGTAGAAGAGGTAGGATGGCAGTAAGGTATAGTGGTAGTAGAAGTTAGGTGGCAGTAGAGGTAGGGTGGTAGAAGGGGTAGGGTGGCAGTAAAAGTAGAGTGGTAGTAGACGTTAGGTGGCAGTAGAGGTAGGGTTGTAGAAGAGGTAGGATGGCAGTAAAAGTAGAGTGGTAGTAGAAGTTAGATGGCAGGTAAGGTAGGGTGGTAGAAGAGGTAGGATGGCAGTAAAAGTAGAGTGGTAGTAGAAGTTAGGTGGCAGTAGAGGTAGGGTAGTAGAAGAGGTAGGATGGCAGTAGGAATAGGGTGGTAGTTTAGAGGTAGGTGCGGCGTAGAAGCAGGATGGTAGTAGAGGTAGGGTGGAAGATAAAAGATGGTAGTAGACAGGGGCGGATCCAGAAATTTCTTCGCGGGGGGGGGGGGCATACGGGGGGGCACACTGGAGGTAAGAGGACATAATTTTTTTTTTTGGTCCCTCAAAAATCGCAACGACACGGCGAGCCGCTGAATAAGCGGAGGAGGGGGGGGGGGGGGTGTAAGAGCAATTTTCTTTTTCTTTTGCTCCCGAATATTAAAAAATCGCGCCGGCATTAAATTCGCTCATGGGGGTGGGGGGAGGGGGGCATGTCCCTGTTTGCCAGTACATTTTTGGCGAATTTGGGGCTGATTTCAACATTTTATTTTGGTCGGGGGGGGGGGGGGACGTGCCCCCTGTGCCCCTCCCTGGATCCGCCACTGGTAGAGGTAAGGTGGTGGTAGAGGCAGGGTGTTGGTAGGGGTAGGGTGTTTGTATGTGTAGGGTGGTGGTGGAGGTAGGGGTGAAATATGGGAATGATGGTAATAGGATGAGGATGAAGAAGTGGTAAATTGTTATTAGAGGTAGGATAATGGTAGTAGATGTATGGTGGTAGGGTGTAACGATAGTTGAACTAGGAGTACGACTGTAGTAGGAACAAATGTACGAGATATAGAAATGTAGCAGATGAAGGATTCACACCCACACAGCCACACACACATACACACATAAACACGCACTTTTTTTATTTATTTTTTTTATTTTTTATTTTAACAATTTTGTTTTATTTCTCCAGATGTGTAATACAAACCATGACATACAATTGAATAAAATAAACGTGTTCAATATTGATGCTTTTACATAAACATAATTAAACACAAACTTATTTGCAGTATAATATAACTTAGCAACAAAGTAAACGTATAAGTACTTAAACATAATATGTCAATTGTAAATGTTATTTACTTATATATTACAACAACAAAAAAAATCTGGAGGTAATTTTACTGAAACAATCCTGCCCCCTCCCTGCCCCCTCCATCACACAGACATACTCACCCTCTATCACACAAACATACTCACCCACTCACATACATACTCACCCACCCACCCACCCACCCCCCCCCCCCACACACACACAGTACTCACTCAGTGGATGTCTGCCAAACACACACATACGCACACACACACACACGTATGGGTAGATTGTCGTCGTTGTTGAAAATTTATTGAGATAATAGATCTATAGTATAATAACTTTTTACTTGGCTACTGTCAAACGTTAATGTTATGTCATAATCATACTGGCTACAACCTTTACTATTTTTCCTAATCTTTTGAGCGAGGTCACGTTGGATACAAAGCCAAAAATGTTATACTTATCGTACCCTCACAGAAGCGACCAGAACATCACAAGACAGGAAGATCTGGCTTGACGTCATGAAGCAGAAGCCATCACACATCTCCCAGATGGTGCGGAAGGCTTAGGTCAAGGTAGGTCAAGCCAGACATTGTAAAATCTATTTTACAAGTTCAGCTATTTATCGCTCAAAAGTTCTTATTTTCAATGTTATATATGCCTTTGGTTGAGCATATAGAAAGTAACACAATCCGGTGTTCAATTTATCCCTCTCTAAATTTCATTGACATTTTTTTTCTTCAAAATGATAGAGTTCAATACTTTTGTTGGCTAGTTGTAAAGAAATAAGCCACGAAGTATCTTTTGCTTAGTGATTTATATTTTGTCACAAACTGGATAACAAAGACGATATAGTTCATGTAGGGTACACATGAACCATGGTGCGCCCTTTAGTATTTCAAGCGATGCCAAAAACAGGTGCCACGTAATCAAAGGGGAAACCGAAGAGAATTTAACAAAGAATACCAGGCAGAATAATGTATGGGATTCATTTGCAGGGTCTGAACAACAGTGCTTTAATGGCACAGTATAAACTTGTCATCACAAAAGTGTGCATGAAACCAGATCCGATCATGCAAAAACTCAATTGATCTATAATAGACTTGAATTGTGTTTTGTCTCCTTCCAAACAATGTACATAATTATGTTCCTTTAATGCTGGAATCATAGATAATAAAGTACAGTAACCCTTTACTGAAATGCAAAATACTTCATGTAACTAGGAAATAATCAAGTCCAGTAGGCTGTAAGCAGCTATCATTTGTATTTGACGAATAAGCGTCCTCAGTGCAGCGTTAATATTCTAATTATTGTGTAGTAAGATACGTCAATGGGGGCAAATTAATGCTTCTAACAGCGTGTCCACATACACACAAAATTATCCCGAAACTCTATAAAGAAACGACATATACGAGTTGGGTTTTATAAAACATGTAAAATATGGACTGATCTTTGTGCAGGACAATTTCCCTCCTGGAAAATATTCTACGTAGTCTGAATGTATGTATCCGTGAAAAGACGAACAGAACAAACGTTTTCCCCTTTTGTTTTAGAGTAAAAGGGAGTGGCGGGGGTAGAAAATGCACTCGTTTTATATTCATTGAAATATTCATGATTGCCCCCCCCCCCCCCCCCAAAAAAAAAAATGGAATAATGAGAGAAGCCTAACAGTGAAATAGGAATGACGTATATTCGAATTACGATTTAGTTCACTGCACAGGACTTTGGATCTTGTTGAAAACGACAAAAATAACAACTGCACACTGCGAGAAAGAAAACCCCAAGTGTATGGTGTATGCTTATGCTAGTAACATGCAGAATCCGACTGGTTTCTCTGCTATAAAAGATTTCGAGTCTTAATCGTAACAATTCGAGTGGAGCGTTCCAGTATGGCCAGGAGACCGTCGATGAAATCTCATAAATCATGGATCTGATGTGGAGAAGGCGACTCCAGATGGACAAGTACCCTGACATTTCGCTGCATCATTCGGACGTCTGAAAGCAACGAAAGTTATACTCAATCATGGAGCTAACATGGATACAGGAGACAAGGACGGCTATTCCGCAGTATTCAAAAGGGAACCAGGGCAATACTGGCATTACTCCTTTACACATTGCAGCTAGGCACGGTGATCTTGATGACACAAAATATCTCACAAGTCAAGGAGCTGGGGTGAATGAGAGAGATAATGACGGTATGACAGCACTACACGCTTCTGCTCAGGAGGGTCATCTTGATGTCACCAAATATCTCATCAGTCAAGGAGCTGAGGTGAATAAGGGAGATAATGACGGTTGGACAGCACTACACGCTTCTGCTCAGCAGGATCATCTTGATGTCACCAAATATCTCATCATTCAAGGAGCTGAGGTGAATAAGGGAGATAATGACGGTTGGACAGCACTACACACTTCTGCTCAGGAGGATCATCTTGATGTCACCAAATATCTCATCAGTCAAGGAGCTGAGGTGAATAAGGGAGATAATGACGGTTGGACAGCACTACACACTTCTGCTCAGGAGGATCATCTTGATGTCACCAAATATCTCATCAGTCAAGGAGCTGAGGTGAATAAGGGAGATAATGACGGTATGACAGCGTTGCACGTTGCTGCTCCTAGAAGTCATCTTGATGTCACCAAATATCTCACAAGTCAAGGAGCTGAGGTGAATAAGGGAAATAATGCCGGTTGGACAGCAGTACACGCTTCTGCTCAGGAGGGTCGTCTTGATGTCACCAAATATCTCATCAGTCAAGGAGCTGAGATGAATAAGGGAGATAATGACGGTATGACAGCGTTGCACGGTGCTGCTCATAGAGGTCATCTTGATGTCACCAAATATCTCATCAGTGAAAGAGCTGAGGTGAATAAGGGAGGAAATAACGGTATGACAGCACTACACGCTTCTGCTCAGGAGGGTCATCTTGATGTCACCAAATATCTCATCAGTCAAGGAGCTGAGACGAATAAGGGAGATAATGACGGTATGACAGCGTTGCACGGTGCTGCTCATAGAGGTCATCTTGATGTCACCAAATATCTCATTAGTGAAAGAGCTGAGGTGAATAAGGGAGGAAATAACGGTATGACAGCACTACACGTTGCTACTCATAGAGGTCATCTTGATGTCACCAAATATCTCATCAGTCAAGGAGCCGAGGTGAATAATGGTGAAAATAACGGTAGGACAGCACTGCACGCTTCTGCTCAGGAGGGTCATCTTGATATCACCAAATATCTGATCAGTCAAGGAGCTGGGGTGAATGAGGGAGATAATGATGGTTGGACAGCACTACACGCTTCTGCTCAGGAGGGTCATGTTGATGTCACCAAATATCTGATCAGTCAAGGAGCTGAGGTGAATAAGGAAGACAATAACGGTATGACAGCACCACACGTTGCCACTCTTAAAGGTCATCTTGATGTCACCAAATATCTCATCAGTCAAGGAGCTGAAGTGAATAATATACATGATAACGGTATGACAGCACTACAAGTTTCTGCTCAGGAGGGTCATCTTGATGTCACCAAATATCTCATCAGTCAAGGAGCTGAGGTGAATAAGGGAGAAAATAACGGTATGACAGCACTACACGTTGCTACTCATCAAGGTCATCTTGATGTCACCAAATATCTCATCAGTCAAGGAGCTGAGGTGAATAAGGGAGATAATATCGGTATGACAGCACTACACGTTGCCACTCTTAAAGGTCATCTTGATGTCACCAAATATCTCATCAGTCAAGGAGCTAAGGTGGATAAGGGAGATAATGACGGTTGGACAGCACTACACACTTCTGCTCAGGAGGATCATCTTGATGTCACCAAATATCTCATCAGTCAAGGAGCTGAGGTGAATAAGGGAGATAATAACGGTATGACAGCACTACACGTTGCTACTCATAAAGGACATCTTGATGTCACCAAATATCTCATCAGTCAAGGAGCCGAGGTGAATAATGGTGGGAATAACGGTGGAGCAGCACTACACGTTTCTGCTCAGGAGGGTCATCTTGATGTCACCAAATATCTCATCAGTCAAGGAGCTGAGGTGAATAATGGTGCAAATAACGGTATGACAGCACTACACGCTTCTGCTCATAAAGGTCATGTTGATGTCACCAAATATCTCATCAGTCAAGGAGCCGAGGTGAATAATGGTGATAATGACGGTTGGACAGCACTACACGCTTCTGCTCAGGAGGGTCATCTTGATGTCAACAAATATCTCATCAGTCAAGGAGCTGAGGTGAATAAGGGAGATAATAACGGTTTGACAGCACTACACGTTGCTACTCATAAAGGTCATCTTAATGTCACCAAATATCTCATCAGTCAAGGAGCCGAGGTGAATAATGGTAAAAATAAGGGTAGGACAGCACTACACGCTTCTACTCAGGAGGGTCATCTTGATATCACCAAATATCTCATCAGTCAAGGAGCTGGGGTGAATGAGGGAGATAATAACGGTTTGACAGCACTACACGCTTCTGCTCATCAGGGTCATCTTGATATCACCAAATATCTCATCAGTCAAGGAGCTGAGGTGAATGAGGGAGATAATAACGGTATGACAGCGTTACATGCTTCTACTCAGGAGGGTCATCTTAATGTCACCAAATATCTCATCAGTCAAGGAGCCGAGGTCAATAATGGTAAAAACGACGATATGACAGCTTTAAGCAGTGCTGCCCTCAGCGGTCATCTTGATGTAACCAAATATCTCATCAGTCAAGGAGCTGAGGTGAATAAGGGAGATAATATCGGTATGACAGCACTACACGTTGCCACTCTTAAAGGTCATCTTGATGTCACTAAATATCTCATCAGTCAAGGGGCCGAGGTGAATAATTTTAAAAATGACGGTATGACAGCTTTAAGCAGTGCTGCCCTCAGTGGTCATCTTGATGTTACCAAATATCTCATCAATCAAGGAGCTGAGGTGAACAAGGGAGATAATGACGGTATGACAGCGTTGCACGGTGCTGCTCATAGAGGTCATCTTGATGTCACCAAATATCTCATCAGTCAAGGAGCTGAGGTGAATAAGAGAGATAATAACGGTAGGACAGCACTACACGTTGCTACTCATAAAGGTCATCTTGATGTCACCAAATATCTCATCAGTCAAGGAGCCGAGGTGAATAATTGTGAAAATGACGATATGACAGCCTTAAACAGTGCTGCCCTCAGTGGTCATCTTGATGTAATCAAATATCTCATCAGTCAAGGAGCTGGGGTGAATGAGGGAGATAATGACGGTTGTGATAATAACAACAGTGAGACCCTAGTCCTGTTTCTTAACTTTTTGTCAATATACATGTTTCTCACATATCATAAGGATTGCTTAAAAAGTTAACTTATCACTGAATAATTGATCACTTGCAACTAAATACTGTATAGAACTTTGGCTTTCATAGCAGTTTTTTAAATTAAATTTAAAATCAAGTTTTCATGCTGCATGTTTTCTTATATCCAGCTCGGCAAGATAGATTTAACGGATATCCATCTTGCCATCCAAGACGGTCATACATCCACTATTGAGAAGTTAGTTTCTGAGGGAGCTGATATCAATGCCCAATCAACTGACGGCCAGACGTGTCTCCATAAAGCCATTAAACTCTGCTATAAGGGCGACAGGGTTATGCATGACTCGGGTACACTAAAAGAGGTGAGTAGTACCCCAGTAACACAAACGAGACCGACACCAGACCGACGAGAGTCTGAACAACAAATTATGTTACGGGCTAATATTGGTCATTTTTGGAGTCGACATGAAGTCGTTATGGCGGTGTCACCGACATAAAATGTTCGTCTAGGTCATTAGTGAATCCTAAAATCTGATACCCATGATTGGCCAAAGAAAATGTGTATGTTGGTGTGTGTGCGCGTGTTTGTGTGAGTGGGGGAAATGTACAACGTAAATAGGAATTTTCACAACTTTGAATCCAAGAGGCAGCGTTAAACTTCGCGTATATATGGTGCTCATCCACCCTGGCTATTGATGGACGATACTGTTCAAGTAAAAAAGCATATACATTTTGATGTTTCAGATCTCTGATGAGTATTATAAGGGCGAACTATCTCCTGAGAAGGCCTTGGTGTTTTATCTCCTAAAGAATGGAGCCAAGTTAGATGTGAGGGACAAGACTGGCAACCTACCAATTCAATATGCCAAGGACGAAATTGTCAAACAGATGATTCTGTCGAGGTGATACTTTTAAGTCTAAAATAATAACATTCAGTCCAGTTGTAAAACAAAAGATTGATCAAAACCCAAGGAAATAATGCATTTCTTCATCTTCGTGATATAATTTTGTATTGAATTAGACAGTCTAGCCTTTATATAGTTTGTAAATCTTAACAGTTGATTATAAATGTGTTGTTCAAACAATAACTTGTACATATTTTGTGACAATTGTGAGTATTAATTTGTTCGGGGCTAGTAAGTGAAGCCTACTAGGTCGTAAACTCCACTCCATCCTTTTTTCCTTCTGTATATACATGTATAAATAGATTATTTGTTTAACATAATTCGTTAAGAAAATATGAACTAACTGTCGTCCTTTAATTGTTTGGGTTTTGTGAGAATTATATTTTACCGCATTACCAGGTAAAAAAAAAAAAAATCTTCTGTTCCTACACAACACTAAGATTAGTGTCTCTCTTTTTTTAAATATGGGCCTCGATAAGTGACATTTAACAGTTGTTCGATTCATAATAATATATAATAATATTGGATTCTTACATAGCGCACGTATCGACCTTGCAAGGTCCTCAAGGCACTCCAACATTATTTTTTGTTTATTTATTTATTTCCACATGTGGGGTGGATTGCCCTTTCAACTTGTTGATTTTCAAAGGGGTCCACACACATTTAAAAACAGTTACAAATCATATCAACAAACAAGCAAAGAAATAAACAATTAGATACATGAAATATACAAGAGATAAGCAAATAAACAATTACATCATTTAAATACATGATATATACAAGAAAATTCAGTATGGGTACATTTTGGGTAAGAATATGTTTCCAGTCAAGGAGGATAATGTACTTCTTAAATTGTTGAGCTGTGAGTGTGTATAAAGATGAAGATTTCCCGATTATGGTAGGTTCCCACTGCCGATCAAACCAACCCGACCAAGCCCGATCAAGCTATTTTGGCCTGGTCGGGCTCGTTCGGCAAGGGCAATCAGGGTCGGTCTACCTTGATCGGGGTCGGTCTACCTTGATCGGTATCGATCTGGCTTCCTACACGACAATCTTTGGCATGTCAAAAAATATCGTGTAGGGGTCGAGAAGGCAAGCGATCGTACAGCGATCGTGTATTGGTCGAGTAGAGGTCGAGCTGATCGGGAGTCGATCGTATAGAGGTCTAGTTTGATCGGGGTGGATTTTTTCCGCCGATCACTACCCGATCATCTCGATGTATACACAACTTCTACACGATTGGTTCCCGATCAACTCGATTAACAACTCAACCGCTTCGCAATCGGAGCATGTCTGCCCTAAACAGTTACTCGACCGAACTCGCTCACTTCTCGACTGATTCTCGATTACATCCCGAGCACTTCTCGACCGCTCTCGATGTTTCTGATCGCAACTCAACCAAGGACACAATACGTACCGGTATATTGATACTAGTTAAGTTAATCGCTTATAGAATTGGTAGTAACATGTGACAGCGACACGCAGGCGCGGATCCAGGATTTCTTAGGGGGGGGGGCAAATTTGAAATTATGCGAGCCAAATATTAGTACGTAATAACATCGGCAGTGGCAAAAACATTTTTTTTTGTTTTTTGTTTTGGGGGGGGGGGGGTAGACAAAAAAAATCCCAATCACCCTACTCTTACATGCAGTCCCCGCTGAACGTTTCTCGGCGGGGGTCAAGCCCCCAGAACCTCAGGGGGAATAGGCATTTAATTATCGTCAGATGATCATATTTTCATACATTATTTGTGACGCTGGCATGTCACGAATTAGGGTGGAGTCCAGGGGGAGGAGCCCCCTGAAGCTCAGGGGTTTGGTGCCATAAATTACGGTCAGATGAGCTTATTTTATACCTTATTTGTGACACTGGCAGGACATAAATTGGTGTTGGGTCCAGGGGGCGGAGCCCCCAGAAGCTCAGGGGTTTTATACCTTAAATTATCGTCAGATGAGCTTATTTTTATACCTTATTTGTGAAACTGGCAGGCCACTAATTGGCGTCACGGATTTTAAGCATTAAATTACCGTCAGGTGAGCATCCAGGTGCCTGACTTCGGCCCTAGGTGAAATCCAGGGGGCAGAGTCCCCGAAAGCTTATGAGTTTTAAGGCATTTAATCACGGTCATATGAGGCATTTTTTTTGGGGGGGGCCGGAAATTGGAAAATTACGTTGTCAGATATTTCATTCAGTGGCTTGGGGGGAGGGGGGAAGTAACACTTTTTTGTTGTTGCTTTCTTTAGCACACATTCTTTGTTTTTGTTGCCAGGGGGCCGGGCCCCCGGGCCCATACCCCTTCCCTGGATCCGCCACTGCCCACAAATGTAACTGTTCGATTTACATCTCTTGAGTGTCTAAGATGAACTGAACGCTGATCAAAAATGAGTACTGTACTATCAGCTGACGATAATATTTTGTGCAACCACTCAATTCACGAGTCAGCTTGGATCCCTGTTCGAACAGGTCGATCTGCTCGGGCCGAGATTGTGTAGAGATCGTGTGTACGTCTAGTTGGTCTAGTAAGGATCGCGTTGGGATTGTATGTAGATCGGAATGATCGAGAAGAGATCGAAGTTGTGGTCGTCTATACGTCGTGCGGGAGTCGTGATAGCGGTCGGGAAGAGCTTGTGTTTAGGCATGGGGTCGGGATTGCTCGGGGAAATATGGGTGATCGGGCTTGATTGGGCTCGGTCGGGTTGGTTTGATCGGCAGTGGGAACCTACCATTACATTCCATAATTTGGATCCCCTATATCTAAGACATCTTTTTCCATAATTTGTTTTTATGCGAGGTATGGAAAAATGCACATCACCAACCCTGAGACTGTAATTAAATGTCTGAGTTATAAATTGCATTGCATTACCCGGCTATGCTAGGCTGCCGATTTCGACGCTCACAACATTTTAAGGAATTCCTTCCTACCGGTACCCATTTAACACCTGGGTGGAGAGTGGCAAATGTAGATCAATGTCTTGCCAAAGGACATTAGTCAATATAATTTATGTGATTTTTCATAAGTGGAAACAAATACACGTTCTCACAGCACAAATTGTTTAGAAATGACTTATCGACTTTATTACATCTGCACTGATTTAATTTCAGATTACCTTCTTTAGAGGAGATCCAGTCTTATCGAGGTAAGAACCTCCTTCAAACACAAAAAGCTTTTCTCAGTGTAAATGCTAAACTACTGCGTCCATTTTTTCTTATCCATTAAGTCACAGATTAAAGTCAAGCGAAGATTATTTTTCAGTTTTCCATCCCAAAGAACAAAGAAGTTAGGAATTCATTGTCTGGGCCATTTATATTACTTAAGCGCACACCCAACTCGCTCACGTACTCCCTACAAAAACTGCATTATTATTCATGTATGAAGAACTAAGGGTCAGGGTTCCATTAATGACCCAAATACGAGAGATGAACGTTGAACGACCAGATAATAAACAGATAAATATAATTAAAGAAGCAATATCGATAATACGTTATTGATCTACCATAGACCCTAATTCAAATGTTACAAACCAGGAAGGAATGTCAGTGTTTGGGTAAATAAAGTGAATCCTTTTTCTTTTAGCAGAAATGAGATGAAAACTGTATTTATATATTTTGGTATATCATTCCAATGACTTCCCGATCTGAATTTACAGTTACTTTGTCGATTATGTCATTTCTTATTATTGTGTCATTTCCTTATGTTTGAAATAAATAAAAGATGAACCATCAACTCCTTCCATCGTCTCAGTTGAAGTCGAAATGAATACCAGTCAGGAAATCGAAATCGAAGACCATGGCGTATCACTGTATATTTCTCCGGAGGCTGTTCATCAGAGTGACCCGTGCACGATCACTTTAACCCTCTTACGAGACACTCCCAGTGTTGACATCCAAGATGATGAATCAGTGGTCTGCTACGGGATCAGATGTGATCCTCCAAACATGATCTTCCACCAACCTGTTAAGATCAGGATACCACACCATTCATTGGTCACGAACCCTGATCGAGTTAAACCAGACATCGTCTCCCGTGTATGGGATTCAGTCAAGGGTAAATCTATTTGGTCAGATTAAGAAAATTACCTTTTTTAATGCTGGGATAAATGCAAATTAATACACCGAGGTACACTATTAGCATTTGTAAGACATTGTAGAGCAATCGCCATGAGCGCCTATCTGAGGCAGACACCGACACTTTAGAAGAAGCCATCATCATCATCACATCTTCATGTTAAACCACTTGATAACATTTTTTATGAAACCTATTATGTCGTCTTCCTCTTCGCTAGTAGTACAGACCAGCGCAACCACCGGATGCATTCTTAATATATTAAGCATTGCCTCTTTAATCTTAACTACTGTTTTTGATCTCGGAGTTAATAGTTAAGCTCTAAGTATCAGCCTGATCACAGTGCCAAATCGTCATGAGGAACAATTTGAAACTAACATGTATCTGCGGAAACTTTCAGTAAAGGGGAAGGGGCGAAGGGAGAGTTGGTGCTTTTTAATATTGATTCTTAAATTCAAAACCATTTAAAATAAATATTTTTTCACAAGAACACCCACTATGGATATAAATATTTGATAAATAATATTTCTCAACAAAAAACGAATTTTGTTTTGTTACCCACTGACACCAGATATACCGAGAACGTTACGAAAACGATCATCCAGCTCACCAGCCGAAGCACCATACTGCAGAGTGTACAGGAGACATCTTGAGCTGTACATAGGTCACTGTGCTGAGTGGTGGGTTGTTATTCCTCTCGAACAACAGGTGATCGTTCACCAACTTATGTGCACCCCATACACCCCAGACAAGATAGAGAGAGGCGAGGAGTTTGAGGTTCACCTGCAGATGCATGCGGACCTACCTGGGATTGAAGCGGTCAGTAAAAAGCACGTGATTATTAGCAACCAATTGTTGGAATGTATTACTTACAACTTCTCCGCAACGTTTCACAAGTTCACTGGCTTCTTCAGGCAGTATGATTTATATTTTTGGGAAAGCCCGTCTTATTGCTAAAATGGCCCATATGTTAAAATGGATTTTTTTTTTGCTCCCCCAAATAGTGGGATTGTTAAAAGAAAAATTATTTAACTTTGAAATTTTTCTGAGATTTTTCTAGGATTATGGATATTTTAAGAACCGTGATTTCTCAATGCCAAGAAACATTTAGAACCATTTCATTCTAAAAGTTATTAAATAGTGATTTAGTTTTCTGTTGAGGTTCAAAACGTTTTCTTCACCGAAAGGAAATTGCGGTTTCTCATAAATGTTTATCGACGGTACTTACCTTTGTAATAGGATATACGAGGGGAGAAGAAGCAGCAGTCGTACCACAAGAGCCATCGCTCTGTTCCCTTCAGTGTTGAATCTAAGTCTGGTCACGTCACAGTGACGTGTCATCGTGAGGGCAGACAAGTTGAAAGCAAGGTAAACAAAACTCAAAAGGATTTATATCACGTGTGACGTGTTAATGTTCACTATAATAATCTGTAGCAAATATATAACTTTTGTGTTTTCATTGCAAAGGCTACATTTGATGATCAAGCTATTTTTTCTTCTTAAAAGTTACCGAGGTTTCATGAAAAATGTCAGATGTAAATATATTCTCACTTTTTTAAAGTACTGTTCTTACCTTGGATATTTTGCCTTCTGACATTTGATATGTGACACTATTGCCGGGAAATGTAACTTAAAGGGATAGTTGAGTTCTGTTGCAGAGGGCGCTACACAAAATATTTTTTTGTGAGATGATGAAAAACTGAGTGTCAAATTTGAAAGAACATAATATTTAAATGACAAAATTATCTTTGTTTGATCAAAATCGGTTCAGAGACGGCTGAAAGTTAACGATTTCTAATACTTGTGTACCACCACAAATATTAGGTATTCTGACAAATTTGAAGAAAAAAACCGAAATAACGCCTTTTACGTCGTATTTCAGCCAATGCCGATGTTGGCTTTTTTGTTGGCATTTTTGTGTTGCTTATATTAGGCACAACCAGCCGGCCCATGTATTGTTATTTTTAATTAGATAATTAATTAACGGTCACCATGTGTTATTGAAAGTGGAGCTGAATTGGTATGCTCGTATTGGCTAAATTTCACACATTTTGGGGTCTAAAATTACCTTCAGAGCAATTTTAGGTTCTAAAAGGGCACTAAAAATGTCATAGATAACAGTAACCATGCACTTTGAAGGCATTTGCGGTCTGAAAACAGAACTCAACTATCCCTTTAAACATTCCCTCCCATGTTTGATGAAGTTATCCGACATGAACATCATCCTATTGATGCCTAAGATTTGATGGAGATGCAGTTCACACCAAGGAGGAAGAGAAGGGCGTTTACCACCAATCATAATTATAAACTAAATGCTTACCATACGCACTCCCCTAATTGGTTCATTTGGTACTCCGTGGAAATGTATCCATGGTAAACTCAATCGCATCTACTTAAACAAACAAAAAATCAGTTACAGGGATGTTTAATATCCTCGTATGACACTTATTGAAATGTTGAATTGTGAAATTACGACCATGACGTAGTTGAACATGATTTTAATGGGATACAATATAGGGTATGGAAATCGCCCTTGAGCTGATTTATCGAAAATAGTTGTGATCGTGTTGGTTACACGAGATGCTATGAATAAATTTACACATCTCGATTTTGTTGTAATTTTCCTCGTAATGACATCGGTTTAAATATTAGTATTGTTATTTTTCTATTTATTTCAATATCATAGGTTCTCTCTTTGAAGGATGTTTATGGCAAGATTAGACACAACATATTGTTGTCCGTGACTCCTACTGAAGATGATGAAGAATTCACACGAATAACTATTACGATTACACAGGCTGGAAGGCTATGGGCGTCTCGAACCATTGCTTTTATCATCAGACACACAGGTACAGTCTTTCTTCATCATATTTGTGCACAAAATGACAAATTATCATTTAATTCATGGTCAATAACTTGTAATAACTAGAACACTTTGTAGAATTACACGAGAAATGATATCTAGCGCTTATAAATGATTGCATCCGAGTGTAATGTTTTTCAATAAGCAATTAATACCCAAGATTATCCGAAAAGTGAAATCATATTCAGTTCGGAATGGGTTTTATTATCTTTTTGGTACGATTTTTAGACAGTTTGTCATGAAATACGAAATATGGGCATAGGTACAAGCAGAGGAAATAGTTTAATAGTAGTAATAATAATAATAATACAAAAAGCAAAAGTCATTCCCATATACTCTTTATTTGCCCTTTCTATCGAAAATTGTAGATGGACAGGAGCCCCTATCTCCTTCTAAGCCTCTAACATTTCTTCGGTAAGTTTCAAATCTGTTTTTGTTTTTTCATTATGTGAGTTGAAACAAATAATTTTATTATTGCAAGTACTTTTTGCATCCCATTATATCTACGTTGCGAAATGTAATCATAAATTGATTCGATGACATTTCCCAGTTTCACCGCACCATTTCGTCAAAAATAATGATAGGGCCAATGAGGCAATCCAATTTGAGGTTGCGTTTATAGATTGGAATGTATGTAACATTTGGTCCTGAGTTGAATTTAGGCATGTGTGTAGTAAATAAATAACAATGCTGTTTCATTTGAAAAAAAGCTACATGTAAACCATTTGAAGGAATGAATCTTTATACTCTTTAAGAATTAAGGGATAGATCAAACCAATACCTCTGTTTTCTGTTTTTCATTCAGGACTCGAACAAATTTTTCCCTCACCTCATTATTTTGTACTTTGCAAAGCAAAGATGATCAAAATTGGATTCGGTAGCACATATGTCGTGTAATAATTCCTGGGTCTTTGATTAATATGGACAAATACAAAGAAATGTCCTGCCGTAAGTCATTTAGCGTCAGATTTTTTGCATACCTTTATAACCATCGATTTAAAGTAGTTTCAACAAAGCAAAGTTAGACACAACAAAGCAAAACCCTCACTTTGTCTGGCAGGGCACAGGAAGAAATCTCGAAAAGTGACCTGCCAGACATTGATGTCCTTACAGTAGCGCAAACAATGACGGTACACCAGTTCTATGATTTGGGAGTAGCTCTTGGTTTCACCATACAACAACTGGATGTCATAGAATACAGGAGGTTCCATGACAAAGAGCAGGCCATCTATGACATGTTGGTAACATTGAGAGAGAGACAACCGTCCGGCCAAGCAGCAAAGAAAACGTTTCTGTCACTCATGGAATCTATAGATACACCAGCAGAAGAAACGGTCGTTTCAGGTTTGACTTTTGAACAAAGTGTCGGTTTGTCTTTCTATATATATAGTCGATGTCCATTTAACATGAAGAAAATGACTACCCTATAAAACACTAGAAACAAAAATTTAAAAAAGGAGAAATTCACTGTTTTTGAAATGGTACCTACATTAAACACAAATTGTTGTAAAACAATAGGCTTCAACCTTTCTGCTAACTTAAGGACGAGTACACACAAGTACTTCCAGTTGTTTTTCAAGCAACTTAGAATCATCGAGTTCTATAATCAGGATAATACATAATAATTATGTGTATTGTATGCATACTGGCACATCATACATGGTGTTTGCCCCGTGTTGTGCGCTGCCCGAAGTAATAGAAATAGATACATATAGGTTAGAGCGCTAGAGTAATGATCAATAGCGCGTTGTAACAAGGGCTGAATTGTAGTGGAAATTAAGTATTTGGGTTACTTAAAGATATTACACCTCAAAATACATGTCATCTTGTTCTAAACGGACAAAATAGAATAAATAGACGGTGGGATACTAAAATTAATACTTATCTACATCATACATGTAAACGGGAGTATGAGAGAAGTACAATAGTTTATTGGCTTGGCGTATTAAAACGAGGCTAACAACTAGCTTTATTCCCTTTTGTTTTAAAGGTATGTTGTTTATTATTACATTCGTATTCTTATTTGTTTTTATGTTTATATCTTCCTGTTCTACTTTTGCTTCATCTACGTGCATCAGACATTGGACCGGCTGGGTAAGATTCTAATTTATATCAATATTTTACTAAGGTGTTGATAGAATTGATATTGAACGTCGGTCCAACGCTCTTTGTTTCCGCCAATGAAAATAAACTGACTGCAGTATTAGCAATACAAGACGGTTAATGTGAGGCATAGGTTTTAATGCAAAGCAAGTATAAATTGTATGTTCCAATGTTTAAAAACAGTCTCAACAACTTACAATAAAGTAAACGAATTCATTACAAATGGATAAAAAGACTGTAAGACAAATAATTGTGACAAATCAAAATATAATCAAAATACAAAAGAAGTGTCATAATAACATAATAATTGGAATGACTATTTAAGATAATGAATCACATTTAGACGGGATGGAAACAAGAATACAGAATGCATATTAAAGTGATGTGGAGAGAGCCAACAGGAATACAGTTGAATAGTCTGAATTGCGTTGAAACACAATCGACGAGAAGAAAATGTTTACAAAAACACCTTAATTAATATATTTGGGAAATTACATTGATCGAGAGGAAAATAGAAGAAGAGGAAAGAAGATGATATGAGGGGTGCAAATTAGCTGGCAGAAAGACAGAAAAGGAGAAAAACAACATTAACACACACGACCATCCACATACTAGTACCTTTAAACACTCATTATAATCTCTCGGCGATTTGAATTAATTGAAGAAACGAGAAAATATACTTGTTGGTTTCTTAACATAGACTTTATCTAATGATACAGAGAAATTCCTGGCAATACACTGCTTGCGTTCGCCCGTCAGATCAGACCAAAGAAGTTCTATGAGATTGGCGGGAAGCTTGGATTCAACAAGTCAGAGTTACAACACATCGAACATCGCACATTGTACAACAGGAATAACGCTAACATACAAATGCTGTCACGTTGGAAAGCATCTCAGACTTCAGGGCCTAAAGCAAAGCAGACACTGAAGCTGGTTTGGGAATCTGTGCAGGACTCAGCGAAAGCAGAGAAAACCGAGGGTATCATAAATTATGCAATTATAGTCTGTAAACGACAATGATCAATCAAATCACTTTCTTGTATTCCACAGTTACACATTGAGGGTATTCAATTAAAACTGAGCCGTTCACCGTATGTACAACATTATGTATACAATAAATAAATAAATTATTCTCTAAGGTCTCTTTGAACTCAGCCATATAGGTAAGAGAGCAACTATTGGATAGGCCTCACGAGTAATTAAAATGAATGAAACACGAAAATTAAAGATGCTATAATGGATACCCGGAAATTTAACATTCAATCAATTGATATGCTTTTCCCTAGGCTATAGCTAAATTTAAATTCAAGACAAAAATTACTTTCATGCCATATTGACAATTAAAATTGGGATGGGTAGCTTGAAGGAATATAGAGTAGCTACTATGTGCAATAAACATTATATTGTATTTTAAAACTATGACCACTGTCAATTCCTCGTACACCTCGCCCTCGTCGTCTACAATAATTTGATAAAGGGGAAGGGGAAGGGGCAATTATTTCAAAGGAAAATGTCATTTGTCGAAGTAAAATGGTCTCTTATCGGATTATAATAGAGGCATTTATCAGAGTTGAAGGGCGCACTTCTCGTACCTATTTGCTTCATCATAATGTTTGTATTTATATTCTGGACAACTTTCTTATGTCATGTGTGGGAACATGCACTGTATAGCTCTAGCATGAGACGTCAGAGCTGGTATAACATACATGTACTGGAGAGTATGCTATTAATACATATATTTGCATTGCTGTTTAATATCAGATGGTAGATCTGCAACTGGAACATTTGGGGCCCTTGGTGGAAAGCTGTCTACCAAATCCCATGGGTTTACACTCCACATTCCACCTGGTGCCCTTCAGGAAGATGAGGAGATCAGCCTTCGGGTAATGACCGAGATTCCAAATGGCCTTACACTTAAAGAGGACGAGCTTCTAGTCAGCCATGGCTTCCAGTGTTACCCGTCTGGGCTACGCTTTAAGAAACCGGCAAAGCTGATAATACCTCACTGTGCATTAGTCACTGTTCCTAACCAAGTAAAGACCATACTGTATTCCTGGAATCAGTCAGGTAACTAAATTACGTTTTCAGCCTTTCCGAAAGTATAAACATTTTCGGGCTGTGTTTTAAGAGAAAAGTCAGATAATAGTTTGCATACTAGTTAATGAACTGGCATATAATCTATTGTATGGAACCCACATTGGCATAGGTCGAGAACCCGAATCCTAATCAAGCAACATTTTAATGGGATGAGTTATGATTCTTTTTCTAGTATTCTAAGATTTTTGTTTCATATATTCCGTTGGTAATGGGGGAGGGGGGGGGATTCGCCTCTTCACAACGAAGTCATCTTTTGCCATCATAGCCACTGCAGACTTTACATCATTTAACGTGTTTAATGTCGGGATGCCTAGCTCATCAAGCCTCGCAATGGGTGAACTATGATTATAGCTGTATAGACATTGTCACAACTTTAGGTAGCATATATGACATAAGATCTGACATATGATCAACAACATATGATCAATGCCGTTTCTAAATATTTGGATGGCAATGTCGGCTACATCGAAAATATCCACGTAAAATTTCTACAATACCAGTCGGGAACTCAATGTACGTTAATAAACTATGTTAAAAATGGCTCGCAGAAAGACTCATAAACTTTGATAACCATTCATGACCTCACATTTATAAAATTGGACAATTTGGTAACAAAATTGCTAGTAGAATTCATTATACCCTAGTGTTAAATCATTTTGTTTTGTTTCCTATTAGTTCTATCAACGCAACAGTTACAAAAACGGCCCGAATTAAAATGGCAATGTTGCCCAAAATAGCTTTATAGGAGGCATGTCCATTGATTTAATGAAGCTTTTGACGTTGATGTTCATACATTATGAATGATGAATACATGTACACGTAATGTCTTGATCCACCCATTACGATGTTTGCATCCCCAATCAGTTCAAATTTAAATTTAAATGAATTTATGTCTCATGCAAAACATAATACAATGAATAAGTATATTACACAAAATATACAATGTAATGACACATATAATAGTAATAGCAAGAGAAAAGAGGAACTAACTAGAAGCAGAGCTTGTTGAAGTATTAGTTCCTCAGAGGCTGTTTTACAATTTGTCTTGAAAACAAAATATACATAGAAAATCAATCAACAAACAAAAAATATGTAGCAAAGAAATTATGATTTTTTTTTGTCCATGTCAATTTACGATCGACATAAATTCCAAGGAATTTAGTACTCTGAACACAATCTGACGACTGGCGCATTCTGTGAATTCAGGGGACCTTTGCAAAGGCTATACATTTTTTTTAATTTCAAAGAAAATTTCACAGGGGGTAGTGTGGTATCAGGATAGATTAATCACGGTCATCAGACAAATTAATATTCATTTCTTCAATTAGTAGGTTAAGGTCTATGTAAACATAATTGTTCTTTCCTTACTCAAAAGAAATACATGAGAGAAATATTTCAGGACGATTGTTTATGTTAAGCTTATGTGAAGCCTAATGAGCTAAGAAAATTCACTATATCTAAGTCGCTTCCTGTCGTTTTTTATTGAACTGAATTCGTTTTGTTTTATTTTAAAGGTACACCTAAACGGCTCCCAGATTCCTCCCACATGATTTGTTCAGTGCAGGAACGGTGGCTAGAGGTCTCAGTCAGCCATTTTTCTGGAGGATTCTTTGCCTTGATTTGGGACTGGCTATTTTGTAATGGCATATTACTGTCATGCATGTCGTTTCTTCCCAGACTCATGCCTCCCTCCAGAAAACCGAGACTGGAGGTACGATTCGTCAAGAAGCCACATGGCCAAGGATGGGTAAACAGATATTAGCACCTTTTTAAATATTTTTTAAAAATTATTATTATTATCATTATTATTTCATTTTATTCATTTTTTCATTCATCTATTTATTCATTTATTTAGTTTGAAGTGTATTTGTTCCACATTTACATCAAAAAACAATTAGGGTGCATGTTATGGAGAAAGGAAAAGTTGGCAATCTTCAAAAGGGAAAGGGGCCGTTTTTAGAAAAGAAAAGGTGCGCGTGTCTTAGTAAAAAAAACAGGGCAGTTATCAGACGTAAAGATTGGGCACTTCTTGCATCTGAAGAGGGACAATCAACAGAGATGAGTAATACTAATTGGATTTATATAGCGCCATTTCCAAAGGATACAAGGCGCTGTCTCTTAACTTCGTACCTATTTTCCATACATTATACTTGATTTGAAATCTTTATAAAAAAAAATGTGTGTGTACGCTTGTATAAAAAAAGAATTTAAATTGTTTTTTGATGTAAATGTGGAACAAATAAACTTCAAACTAGTTGTACAGGTATGTTTTCAGTTGTTTTTTTAAACAAAGTGAAGTACTATGGAGAACGCACTTTTCATAATGGAAATGGGGTTGAAATCTGTTAACGGAAAAGGGCACTTATCAGATTTGTATAGGGGCATTTATCAGATGCAAAACGGGCCTTTTGAAAAGGGGAAGGGGCTCATATGAAAAAGGTAAAGGGGCACTTATCCTAAATAAATATGTTAATTATTAGAAAGAAAAAGGGGCACTTGTCCCATGTAAAAAGGGGCACTTTGGGTCCCTAGACAAGTTAGGGGGAGCTCTGTCTCTCCCATTAACAATTTATGTCGCCAATCAACAGTTTTCGAGGCTTGTCTGTATTCTAAAAATCAAGCTAAGTTATCACTTTAACTATTAGTATTTGAACGTTACTTAAAAAAAAACTTTTACATCCTTCAGCACCTTTTGGTTCTTTACATATCAATATTGTTTCTCTTTTTGGCACTCTAGGTTTTGGTCGTAAATATTCATCGAGCATGGTCTTTTAGACTAAACATTGTAACTTTTCCACTTTCATATATCAATTCAACGAATGAATATCCCGATGCCGAAAATATACTTTTATACTTATCTGTGACATCGAAAACTGTGAATGGAAGGCCTTGGTCTTTTTAATACCTTTCAGACTGTTTCTTTCAATCAATGCCATTTCGGACGTCATCTTATGTTTCTGATTTTCATGACAGATAAAGCCCATTTTCACGGATCTAAATGAATTGCTTGACCCATGCAACCACAATTTATTCCTTTGGACGATTCCAGCGCGTACTTTATTTGAAATACACATACATCTGAGATATGGTGTGTATTAATAAAAGTGTAAATATGAATTTTATCTACTTGATTTTAAAAAATTCCACACACCTTTATAACAAGCCTTTTTGTACACATGATTTTTCAGATGGATGTCCATGCATTAAATGACCCCCATTTCAAGCCTGTGAAGGTCGATGACGATGAGATTGTGTTTCGACAGGGAACACTAATAGTCGCTTGCAAGCTGGGTGAGCAGAGTCCAGAATCAGATGGACATGTAAGTGTACTTTTCGGTATTGCTATATTTCGTTAAAAATTGAAACAAGGGCCATGTGGAAACAAGAACAGTTCAAATTTAATTTAAACAGTCGTGCAATCAATCATATTTTCGTTCATCATTATCTAAACTTCAAATACTTTTTAACATTTCAGTATGGACACCGGCTGTTCCTATATACTCGAATAAAAAAGATGATGAAAATATGCTAATGATAATTCTACTCGTATAATGACAATAATAAATAAGTCACTTTGAATGTACTAAATGACATTGTGTTGCCATTTAATTAACCTTGAACAAAGACACATAAATTACTTATTTCGTTTTTTGTCGGTTCAATATATTTGAAGCAATACATGAAAAAATAAAAAAGGATTTCCCGTCTATTTGTATTTTCTCCCAATCTAGGAACATGTCAAGGCTAAATTAAGTCAGTTGTTGTTCAATTGGGTCGGTGGTTAAACAATTTTCAACACTTGTCCTTTTATTTTCGTCAGATTACATTTTAATTTGTTTCTCCTGCAGAATAAAATGAACGAATACATGTGTCAATTCCAAGATTGTAAATGTCTTAAAATTCAAAAAATAAAAGCGAAAACAAACAAAGACACACTAATTTCATTATAAAAACAATAGTCGAATATTAAATTACATTTTGATATATAATTAAACAAGGCACAGCTTATATATATAAGTATAACCCCCCCCCCTCCCCCTTACCCTCAACTAGGCGTTGTGGCGTGCGCCTGTAATACAGGTAACAGTGGAATTTACAAACTGATTCAGCCGAGAACGCAGGTTCGAAACTGAGTCTTTCGGATGGTGACGATTAAAGGTCGGTCCCCAGTCGTAAATAATCATATCTGATTAATACACCTCTGTAAAAACAAAATACACCCCCTCCCCCGGGGTACAGAAAGAAGTTAAAAAAATCCCGAATTTGATATATTATGTACACGTTGGAATATGAGTTGAACGACATTAAATGATTTCAGGAAGTTTTGAAGGGTTGATAGAAATCGAACATATACAAGAAGCAATTGTGTAAGCCATGGCTCCTCTATATTCAATAGCTCGTTTAAAAAAAAATAGGTATGAGGTATATAGGTGTATGACGCTTATCGCCATAGATAAGTGGTATTCATGGACAGATGTATGGAAATAGTCTAAACTGTAAACAGGGGTCATTTCAATAAGGGATTTAGACATATTTCAATTAGCAAACGTTGGTTTCTTTTTTTAGTCAAGGTATCCCATTTAAAAGCATTTTGAATTTCTGAATTTGATATATGGGAGTAACGATTGATATACAAAATTGTACGGCCTGTATGGTTTTGGAATTTTGTAATCTATTAGTACATCAGTACTAAATACATCATTCTGCGTTTAGGCGCATATTTCATACAATCAAGAATGCAAATTAATCCTATAATCGGGCAATTTCCTCAGGCTATTCAATACAGGGACATGAGGGACATGAGCAAAGTTACAAAGTACTTTGTGCTCGATCTAAGTGAGGAAAGCGATGAAACATTAGTGCGACTTGACGTGGTTGAAACCTATGGACAGACGATCATATTCAGCACACGTTTCCAAGGTAAAACATTTCATGGAGATGCTTTGTTCTTGTAATCCCTGAGTATCAATATTTCATAGCTTATTACAAAGGACGTATTGCGGCAAAATGACATCCTATTGGTAATGTGCACGGTACAGCACGACCTGTCGTGCAAAAACGCAAACCAGAAATTAAATGATCGCTTTATTGAAATAACTAGAAGTTAAGGTTGAGCGACATTACCATCAATGTTGATATCATGATGTATATGCAGGCCTATATATGGGCATATGATTATTGACTTTTGTTGTGTATAATAATGATTGAGGTTTAACGCTAATCATAGTAAAGGCCACCTCTACTTCGTAAATTCCATTCGACCGTAAGCTCAAGACGATATAACTAAACTATGGACGAAATCTGTTTGGACCAAATTGTTGTCGGAGTAATTGAGGCTCAGAAAATTTTATTATAGAAAAAAGAGAAATGGACCGAATAATGTTTGTTTTTTAATTTGAGGAAGTGGCAATTAGAACCACTTGCTATTTACACTAAACAATCATTTTACGAAATGTTGACTGGTCCATGTGTATAGTAGAGAAAATGTGGGTATAGACTGAAAGAAGATAGATGATCTGGGCATTGGACTAAATGGCTTTTGATCGAATGTCAATGATTTGTTACGTCATATGTGTGAAAACATGCGATCATGTAGATAAACCTTGTTCATATACTAAAGCTTGAACGGAGCCGTAGGAAGCTTATGAACTGGTACACGTATACCATATAGGGATGTTGTATCCATTAGACATAGAATAACTAAGAGTCTTGTAATTAACCAATTGGTCCCCCATCAATTTTGTGTAATTGGCAGAAATCGGCGAAACGAATACAGAACGGTACGCTCCTTTATCAACCACCGATGAAAAGTGAGTATAACCCATACCATAATTTACGCACGCGCGCGCGCGCGCGCGCGTGTGTGTGTGTATGTTTGTGTGGTGGGTGTGCATATAAATATGTATATGATTTGTAATTTGTATTGCGAATCGATGAAATAAAGTTTATTTGCTTGATACAGTATATTTGACGCCGTGAAGTGGTCATCAACCGATATTTTAGAGAGAGACTCAACAGACAATTTAAAAAGATAACTCTGTTCACATCGTAATATAAGACTCAATTACTCGTTACTTTTAGACGTCATTCTTTCATTCTTCGGCCTGTGCTTCAAATCCCTTCTTGAGAATCTGAATGCCTGAAATGTCAAAAATCATTCCGAGAGGGACACTTGAAGACACCATACCAAAAATCTTGGCTAATTTTGGCCCGCGTTAAGTGTACTTCTAATGTATTTATGAAATGATTTTGATAGTACAATTTCGAAGAGTTAAGGTTTATTTCTTTTTTTCTTGGGGGGGGGGGGGGGGAGGGAATAACAATGAATCAGTGACTTTTTGCCTCAGCATAATTTTACTTCTTAAATTTCAGTCCGATGGATGTACAGGAAGTGTCAGATGCGAATATCCTGAAACTAGCAAGGCTTCTACCACCTGGTCTGTGGAGCCCTCTTCACATTGCACTTCGCATCGATTACAGCACCGCTGAAGGTATCAGAGAGAATTATAGAAAGATAACTGAGCAGTACATACACCTCCTTCAAACATGGAAAGCTGCATCGACTCGGACTAGAGAGGATTTAAATGCGATCCTCAACCAGGCAGAAGCAGGAGGATTTGTAGACAAGTACTTGGATTAGGTGTTGAAACCAGAAAGAGAGAGAGAGAGAGAGAGAGAGAGAGAGAGAAAAGGGGAGGGGGCGAGGCGACGTGAAAACGAACATAATACACCCCTCTCACACACCTTCTCCTTCAGTTCAGTTGTCAGCAGAAACACATTATCATCCATATTTATCGTTCGTCACAATGTTATAGTTATGCAAGTTTGGCTTCTTTTTCATAGAGATTTATGTTATTCTTTACATGAACGACCCGCATTTAATAACACGTTCAACATACAGAGTCATACTCTATTATTGATTTTTGGTGGGTGTGTTTTCAATGGTTTTCCCACTTAATTCGCTCGATGTTTGATAAACCTCTAAACGCAATGTATAAACATTTCGTGTGAATTTTCTGATGCTTGCATTTTATACTTATTTGTAAAGCGCTTTAGAGACATTATTAAGCGCTATGTAAATATTAAATATTATTATTATTATCATACATGATATCCTGTGTACCATTCGCTGCAGCTTATAACTTAGAATACAACTACTTATTTTGAATGAACTATGGGGGCTAAATATCACAATGCGAACTTATAGGTGTTGTGTAAGTAGCCCCTATGTAAACATGTATATATATATATTTTCAATTTGTTACATTCTTTTTTTGGTGTAATTCATTCTGCATCCCTAACGTGTTGTTTCAAGAATTTAAAAATCTACCAGGGGCGGCATTCTGAAAGCTCATTTAGCACTCATTAAACTCCTGAGTAATTGAATAATGCCCAAATTTTTAAAAAATCGCACCCCCCCCTTATTGAGCGCCAGGGGAGGGGGCCATCTCCAAAAAAGGGTAACATTTTACACGTTTTTCCCCCGAGGGGCAGGCCCCCCCCCCCCCGGATCCGACACTGTGCTAACTGGAAATGGGCACTTTTCAAAATACTGATTTGCTAATTGAGCGCCAATTGATCGCTAAGATATATATGTACAATGTACTGACGTGTGTCCCCGTGTAGATATAGGGCCTATACATGTAGGTCAATTGTATAAGCCATGACGCCAACTTCATGCGAGGAGGCGCCGCTTTTTCGATGAAATGGCACCGGATTTTATGAAAGGCTAACGGCGCAGATTTTATGTGTGATGGTGCCAAATATTTTTTTTAAAATATATGGCACCTGTTTTTATTTGGGTTTTTGCAGATTTTTTTTTTTTTTTTTTGTAACGGAAGATCGCTTTGCTTTCATCACATTGTATCAACTGTTTTACCAATAAGAAAGAAGAAAAAAACGAAGAAAAGGGAATTGTGTGGATAAAACTACGATATCCTGATTCTAACGAAATAAAATAAGATTTTGGATAGTAGCATGAGAAAATACAACAAAAAAAGGCCCCATGCAGTTTTGACAGTGGAGCCAGAAGAGGGGTATGATTTTTGACTCATCATGTAAATATGGTAAAAGACCTGATATGATTGGCAAAGTTAAGTCGTTTGAATTTGTAATTCTGAGATAATGTCCTTCGGGGAGCGTGATTTTTGTTCTTCAGTTAAAAGAGCCGCCATGAATTCAAAACCGAGGTCTTTTCAAGGGCGTACCCTTTCATTCCTCGGATAGGAGACCCCCATATAACCTGTAAATAAACTCGTTTGGGAACATTTTTTCCTCTCTTACACTACAAAACGGCGAATATTCATGTACAATTGCGCTGACAAATCTTACCATGTAATAAACAGTTAAGATGACAAATATTGTAAGGATATGACTTTATATTGCAGACATGAAACAAGTGTTGAATATTTTAGAAAATGACATCTGGATGACGTCACGAGGCAATTACAGTGAAAATAATAAATTGTTAATGTTTCATATCTGTTGAACGTAAAAGATTTCTATTCAGACAGTTTTGCTATTGCAAGTAATACTTGGCAAATTGATTATGCTTGGTTTGTATCACTTAAAGAATACATGTTAAATTGAATGGTATATGTGGTACAACGTCTCAAACCTTAGGCATATACATGTGTATATATATATAAATACATATAGATATGTATATATTAAAATACTTCTGTGTTTCTTCATGCAATTTGTATTTAAATGTATTATTAGTGTTATTGCCTTTTATCTAATGACATTGCTTGTTTATGTTCATCTTGATCCTACTATGCAATGTGATGAACGAAGTAGAAATAAATAAATTAACAAATAAAGAATTGAAACAGTGCTGGCTTTGAGACAATAAACCAAATATATCATTGAACCAGATTTGATTATAATAATAATGGCTCACATTTATAATGCGCCTGATACTTTGTTTCTAGGCGCAGCACATATTAATACTTGCAATATTCCTCCCAAATATTGTGCTTACAAGTATTATTAACGAAATATAATGACCAGAGGTTAACAAACGGAGCTTCACATGCATCGGTATTACTGAACTAATTATTGAATTTGAAAAGCAACATTTCTTCTACATGCATGTTCTGAAACTAATTAACTGTGATTCAAAATTTATGTTACTCAATTGATGTATATTATCATAAAATGCAATCGTATACTTGGCATAAAGTATTGACAAATGTGATGTCGCAATGTATAATAGAGCAAAATGTCACTTTATTTCAAAGTGTTTCCGATGAAAATATTCGGATATTTTAAAAATGTATAGTTTAATTACATACATGTATATTTACCACTATTGCTGTATACCTGTACCATATACATTATATATTGTACAGTTCTATATTTATGGTATACAATGTTAAACGCGATGTTCGCGTTTTCTTTTTAGATATGTTAATCCAATATTGAAAACTTTTGTCATATAAAGATAGATGTATACTGATATGAAATATTGCAAGGAAATACGTCACATTGGCGTGAGAGAGACACTATGGCCTCTCTTTACGTATAATTTTGCGACAAACTATTAATTTTAATAGAAATTATAAACAACCTTGTACATAAATGATTTCAGGAAGGCGCGGTGCCTAGTGCCCCATTGGCTTCACCATAACATATACCCATTGTAAATTTACATCGTCTGTGAACTCTAATCAATCCTATACTATCCAAGTTTGTTTTATCTTCTGATATGATTGGCCTATATTTATTAGCTTTTCTAGTTTACGTGTCTCGTTTTATGAGGATTTTCTAATCCTCCAGTAATGCTGCAGTTTGGTGAAATGCAACGCCCTTTTTTCAACGATAGTTGCAAGAAGAGATGTCCACGGTTTAAAAAAAACAATAAGGTTTTGAGAGATGAAACAACATGTATGCATGTTTCGAGATTCTCTGGATACAGTAATATTTTTAGTATGAAAGGCATATGTCACGTCATTTTCCAACTTGAAGTCGAGGTGCCTGCAACGTCAATGTATGTGCCAGGATGAGTAATTGAAGGCATTCTGAGATTTAAGTAGTTTATTACCTGGTATATACAACTCTCGCTGATATATAAATATATTATGTACATATTTAAAGTAAGTTTTGATGAATAAATGATGTTTTTGATGATGTGAAAAGGAATTCATGTGTTAGAGAATCATGCGATACATTTTCGTAAACGAACCTTTGAAGATGGCGGCGCCCATGTGCATCGATTATCGATAAACTAAGCTGTTTTGATTATCCTAGATGTTATAATAAGGTACAAGTTGTATAGTTGATTAAGATTGAAGAAATGATATGTTGCTACATTTGTATTATAAATGTCATAAATTAGTATTTTAGCAGTGCTAAACATTTCATTGAGTTTGAATTTAATTATATTGATATGCCATATAACATCCCATTTGCAGATTACAATAACTCATAGGGATTATGCTGTCAGAATAGCCAGTAAAGAAATTCATGGTTGTTTTTAATTGATTATACATTAGCTGATATATGTTGGCTGTTGTGGCATCCTATCCAATGGCTGTGTGTGGTGACTTGGCTGCAAGCTGTCTGTTCTGGGCTGCACACCGTATTCGTTGATCATCATGTTGATGGTTCACTCTGTTTCTGGTAAGCATCTTGTAGACCGCTAGCTGTTTATAGTATTGAATGATCCAGTTGTCAAGAAAATGTTCTCTTTGATTGTATGCATTTTTTGTTGTATTGTTGATATAACTCAATCATTCATGTTACATCCAGATTTTGCTTGCATAAACTGTGGATATTTCTAGACCGAGTGTTGTCTGTTTCATAAAAGAATCACGGAATTTACTACTGCAGTGCAAATGTATATTATGATGTTTAATACAGTAGTACAAATGTATACCATGTTTGTAATTTACTTGAGTATAAGAAATTACTCAATCGTTAACATGTGCACCTTGCTTGTAAAATAGCTTTCTTGTGAATATTGCTTTAATGGGTAATATGAAATATGTCAGCATTTCAAAGTGCACTACTGAGATTACTTTAGCTCATAGCCAGGATTTTAAGGACTTTAGGAAGAGTTATTACCAAAGGGTAATGAGTGAAGTATAATTAGAATATGGATACAAATATGAAGCGTTTGAGTGTTGTGTAGAGATTGACAGAGTTCCCATGAGGCCTGGCAGTTGGAGGCATTTGATGGAATATGCAATGATGTATGCATATTAAGTATTGTATTCCCCGTCATAATTCTAGCAAATGTGTGGAAATCATACTGAATGAATTTACCTGTATTAATCATTGTCCTAATGTCATAGTGTTATATCCTGTATTCTGATATGACAATTATGTTCACATTGTACTATTACATGCAACTCTCTTTTGCAGATATTGTATGTGTGGGAATTATACTGAATGAATTTACCTGTATTAATCATTGTCCTAATGTCATAGTGTTATATCCTGTATTCTGATATGACATATGTTCACGTTGTACTATTACATGCAACTCTCTTTTGCAGATATTGTACGTGTTGGAATTATACTGAATGAATTTACCTTTATTAATCATTGTCTTAATGTCATAGTGTTATATCCTGTATTCTGATATGACATATGTTCACGTTGTACTATTACATGCAACTCTCTTTTGCAGATATTGTACAGGTTGGAATTATACTGAATGAATTTACCTTTATTAATCATTGTCTTAATGTCATAGTGTTATATCCTGTATTCTGATATGACATATGTTCACGTTGTACTATTACATGCAACTCTCTTTTGCAGATATTGTACAGGTTGGAATTATACTGAATGAATTTACCTTTATTAATCATTGTCCAAATGTCATAGTGTTATATCCTGTTATTCTGATATGACATAAGTTCACATTGTACTATTATATTATAATCAACCTTATACAATAATCTGTATTGTTCAAATGTATGTTTGCGATTTTACGTAAATATACCGATGTACATGTAAATAAGTGCGTAGCTTTGAACAGAATATTGTAAATGTTAAATATCAGGTATAGAATATACATCATTTCATTTTTTGGAGAAAATATGATTTTCTTCTCGACATTTGTTACATACACACAATGAACGTTATAGGAAAAGTGATCAATTCATCAGAAGTAAAACGTAAAGATGATAAGTACACTACGTGCATGTATAATGCCAGATTATATGAGACGAAGATGTGTAGCGACAACAATAATGTTGGTGGATATTTTAGAGCTATATTGTTAAGCATTTCAAAGAGGTAAGTGTATAAACAATGAAATAATGTACGTGTATAATATTGAATGCAATTAAGGTAATAGATATTTGGTATCAAATTCATAGTGCATTAATAATGGATGGATTTACAGAAAAACTAAGATATAAAGTAAACATTTGAAATATTTGTCATGCATGTATATGTTATTTACATAATTACATTATTCAAAACGATCTGTTATTTGTATGAGTACGTATGAAATGTGTTTTAGGTGCGGGAGCGTGTGAGTATGCATGTGTATGGCCGTGTGTATGTACATGTGTGTGACGGAGAGGGTGGGGGAGGGGAGGGGGGGGGAGTGAGGGGAATATTTTGTATCGAAAAGCACTCATGCTCACAAATGCATGTCAGGTAGCCGCTGTTATCACCACCACCGCAATATAGGGCTCTGGAGCTTGGGACAGGATGTTTGCAGTCTCTGATATGTTTTTCTTCTAAGCATAATGGTACACACTTCCATTGAAATCAAGGGTCATTTCGCTACTAATTTCATGTTGATAGAATATAAATGTTCCGATTTAATATCTGCCCTATGTTCTTCCCAAAAAACACTCTTAAAGAGTAAAATAAGATGCACGAGTTACGACAACATCATATTTTCGTCATGTTACTATTCATTTTTATCATTCATTCAATCAAAAGGCTTATATACAAAGCTAATTCGGGGGAGGAGCGGATGGAGAGGGTATCAGGCTTGTGTTAATAGTCTACGTCAACGCCACACCTCTTCAGCATAATCAGCTGGTACCTCTATTTTTAGTTTTGAGGTTCTTAAACAATGTTATTATTTTGGTTTAAAAAAAATATTCCTGAAGACCCTGTCGGAAAGAGAAAAATTGATTAGATGAATTATATATCAACGAGAAGCTTATGAGCCAGAGACCCCCCCCCCCCCCACACACACACACACACAATCTCCCCCCTCTCTCTCACTGCCCCTTCTATCTCTCATATTTATATCGTATCTTTCTACCATATTCTTCAAATTTTGACTCGGAGTCCGTTGCCGAAATACATTGTGTAATATTTTCCTGTTAATCGCAGGGGTGGGTCGCATCCTCTTGCTCTCTTCTTATCATGTCCAAGAAGTACGATGAGATCGTACCCTTCTAGCAGTGGTGGATCTAGGGGGCGGGGGCCCGCTCCCCTGGCGCTCAAGGGGGGGGGGGGGGTGGATGGATGTTGATTACAAAAATAAATATATTTATACAAGATTACAAAAATAAAAGCACTGCCCCCCCCACCATTGAGGAAATAACTGCTCACTACCCCTCCCCCCCCCCCCCACCCCGCTTATTTTTCACCCGGCTGGCCGAGTCGCCGCTAAATATTTTTTCACGAAATGGGCAACTACAACAAAAATGATGCTCACTATCCCCCCCCCCCCCAGACAGTGGTATGTAGCTTCACCAAAGCTGACCACCTGTTTACAATAGACCAAACAATACCAACATAGGAGTAGCTATGACAGAAGTGCTGCAGCATCACTAGGAAAGAAAGGTGATGTGGAGGTATTGTATGAAAGAATGCAATTGTTTTGTGAGCATGTGCAGAGCTGGGGGAAGTTACATACCTCTCTCTTGTGAGCTCACTGATGATTGACAGATGATGTCACAAGATGAATGAGATCAGGGGGGCATTCTGAATCAATTTGACCAATCAGAGGCCTGGAAAAATAGTCGGTGACAATAAAATTGTCGGTGAAAATGATAATAGGGAGTTTTCGGAAACTCATTGCGGACGGAGAATCTGCGGTTCGTGTGCAAGATCGAGAAGCTACTATAGTAACAGCGAGGTGACCACTAAGGTACTGAAATCCAGAACGGGTTTCGGCCAAATCTACGGGTGTTCTCAATGACGCCCTAAGTGAATCAAGTGCCTCGTAACAAACTATTTCATTCACCTGATAAGAATAATAGTATTTAAATAGACAGAATCAATCTGCATGCATTAGTTGTTCCCACATGTAATACATTCAGTTCGCATTCTGACTATTGCGAATACTAGACAGGTGAATTCAATAATTTGTATTGAGGAACTTCACAAAGACTTATGTAGATTTGATTACATTACGAAAAAGGCCTATTCCCTGCCACGCAATACAGTACAGACCGGACTACACGACTAGCACAACTTGTCGCGACCAAGTCACAAAACGGCTTTTTATCAAATTTCAACAATTTATCATCAAGTTTTAAAACAATTCATGTTGGTATAGTTCGGAAATAAAAAAATAAAAATTTAAAAAAAATCACCGAATAGCCGTTCGCGACAGGGGCGAATTTAAGGGGGAGTTGGGGTTTAAATTCCCCCTTGGGCTGGCCAAAAAAAAAGGATTTTTTTTTTGGTGCTTTTTACCCCCCCCCCCCCCGTAATATTGGTCGGCACTTTTTTCAAATGAAAAAACAAAAAATTAGTGCCCAAGAATTTAGAGTTGAATAATTTAATAAAATTTCGAAGCTTTCGCGCATTGGGGGGGGGGGGGGGTGAATGCAGACAATGATTAAGACTCGAAAACGGTACAACGAAGCGTCTTCTTTCTATAATAATCTAATGAAACGTCAAAGTATCCGCGCTTCGCACGGGAGGGGGAGACTGAATTCAGACAAGGATTAAGAGTAGAACGGTACCACGAATCGTCTTCTTTCTCTATAATAGTTTAATGAAACGTCTTAATCCAAGTCTGAATTCATCTGGCCCCGACCCGCGCGAAAGCTTTGACTTTTCACTACATTATTAGAGAAAGAAGAAAGGAGAAAGATTCGTTGTACTATTTTCGGGAGGGGGCCAGCTGAATTCAGACTAGGATTAAGAGTCAGGAACGGTTTAACGAATCGTCTTCTTTCTCTAATAATTTAATGAAGCGTCAAAGCTCCGCGCGGGAGGGGACCACTAAATTCCAACTAGGATTGAGAGTGGAGAACGGTACAACGAATCGTCTTCTATCTATAATAATGTAATGAAACGTGAACGCTTCTGCGCTTTGCGCGGGAGGGAGGGGAACTGAATTTCAGAAAAGGATTAAGAGTCGAAAACAGTACAACGAATCGTCTTCTTTCTCTCATAATTTAGTGAAACGTCAAAGCTTTCGCGTGAGGCGCGGGAGGGGGCCAGCTGAATTCAGACTAGGATTAACAGTCGAGAACGGTACAACGAATTGTCTTGTTTCTCTAATAATTAATTGAAACGTCAAAGCTTCCGCGCTTCGCGCGGGAGGGGAAAACTTAGATTTAATTTAGCTCCTGGCCCCGGGTTTATGTGGTTAAATTTGTAGACATCGGGACATTGGCATTAATATATTTGTCGGAAATTGGTGGCTAGTTTTGTCGGTAATTGATGGCCTCTACACCCCCCCCCTTGAAAAAGGTCTGTCGACGCCCTTGGAATAAGCTAGATATGACTCCATCTCTTAAAAACTCCTTGCTAGAGTACCATCCCAGCATCGTCCAATGAACTGTTCAATGATCTAATTGCATGCATTCCCTTTGTGGATGACAAAAGAATGGTGTCTATTAGAGAGGTGTCGATATAAAGAGGCTTTTGAACTTCGAAATAGTTCAGACTAGCCCTGAAAAAAGGAAAGCTTATCTCAACCTAAACCTGTTTCTAAACATGGCTAAATACCAACAGATTAATAATACAACGCCAAAGAAACCTCGACAAAAGGCTCTGATGCGAGACCACTTCCCGCTCATTCCCGCTTTTGCTATCACTGAGTAAGTACACATGCATTTTCAACTCTTGTATTTTGGTGGAAAATCGTTGACTGTCATCTTGTTGTACCTGTTTAGCCATAATCATTTTAACGATATGGATTTGTTGTACCAAAGCTACAGATTGCTGTATAGTGTGCCTATATTTTTGAATTGCCACGTTCATGATGTTTATTTAGCACTATACTTCTTTGATTACCAATACATTATATACGGACAGCAGTCGTCATAGCTTTTTGGGAGGGACAAACTCAAGATTGAAGATATTACTTATTTGTCTATGTTTGCCTATCCAACTGCATGTTTTATTTATAATCATTTATTGAGAAAAAAGATGTATAGCCCAACTGATGAGCGCCAATCTATTAATGTTCCTCTTCCCTTTTTTTTTGTCGGGTCACTTTAATTTACTGGCCATTCGATAGCCTCACAATAATCACCTATTCACTTGTCTTCTCGGCCTCCTTAGTAACACTTAGACCTACATAATCCAAATCAATTAAACATTTTCTTGTCCAAACGTTAGTTCTATCAAGTTTTATTTTAAATTGAAACATAGAAAGGAAACATCAGATGAACTTTGCGCTACAACCATTATTTTGTTTTTAAATGATGAGCACTGGTATGTTTTATATGAAGCCAGGTGATGTCGTTCCGATGAATGGCACAGTCATGTTTCTCTTTCGTTGTTATCCGACATATTTTTATTTTTATTTGTTAGAGCTTATGTAGCAATTTTAAGATGTTTTTAAAACGAGTTATCTTTAATACCCACTGAATTGTGTATCATTTTAAATATTGCCACATAAATTATATTTGAGACATGATACAGTTTTGGGGATGTCTTGCATCTTAAATTTGTTGCACCCCAGTAGTGAGCATTAATTTTGGGAGGTGTTTTTGCTCAACGGAAATTTGAAAATCGCGCATATCGTTATTTTCGCTCAACGGGGAAGAGGGTGGGCTTGTGGGGAACGAACACAATTTTTTTATCAACGGAATGTCGAAAATCGCTTTCCCCTTTTTTTTTCAACACAAACATCCCCCCTTCCCACTATCGGCGCTCCACCCTCCCCCCCCCCCCACTTCCGGCGCTCTACCCCCCCCCCTTGAGCGATTAAAAAGAAGGTAAATTTGCGGTTGTCATTTTTTTTTCAAGCTTTTTTTTAATAGGGGGGGGGGGGGGATCCGCGCCTGCATGTACCAGACAAGATAAATTTACTTCATGAATCGACAAACATACCGACAACCAGGGGCGTACGCAGGGGGAGGGTTTTGGGGGTTCAACCCCCCCCCTTGGTATTTTTATGTATGTAAACCCCCTTAAAAAACCTAAACCCCCCCCTTGTTTTTTTTTTTATTATTATTAAAAAAAAATTAAAAAAATTAAAAAAAATTACACCCACGGCTAACCTAAATAAGGTGACCTTACCCCCCCCCCCCCACACACACACACACACACACATGCACACATATGCAGCACAAAAAACATACACTGTTCTTCTCTATTTTATTTTATTTTTATGTTTTTTATTTATTTTCCACATATGGGAAGGATCACCTTTTTCAGCTAAAAGCTGGCCTTCAAAGGGGTCCATCCACAAGATAAAATTACAAATTGTTGATAAAATACATTTGAAATATGATTACGATGATAAACAAGCATGTGTGAGCAGAATAATTTCTCTGATCTTCACGATTAGTATTGTGCATTTCCTGTGTGTAAATGGTCGCCCCCCCCCCCCCCCCAAAAAAAAAAAAAAATCGCACTAAATTGACATGTGTGTACGGTCTCAAAAACAAATCGATCTTTGCATCGCGATCCAAATCGCACTTTTACTTGTGTGTGAACGGGCCTAATGTGTAGTGACAACAAAATTAACGAATTGATATTGCACGAAACTGGATACATTTTCATGTTATGTTTTCGCCATTGTCTTCACCAAATAACCCCCCTCACTTATGTCATAAAGAAGAAACATAGGTTGATTATTCTAAGACTTCTCAGTTCCCCTATTACACAAAACAATAACATACATAATAATCATATACAGTAGGCTTGCGGATGCACCATGTGAGAGGGAGGATTGAGGAGTCCTGAAAAGGACTCTCGGTAATCTTTCTTGAGGGTGTGTATTCCTGAATACACACTCATGCAAACCTTCATAAAATAATAAAACCAATTTCGTCACATATTTATTTACGTAAATAATATGTAATTAAAAGTACATTGTAAATTATATAAGATAACCGTATTTCAGAAATTGATGAAACTTTTATTGATTATCCATTATACTCTTCTCTTTCCCATACAGATTTACCTTGAGATTATTTTAAGATCATTTGACTTCGATTTTCGACTTGGTAAGTAAATACATTATTGCTTATGAAAAGAAAAGAAAAATGAAAACACTGATAATAATGGACTATTTTCGCACAGCTACACGTGCTCAAACGACCACCATGCTCCATGTTTTACGAACTCATGATTATTGTTATGGCCGAGTACTTTATGAAATCAGGAGTGCCTTGCCTTTTTATTTTTTTTTAATTATTGCAAGATATAAGAGTCACTTAGTAGTTTCCCTAGTAAAGTCAGTAATTTCTAACTTATTTGTTACACTAAAATAAGGAAAATCTGCAAGAGCTTTTGAATACAATACGAATAAAAATACATATAAAATGTGTACATCAGGTACTTCTACCTTCTATCTTAAATCTGATAGATTTTATTGCAAATGATTCATCATTACTCGTGTCATTATGCATAGGAGGCTTAATTCCAAGAAGGATGAGGGGTGAAAACTACAAACGAGATATATGGGCTATGAATTGGGTTTAAATTTCACACTTTTTGTACAAAAAGTAAAAATAAATAAATAAACAAATTACGAGACTTATTAATAGTTTAGGTTAGTATCAACAGTTTTATGATTAGGGTGCATAAAGTGACATGCAACATATGCCCGGAGGCATGTGCCCCTCTCAGTACTCTCTCTACATTAAATATTCATGAACATACAGTAAACTTAATTATTCGTACGCCTTTTAAATCTGAGTTTTTTAATGTTTTTGTAGCTTAAGGATGAAACGTACACTGGTCAGAATAAGGAACATTGTTAACACTCTTAGATATGAGCTTTAATATGCCGCATTCTCAAAACAAAAACAAATTCGAGACAAATAAAATGTTCACATTCTTAAAAAGATACAAAACTAGGTTAGGATATGAATAATTTAGTAGTTAACTGTTAGTGAGCATTAACAAATAACTGAACAGAAATAATTGAATTTAAAATATGTAGTCAAAATGTAAACATTATCTATGTATTGAGGAATAAATAACATCACAAGTCAATTAGCAAATATGAATTTACGAAAAAAAAATGTGAAAGGGGCTATTAGAATAACTATATGCAAAACTTACTAGTCTAAGAACAAATGATGCAGTTATTATCGTATAAAAACAATACAGGCCTAATGGAATTGATTAATTATCTTCTTATTTGTTCTACTTCTTAACAGCTATCATCATGAACCAAAACCATCCTGACCATGAGGCAAACCTACATGAGGGCCCGTATGAATTAGTCCCTCATCGATGTGTTTGTAGGACCCAGGCGGCGGGGGCTCCTCGCTGCAAACGGAAAACCCGCCACCTGTCCAGGGTTTGCTGGCAGCATAGAGAGCAGTTTACTGAGGATGAGTGAGTACTCAAATTATCAATTCAACAATAGCCACAATACAATAATTTATAATTCTCATACACAAACATTAACAAGTATAACATAAGAGTATACGAACCAACAATGTTTGCAAATTTCGTAATACAAATGTACCAATATATGTAAGAGTATTAACGGTAATAAGAAAAGTCAGTCCTTGAAATGAAAGAGATGTCATATGATCAGAAAATGGGAGTTGATTAACCTTGATGATTAATCTTTGCCATCTAGTTAGGTAGCAATGTTTTTGCCTCTTGTACTAAAAATTACATTTTCACAAAATGTAATGAAAACTCGATCTAAAATGTGTAAGGGGTAACTTCATCAAGAAATGATGAGACAGAATGAAAGTTGTATGTCATGAGATGCATATGTGATTAGCATGTGCCGATTGTGTAATGATGCTATTGATTATTGTGGTAACTTTGCAATGTTTGACATATGCCAGGTCTTACAAAAACAATTATAACTTCCTCCATCAATGGATGACTGAAAATTCTAGACAAAACTACAACATCTATAAAACTGTACTATAAGACCCACTTATCATCCCGCTGCCTACTGAATTGTTTAATTCATAAATAGACTTGATACATGAGTGAGTTTGAGTTTGAATTCATTTTATTTATACACGGTAAGAGCTTAAAGCAGTTCAAAGACTGGTTTAAATCAGGGCCGGGTTGATGAAAAGCAACAAAATCATGACATATACAAAAAAGTAATATAACACTGACAAATTTACAAATTCATATTCATTCAAATTCAAATTTTATTAGTCCAAAAGGAAATTTGTTCCGTTTATATGCATTATTCACAGAGAAAAATAAATAAACATATAGCACTTTAAAATTCTCATTATATAGATATTTCTCTGAATTTACATTATTGACAATATTTGTTCCTATATCCAGAGTAATTACTTTAACAATATAACATTGTAATTAGTATTACTTTTATCATTATCAATATTAACAGTATTGTTTGTATTTGTATTGTTATTATAAGTTTGACTCATTATATCGTTATGATAATAAAATATATATAGCCAAACAATAAACCACAAACAGTTCAACAATCAAAAAGATTTATCATAATTATTGTCTACATGGTGAAAAAATAACCATGTATATATCCTAGTAAGTTACAAATAATGTTCATAACTTCTGCGGGAATGCAATACCCTATTCTGAACGTATTGTATAAAGCAAAAGAAGCTAATGTGATTAATTGATGATAAGCATTAAGAGTATAAATATGTAAAGTAGACACAACAATATATAGAAAATAAGCTAAAAAACGTGAGTGATTAAAACTATATTTATAGAACATGAAAATCTGTTGGTATACATAGTAGAAACAAAATGAAATACAAAAACAAAAACAAAAACCAACAAACGAGCATAAGTATGTTTATCTTAAATATCAAATAATTGTTTTAAAAAATAAGTCAAATATTACACATATTTTACCATAGGACAAATGTATATTCCATATCGTGTAGCAGTAAAATAAAGTATGGAGTAATAATAAACAGTTAATGACATATGAATATGGATAAGTTAAATAAAACTTTTTAAAAAAAATCCGGTCCCAGGGGTCAATGGGTTATTACACATACATGTTCATGAATATTGGTCGCTCATATAAAGCTCATCAATAGCATATAGAAAGTGATCGAGATGTTTTGATTTAACAAAAATAAATTACTCAAGTTGTGGTTCACATATTTCTCATGAAGAGAGTTGTTCAGCTTAGGCCTAGATATATAAATTATCAGCTCAAAAACTTAATGATCAGTTCAATCATTCCACTGATACGGAATATTGGCTGCAAAAGCACTATCACCTCATGTTTTTTGTTGTACATTATTTAGATTTGAGGAGAAGAGTGTCAATTATTCCTTGATGCATGAGATACAAGTTCACATAAACTCAATACGCAAATAAGAGAAATTAATTACCAAAACAGTAACTATAAAAATGAACACATACAAAACTATTCAACGAATGATGAAAGGGTATTTTTTTTAAAGTCCCATGTGTTCAATTAACTATAAGCATATATATATATATATATATACTTTTTGCATACCACTAGGTATACAATCATAATAATGTACATTCCTGTTTAAATTTTGTTTTTTTATATTTCATGTTATCATTTTGTGAACAAAATACCGAAATACTTTAATCATCCATATGTCTCGATTGTGCGAGCATTTATAAGTGTACTTACTATATCTTACATGTATCTTAATCATACTAGGATACGGAGGATGGTGCTGAGGAGGCCCAGAAGAGGCCAAGCATTGACTATCAGGGGGCCGCAGTGCAGTCGCGATGCAAAACGTCGTTTCGTTTTGCATTACTGCAAGCAACATAGTAAGTATATGGCAAAAATTGGAAATAGAAATATAGAATCATTGCGAATATTAAAGAGTATTTTGCACAACTTCAATATATTTTGATGATCTCCTTATTTATGCAATGGTATGAACTTCTTGACATTTGAAGCACACGTAGCTGAGGAATGAGTTAGATAACTACGAAGGACAACAAATGGCTTCACTCAATATGAAATGAAAAGAGAATGTTATTGCAATAGGTAAATGAACAGGGAGAGAAGAACAAGAAAAGAGAATACAAAAGGATGAGCCTCAATATATACTTACAATGAAACATTTATTTATGAGGTGTAAATGAAGAAAAAAAAATCAACTAATCCTTGTTAAAAAAACAACTAATCCTTGTTAAAAAAAACACTGACAAGGATCACAACATACATGTAATTATCAGATGATCATGTTTGTCACGTTACTGAAGAAACTTGAGTGATAACGCTATAGGGAAAATAAAAGAACTGAAAAGGGGGATCAGAGAAATAATCGGAAGAGAAGAATGAAAAGAAAGATTGGGTATTGAAAGGATAGAAGAAAAAGAGGAAAGGAGATAAGGAAGGAAATGGAAAAGAGAAAATAGGACAAAGAGCACGAGAAGAGACGAGAGTAATTAAGGATAAGGGAAACAAAGGTCTTATACACATACATGTATATCATTAATTCAGTTTATGAATATTAATGCAGGAGCGTCTTATTGGTCCACATATCGGTCATAATTAGTTTGAAATTATTTTATCTGATTGTCCCAATAAGCATACATTGTGGACGAATACTATTATATACTTAGAAAGACAGAAGTACTCCTGGAGTGATTGCGTAGAATGGAAAATGGAAATGAATGACATGGTTCACATTAATGTGTTCTATCCCCATTGCCCAATATTCAGTTGGAAAGGACACGTGACGAAACATATGTATGACTTATTTGATCAGGTTAATCCTTGATGACATTTAAAAACTGAATTACATGTAAATGTACCTATAATGTAAACATAAATGTCTTTGTGAAGCGCCTCAATATGAAGATTTCATTCACTTGTTAAAAATAAATGTAGCTGAATAGTCAGAATTCAATGGCATACATTAGCTGTTGCTAGGTAGGACAAACATTATGCCTTACCTTACCTAAAAACACGTAATATATGCAATTTACATTCTGACTACTGAAATACAATTATTCATAGCAGTTGAATGAAATAATTCGCATCGAGACACGCAAGTATAAATTTGGCTACATTACGAAAATGGCCTATTGCAAAAGACATTAACAATGTACAAAACTGATTTTAAAGACTTATATTTTGCGAAATTTTACATTCCTATAATTTATATGCTGAAAATTGTGATAATGGACCAATTAATAGTTCAAATATATAGCAATTATATGTTCAGGGGTGTGTGAACTCTACATTTGTATTTTGGATATTCAAAATATGCAGTCCTACATTTTTCAAAAAGGATTTGTAGACAGCTATATGAAATTGACTTCGAAAAATTAAAACTGTATTTTCCACTGCCCATTTCTAAGGTGGTACTTTCCAAAGCTACACCATAGCCTTAAAGCCATCTGCCAATGCATCATTTCAAGCTTGTATATACCAGTAACCCATATATAGCATTAAATCACTTTTGCATTACTTGTTTGTGTTTGATTATTGCTCAATCTAAACACCCCAAGGGTTTCAATTGTTAAAAATATTGTTTTTGTAGTGTTTTTAAATATATCGAGGGGTCAGTGACACTAAGACGTAACTCCATTTTTGCCATTTTTAGAAAAAGTTGTTTAAAAATAGTGGTCCACTTGGGCCATAAGGAGTTAAGTCTATGTTTCACTAGCCATTGACTTCAATGGAGATGTTGGGTAGAGTGAAGTCTTTGTGTTTCTTGGAAAGCCTATTCTAGTTGTGTCCCTTCAGCCTGTGCTACTGGTCAGTTATTTTAAACAAATACAAACAAATAATAAATAATAATCCATTTCCCTACAAAATTGATGATAAGCAAAAAGTATATTAACTGCTTACATTTTCTGTCATATCCTTTATTTCACAGTCAAAATCCACGCTGGTCCGGACGCTATGGACGTGTCCGATTCAGACTAAGGACCAGTAAGTTGACTCAATCAACACTCTGAGAAATAGATATACACTGTATGAAACCATGATATATCTTCAGTTTTAACACTGATAGTATCAGCACGGATTGCCAAGGGTATTGATTTCTATTTACTTAGGAATCTATATGCAACTAAAATCACACTATGTGTGTATTTAAAGGTAATTTGGAGCTTAATTTTTAGGTTGTGAAGGGATTTGACTTAAGAATTATCTTATGATTTCTTTTTTGCCACGATCATAAAGATCTCATAGAAATCCTGTGGTGATTATTCTTTGATAATGATGCCATCTATGAACTTTGATGTTGCTATTTTCAATACTAAACATTCATGATTTGTTCTCAACATTTTCAGAAATGTTTTTTTCTGTCATTTAGACCTACTGATAAACAATTTATTTACTTCAATAATCATGTGAAATGTTAAAGACTACAAATGTCGTGGAGGAACAAAATCCATTTGACTTGATAAACAGAAATAATATTGTTTTAAATAAAATATTTTCTTCTTTTCTCCTCCAGGCAAACGTAAAATGAGAGCAATTCAAGTACGAGGACATCAATTCATCAACAACCTTCCAAACAAGAACGCCCGCCTTTCATACAGGTACAACTATTATTTTTCCGACACCCCATGATCTTGTGGATTTCCATGTATAACAGTTACCATTATATATCCTTGTACTTGAATTGCTCTTTTTTTACGTGGATTTTGAAATGTTGCTTCCCATGGCAAGAGGTTCGTTGTTGACAAAGTAAATGTATAGATGGTTGATATGGAATTCCACAATACCACTTCCTTGTTCCGCCATGCCAAGTTCTTTTCCCCCATGCCACGTTCTTTTCCCCCAATGCCACATTCTTTTCCCCCAATGCCACATTCTTTTCCTCCAATGCCACTTCCTTGCTCCCCAATGCCACGTTCTTTTCCTCCAATGCCACTTCCTTTTCCACCAATGCCACTTCCTTGCTCCCCAATGCCACGTTCTTTTCCTCCAATGCCACTTCCTTGCTCCCCAATGCCACGTTCTTTTCCTCCAGTGCCACGTTCTTGCTCCCCAATGGCATGTTCTTGCTCCCCAATGCCGTTCTTTTCCCCCAGTGCCACTTTCTTGCTCCCCAATGCCACGTTCTTTGCTCCCCAATGTCACGTTCTTTTCCTCAAATGCCACTTCCTTGCTCCCCAATGCCACATTCTTTTCCTCCAATGCCACTTCCTTGCTCCCCAAATGCCACGTTCTTTTCCTCCAATGCCACTTCCTTGCTCCCCAATGCCACGTTCTTTTCCTCCAATGCCACGTTCTTGCTCCCCAATGCCACATTCTTTTCCTCCAATGCCACGTTCTTTTCCCCCAATGCCACTTCCTTGATCCCCAATGCCACGTTCTTTTCCTCCAATGCCACGTTCTTGCTCCCCAATGCCACATTCTTTTCCTCCAATGCCACGTTCTTTTCCTCCAATGCCACTCTCTTGCTCCCCAATGCCACGTTCTTTTCCTCCAATGCCACGTTCTTGCTCCCCAATGCCACATTCTTTTCCTCCAATGCCACATTCTTTTCCCCCAATGCCACATTCTTTTCCCCCAATGCCACATTCTTTTCCTCCAATGCCACTTCCTTGATCCCCAATGCCACATTCTTTTCCTCCAATGCCACTTCCTTGATCCCCAATGCCACGTTCTTTCCCCCCAATGCCACGTTCTTGCTCCCCAATGCCACGTTCTTTTCCTCCAATGCCACTTCCTTGCTCACCAATGCCATGTCCTTGCTCCCCAATGGCACGTTCTTTTCGCCCAATGCCACTTCCTTGCTCCCCAATGCCACGTTCTTGCTCCCCAATGCCACGTTCTATTCCCCCAATGCCACTTCCTTGCACCCTAATGCCACGTTCTTTTTCCCCAATGCCACGTTCTTGCCCCCCAATGCCACTTCCTTGCTCCCCAATGCCAAGTTCATTTCCCCCAATGCCACTTCCTTGCTCCCCAATGCCACTTCCTTGCTCCCCAATGCCACGTTCTTGCTCCCCCATGCCACGTTCTTGCTCCCCCATGGCACGTTCTTTTCCCCCCAATGCCACTTCCTTGCTCCCCAATGCCACGTTCTTGCTCCCCCATGCCACGTTCTTGCTCCCCCATGGCACGTTCTTTTCCCCCATGCCACGTTCTTGCTCCCCAATGCCACTTCCTTGCTCCCCAATGCCACTTCCTTGCTCCCCAATGCCTCTTCCTTGCTCCCCAATGCCACGTTCTTGCTCCCCAATGCGACGTTCTTTTCCCCCAATGCGACGTTCTTTTCCCCCAATGCCACGTTCTTGCTCCCCAATGCCACGTTCTTCCCCCCCCCCCCCAATGCCACTTCCTTGCTGCCCAATGCCACTTCCTTGCTGCCCAATGCCACGTTCTTTTCCCCAAATGCCACGTTCTTGCTCCCTAATGCCACGTTCTTGCTCCCCCAATGCCACGTTCTTTTCCCCCAATGCCACTTCCTTGCTCCCCAATGCCATGTTCTTGCTCCCCAATGCCACGTCCTTGCTCCCCAATGCCACGTTCTTTTCCCCCAATGCCACTTGTCACCTCCTTATATGTATACATGGTGTGGCTTCCTTGTTCTTTAATGCCACTTGTCTCCTCCTTATATGTATACATGACGTGGCTTCCTTGTTTTTCAATGCCACTTGTCACCTCCTTATATGTATACATGACGTGGCTTCCTTGTTTTTCAATGCCACTTGTCTCCTCCTTATATGTATACATGGCGTGGCTTCCTTGTTTTTCAATGCCACTTGTCTCCTCCTTATATTTATACATGACGTGGCTTCCTTGTTTTTCAATGCCACTTGTCTCCTCCTTATATGTATACATGATGTGGCTGCCCTTTTTTCAATGCCACTTGTCTCCTCCTTATATGTATACATGACGTGGCTTCCTTGTTTTTCAATGCCACTTGTCTCCTCCTTATATGTATACATGACGTGGCTTCCTTGTTTTTCAATGCCACTTGTCACCTCGTTATTCCACAAACACAAATTACATCCCCACATATTATTCACAATTATACAAATATAAACATGATATGGCTTTCTTGTTCTTCAAAGCCACTTGTCTCCCCCTTTTTCCATATGTACACATGGTGTGGCTTCTTCGTTCCACAACGCCACTTGTCTTCTCCTTTTTCCACAAACACACGTTACATGCATCCCCACGTTATTCGCAATTATACAATTGATGTGGCTAAAAAATTGCCATTACATGTTGCAAAGTACTACATTGATCTCCAATGTTCTCGGTTCTAAAGATAAAATTAGTAACAGTTCAGATTCCAGATTCTTATCATGATGATGGTACTGAAATGTGGAGCGAGTGAGCTATAAATCTTGCTCCTCCATTTTTCTGGCAGCAAAAACAGACATCTAGTTTGATCATCAATATAATATGTTATGAATGTATAAACTGTTAGAAAGTGAGTAGTTGAAGAGAGTTCACTTAAAAATAAAATTATAAGACCTGCGCTGTCTTACTTTAAATAGTCAATCATGCCATTTCAAAACCTCATATATTCTTTTCATGACATGGTGCAGCTCTAAAATATTCTGCAATTCTATTTTTTTTCTTAACTACCGACAACTAAACAAATAAAACAATGATTAGCAATAAGCTGGAGTTGGTAAATAACCCTAGCACAGATAATCTCCAAAAAGGCAAACAGAAGGTTGTTTTGTAGGATAATGTTAAGGGATAGTACTTTCACTATGAAAATGCACAAATGTAACAGGTATACTGCTACACATCCAGTCATCAGAACCAAGTATGATCATCTAATAGAAAAACAGTTTAAAAAAATGCTACAGGGGGTGGGCAGGTGTATTTGACCTGGTACAAATTAAATCAAATCTTTTGACCTTTTGGTATTGCTGACTAGACTATTCAAAGTTAAGACAAGTACTTCGAGAATACTAATAAAAAATTTGTTTTAGTTTGCAAAAAATACTTAACTATACTTAACCATTCTCCACCGAAACAGTACTTTGGATTTCTCAAAAAACTAAACCGCATGACTTTGCATTTCTCTGGTTTGGGCTTCATATCATTCACATTACACCATTCACTCAGCGCATCGATGTGGGTTTGCAGGGAACTTTCTTTCTGAAATGTTCTCCAATTCTAAAAATAAACATTAAAATGATTCTTACATTCTTATCGTTTCGAAGGAGGTAAGGGGTAGTACTTTCACTATAAAAATGCACAGATGTAACAGGTATAGTGCTATAAATCCAGACATAAAAAATAAGTATGATCATCTAAGGGCGCGTTTATAAGCTTAGATTTTGAACGCAAAATGAGCGATTTGTAATGCTCATCGAAAACGCTCATCGTCAACGGCAGTTCCACGGTATACTGTTTATGCTCACTTCTCTGGCTCCTCCAGGCAATTCTCCTTGGGTGGTCTGGCACTGCGCATGCTACGTAGACCATGGTCCATGCGTAGACCTACTAGAGTTCAGTGCGTTGACCCCATTTAAACGCGTTTACAAATTGTAAACGCATCTTTTTGTGAGTTTACGATCGGCGATCATGATCGCCGTTTTTTGGTGATTCTACAAAAGTGAGAAAGGACGCAACCGTGTTTTAAACTAAACGCGTAACAGATGCTTGATTCTGGCCAGAAAATGTTAAGCATAAACACGCCCTAATAGGAACATAGTTACAATGCTGAAGGGGGGGGGGGGGTAGGGCAGGTGTATTTGACCTGGTACATGTGTACATATTAAATCATATCTTTTGACCTTTTGGTATTGCTGACTACACATTTGATAACGCATTTGATAACAATTTTCTGGAGTTCAAAGAAATTGTTGCTATAGAAAATGTTCTAGGATGGATGAAGTAGGGGGGTCAACTTTATGACTTATCTGATTGACACTGTCTTTATTGGTATGCATAAACGTTTTTTGCAGTCTTCAAAGCTAATTTTATAGTCGCGTTCCCTGAAATCAGGGTCTCTTTGCCTTCCAGAAAAACATTCCAGGCCAATAACAATATGCTACGGGCTGCAGGCCATTACTTATTTTTACCTAGACTATAGTTGTCAATTTTCAGAGGGGATCCAAAATTGAGACATGGATTCTTCTTCTTCTTCCGCTTCAAGGTGATGAAGATAATCGCACTGGTTTTGTGTGTGTATATGGAGACTTTCACATATCCTGTTATTCCACATTTTAACTTGTTGTTCTTGTTGTGCAGGTGCATATATACATGTGTAAATTAAAACATTTCCGGTCTTGTAGACATTACATCTGCATCCCACTCAAGAAGACCTTGAAGGCATCGAGAGAGGGGTATTGGGCTGGGTCCTGTGGGAGGTTGTTCCAGTCCTTGCAGGTTCTTGGGAAGAAGGAAGAAGCATAGGTCTGACTACTGCAGTTGAATGTCCTAAAACGAGATCCATGTCCTCTTGTTATTGATGTCAGTTCAGTGAGAAACGACTGCCAGGTAACGTCGACAAGGTTGAAACGGATGCGATACAGCATGGCAAGGCGGCTGTGAAGGCGTCTGGTGAGTAGCAATGGCCAATTCAGGTTTTCAGGCATAGCCGTTACACTGGAGGTTTGATTTAAGTCACTGGTGACGTAGCGAGCACACCTTCGTTGGACCATTTCAATCTTGTTGACATTCCGCTGTGTGTGTGGTTCCCATGCTGTTGCAGCATATTCCACCACTGGTCGGACATATGTAAAGTATGTGGCCTGCTTGATCCGCTGTGTACAGTGTTTGAAGTTCCGTCGCAAGAAGCCGGTCACAGAATTAGCCTTCTTGACTGTAGTATCAACATGGCTATTGAAGTTGAGCTTCTGATCGATGTTGATTCCAAGATACTTGGCGGAACTCACTAATTCTAGGTCGTGCCTGTGGATGTTATACAGGCCTAGGATTTGTTTCCTCTTGTTGGTGACTCTCAGAGTCTGGCACTTGGAAGGGTGGAATTCCATCCGCCACTTTCTCTCCCATTCCTGCAACCTGTCAAGATCTTCGTGAAGATTTGTACAATCTTGGACTGATCTGATGCATCTATATAGCATGCAGTCATCAGCGAATCTTTGAGTGCTTGACACTGTCTGGTAGGTCATTGATGTATATGAGGAAAAGCAGCGGGCCAAGAGCATTACCTTGGGGCACTCCAGATGTAATCTTGGCCTCAAGACTACGCTGGCCCTCCAGTGTGACTTGTTGAGTGCGGCCACTAAGGAAGCTTTCGATCCATTTAAGAGTAGTGCCAAGTATACCATAATAGTCAGCTTTGAGGAGGAGTCGCCGATGAGAGACTTTGTCAAACGCTTTGGCAAAGTCTAACAAGACGCAGTCTATCTGCTCTCTATCATCCAGTCCTTTGACAAGGTCATTGACGGCAAGGATGAATTGTGTTTCACACGATCTTCGCTTCCTAAAACCATGTTGTGAGTCTGACAACAGGTTGTGATTGATCAGGTGATGTATGGCAGCACAATGCACTATGTGTTCACATAGTTTTGATAAGATTGCAGTCAGTGAGATTGGCCTGTAGTTTGCTGGAGATGACTTACACCCTTTCTTGTGGATGGGAACAACATAGGCCTTCTTCCAGTAAGAAGGAATTTCGCCTTGAAGTAGGGAGGCCTCAAAAAGCAAACTAATGGCAGGTGAAATCTGATCAGCTGTCACCTTGAGGAGTCTAGCAGAGATGCCGTCTGGCCCAGTAGCTTTATGCGGCTTCAGTTTCTTCAACAATTTCGCTACACTTGCTCGGCTAACTGATGTATCATCCATGGCTGGATAAGGACTGGGTCCCAGGTCTGGTAGAGCTGTGTCATCATCATCAGTGGTGAACACCGAGGCAAACTGCCTGTTCAGGATACTGGCTTTCTGCTTTGGGTCACAGTGAAGTATGTTGCCTTCCTTCAATGGTGCTACTCCCATGTGATCACAGCTAGCGCATGGTTCTCACAGGGGCTCCAAGACGCTTGTTGCAGCCTGGATCATTGTCAATCAAGTCAGCAAGGTACTTGTTGTAGGCTTGTCTACACAACTTTTGTGTGGTCGTCTTTATAGCGTTGTAGCGATGCCAAGCTTTGATTGTTGCTTTTGCATCACTACCACGCATGGATGAGATCCTCTTAGCCTTCCTATAGGATAAGATTAGTATGTGTGCAGTAGGGACAGTTTTAGCAGTGGCCTTTCATTTGCTTCTGGAGGGGCAATGATTATGCTCCAGAGTTGTGCAATAAGGATAACCTAGGGGGGAAAACTTATTCATTGAACAAGATGCAGTTTCACACTGCAGTGACATTTACAGTAACTACAGCATTACTAACGGATCAACGTATTGAACAATCGTACTGTCATGGGTAAAGTTGACATAACTTTGAATATTACCATTATTAATTAGAGGATCATTATTGCTAGCTATATCAAAAATGTGAGATCCTATATAAGATTTAATTTTTCAAAAAAAAAAACATTTAGTTTTGTCAATATTCAGGGACAATTTATTTGTTTTTAACCAGTCAGATATATTCTTAAGCTCATTATTTAGGTGCAATCCCTAATGCAATCCCTCGTATTCCACATTGATGTAGTTTACATAAAAGTATTGAGTAATCCATAGAATCAAATGCCTTAGATAAGACTAAGAAAACCCCTATTATATGTTTGTTAGCTTGAAACGAATCTAATATTTTTGTTGGACTTTTAAAAGGACATGTTCACAGAAAAATAGCCATATCAAGGGTCACTTAAAATATTGTTGATATTAAACAAATTTATATAACCGGTTAGCCGTTCAAGTAATGTAGGATCCTCTTTCTTAAACACAGGGATTACTTTAGATTCTTTAAGTTTTAAGGGTACTTTACCTGATACAATGGACAGATTGAATACATGAACTAACAGCAATGCAATGACATGGATAACCCGCTCAACAACTTTATCGATTCCACAACTTGCATTACTTCTAAGGTTTTAACTGACACCAATTAAAACAGTCATATGTATAGGTGATAAAAAGAAGGAATCAACAACACTTATTCGACAACAAAAATGAGAAGAATAAATAGGTTGTGGTACCGTTTTTCTAAAGTTACTAAAATATTTATTGAATTGATTTGCTATTCAAGAGGCTCAGTAAATAAATTGTTGTTACATTAAAGCGTTTTGGGCTTTGACTTTTCTTTTTGCCAATTAATTCATTAATTGTTTTGCAGGTCTTTTTAATACTATATCGATTCAATTGTGACACGTTTTTTAATATTCTTGATGAGCTCTAAGGGCATTCATAACTTTATTTTTAATCTTTTTAGATTATTTCTCATCACTTGTACGTTTAGTTTGACAAAATATTTTAAAACATTTATTATTTTCTATTGGTAGCCCACGGTTTTTTTCTTTCTCTCTTCTCTTTTTTGTTGATTTCTCTTTTTTGTTGATATGAGAGGAAAATTTTTATCATACAATTTGAGGAATATGTTCATAAATAAAGTATAAGCTTTATCAGCATCCATAGTACATCACTCCAATCCACATTACTTAATTCAACAAAAAGCTTTTAACCTTTAAATCATTGATGAAAATAAAATTGCACTAAATCATTTTTATAGACACCTCTCTTATAGCAAAAATTGGCATGTGATCAGTAATTGAGAAATACAACACACCTCGAGTAATATCATTGTCATTCGTAATATGTTATCAATAATAGAAAGAGATGAGTTGGTTACACGGGTTGGTAGGTCAATTTGAATCTAAAAGCCGTGTGACGCAATTTTGTTCATTACAATAATAATCAAAAAATCAAAATTATAGTCTCTAAGGAGATAGATTTGTTTAGTTTTTTTTTTTTTTTTTTGGGGGGGGGGGGGAGGGAGGGGGTAAGAGGACACTTTTTTTTGGTCTCGAAATTTGACAATTTGACATTTTGCTCCGTAGGGGGGGGGGGGGTAATGTCACTTCTTTAGGTCAACCATTGGCATAATTTTATTTTATTTTTTAATTTAAAAAAAAAAAAAAAAAAAATCCTCAAAAGGGGGGGGGGGGCAGGGGGTTGCTCAAAAATACACACATAAAAAAAACCAAAGGGGGGGGGGGGTTAACCCCCAACCCCCCCCCCCTGCGTACACGCCTGACTAAATCCATAGCATTTTCCAACACCAAGGTTGTTTTAGTTTGATTGCACCCTTCTGCTTATCACCACAGTTACCAGGCTTCTTTTAAAGTCTTCTTTTTGACCATGTAGACGACGACCTCTTCATTCTTGAGTACTGTACCAGCACTTCATTGTCTATGGCTCTGGACAGGGTAAGATTGGGCTCTACCTCATATACATGTATATGTGTATCTTTTCTATCTCTATTCTTACTTAAAATCGGCAGCATCATCAAGTTTGCATAAGTGTGATTGCTTCCTTCTGCTTATCACCAAACTCACTAGAATTTTTCCAAAGCCTTCCTTTCGACCATGTAGATGAACTCCTCACTCTTGAGTGCTTTACCAGCACTTCATTGTCTATGGCTCTGGACAGGATAAGATTGGGCACTACCTCCTATCTATTTCATTTCTATCTCTACTTTTACTTTCTCGCATTTTCTTCATCTCTTTCCATATCCTACTTAAAGACCAAGCAGTTACTAACCTCTTTTCAGATATTTGGACACTCCAACCCATGTCCTCCTTTTTGTTCTGGTTTTCAAGGTTGTCTCTTCCACAGTGTGATCCATGTGACGATGATGTTGAAAGAAGCTTTTGTTTGGAATCACTGACAACTCTCATGGAAACTGTTTGACACTTGAATTATGAAGACCCAGGCATCTGGTTTGACACTGGACAGATGAGAAGCAAGTTTCATTGAGTCAGTATGGTAAGATAAGCATGTTATTTAGCATTTTTTGCCTGTCCAAAAATATGTCCTCGCAGAAATTAATGTAGAGGTCTTGGAAGTATGTAGAATACAACACCAAAAATGTCCTGCACTTTTTTATATATATTTTGGCCGAGTTTGGGGGTAGGGAAAGCTCAAAACATGAAAATGCATTCTACATATGCCTGCAACACGGTAAGGATACATAGCTTTGAGTCGGTAGGTCTTTACTTTCTCTTCTTTCCCTCCTTACTAACTACCATTCCTTTCTATAACCAGAGGCTTATTGCAATATTTGCTGGCCACCAATATAGTAGAATAGAATGAGAGCACAGAGTTAGCATAGCTTTTTTTGTTTAATAAGATTTTTCAAACAATCTACATTCATCAACTCTATTGATTGTTATACTTGCTTGATATGTTTTCACTGTGTGATCGGAGACATCCGCAGTTAAAACAAAACAAAACAATACTTGTGAAGAAATGAGCTTGTATTTCCCTGTTAAGAAAAATATATTTGTCATCTCAAAGCCAGACATGGCATGCTTGAACAGAAGTGAAGGCTTTATTATCATACTTCCTTTCGCAAGGTATCTCACTGTTACAAAGCAATACAGAACAGCAATGGTGATGGTCAAAATCAAGGCTAATCATTAATGCAATTTAACCTCATTGCATCTGTAACCACCAACTAAAAGGGGGCATTAGCATTACATGTGACTGCAAATTGTATTTGCATATATTCAAATGGACACAGAGAGATGAGCTACAATCTTTTCTCTTTCTGTATAAGGACAATAGTTCAGATACAACGTGCTTATCAGCATGTACCGTATATACAAATGCTAAATTGCAAATAAAACTGATATTAACCAACTTTGTGGTATAGTCCTACTGAGTCTGAGGCTTAGAAATGACTATCAAAAGATCCAACACAATGATGTGTGTTCATTGTGGAATGTCCTAGTAGGTTTGAGGCTTACATGACACCAATTATTATCAGCATACACACTGTATAAATCAGATTTGGTCACTATATTAGATTCAATATATTTTTTATTCACTATCAATGTGAAAGTGCTCAAAAGTTTGAGGATATTGATGATTGCTAGCATGAACCAAATCAGATAAGATGATTTGTTAAAGTCCTCATGACTCTGAGGCTTACAATGTAGATCAAAGCTCATGCAGTGACATGTGTGATAAATGATTATCAGCATAAAGACCTAATACATTAAAGGCACACTGTCCTACTTGTAGCTACTTGCTCGCTCTATATAGAAAACTTCCCCAATCGGTGCCTGTTGGTCCTCCATGATCCTCTTTTTCTTATGTTAAATGAGAGCTGAGTTAATGAGATAGCCACCTGTCACAGTGACCTCGCTGGCTCGCTTGGTGGTCTAATCCCTTCTGGCTAAAGTAGTAAAGCCTGCCTTTAAGATGTGGTCAGTATAAAGATGAAACTGATTCACAAGCTTCACAAAAATCCTCATGAGTCTGAGGCTGGGAAGACACCTGTAATTATCAACAATCTGATGAACCTGCATGGATTCAGTACATTTAAATGTGATCAGTTCACAGATAGAACTGATTCACTGGCTTTGTGAAACTCCTCATGCAACTGAAGGTTCACAGACACTTTTGATAGACAGGTGTGAAAGACCAATGCACCTTGATGTGTTCAGAATGCAGATAAACTGCATGACTGACAAGAACATTTTTATCCAGAGCATAATTTGGTACATGTCCCTCCAACTACTTACTGTGCATGCTACTCCATTCTATAAGGATTATCTTAATTGGGGAGGCGAGTTGGTTCAGTCGGTAAGGCCTGTTGAACCAAAGATCTCGGGTTCGAATCCAACCCAGACTGATGACTAAAGTCTGCGTTGTGTATTAACGTGCCCCTCCCATTGTTTCATTGCCGCAGGCTATGTTAAGTGGAAAACACTCCATGCATATCGGATAGGACGTTAAATGGAGGCTCCATGTAGAGGAGAGTCACCACCTTTGCACATTAAGAACCCACTGCACTGTTCGTATAAGAGTAGGGGGAAACCCCGGTGTGGTGGTCTATGTGCACACCTCCAATCAGTTTTACCGAGAGGCCGGGTTACAGTGATTCAGTTCGCTTTTCGCCTCCCTGGCACAGGCGACGCCAAATTAATGATAAAATTAATAAAAAATAATAAAATAAATAAACAAGTATTATAGCTCTTACTTCACATGTTGATCCTAAACTGTGTAGCTGTTGATGAGCACACTTTCCATTTATAAACTTTTCATGAGGGGCCTGCCGGTTGTACCAAAGACAAGAAGGACGAATGTAAACATATAAGCAAAAGCCTTATATACAGGATATTGCATGAAGGTATTCAATTGCATATCCTCAATGAACACTTTGTACTGACAATACCTCAGAAGTCTCACAAATATTATCCTACATGCTTTATGGCCAATTGGAAGTGCAACAGGTCCTTATGAAATGAGTGACCAAGTCAGCTCAATCAGAAGAGTGTCTGCCTGTCAAACCAATGATCATGGATTCCAATCCAACCCAGGCAGATGACTGAAGGCTTAGTTTATTATTGTTAGGACCCTCCCTTATTTCCATAGACTCGGCCTATGTAATGATGGAAATTGGAAAACATTTCATCCTACAGATAGGATATTAAAGGGCTAATGTGGAAGAGCCAGCACCTGTGCATGTTCACACTCCAATGTACTCTCCGTAAAAGAGCAGGAGGAAACAGGAATGAAGTAGTGTTACACCTGCTCATCCTAAGATGTACGTTAAACACCTGAGAGGTAACGTTCTCTCCAAGGCAATAGTATATCGTATCAGGTCATCCTGTCACATAATTATCCAGGAGTGGTAGAGCACATTATGCCATATCCTTCAGTTCAATCTGTAAGAATGACGAAGCATCATTGAAGAGGTTCATCGAGTCCATTAGGCCAAATGTTGTGACTCCGTATTCAAATATATTTTGTTGTGAGACTCATGGCTTCAAAAGACAGCAGGCTTGTCAGAGCTGGGAGTGAAGCTTAGCCGTAGATGAAAGAGTGGCAGTACTACCGGTCGACATAATGGGAATATGCATAGAAGATAATTCTCTTCAAGGAATGTTCAGACTACAGTATAAACAATAAGATTAGTTCCTGTCATCTGAATCTGAAGAATCCAATGAAAAGAACCAAGGGGAGGATGATGCTGCAAACCAAGAAAAAGGAATTCTTTGTGAGCTTACTCAGAAAACAAGATAAAGGATTCATCTTCTTCAAAAGATCTCTGTGTTCACATCAATTTTCAAGACCTTTTCAACACATCGCCAAATGAGTTATTCAACAAAGCATAATAATCTGTAGATACCCCAAGGAAGAGAGAATTAGCAAAATTACAGCATCAACGAATCAGCATGGCCAGCAATGACACAAAGCATCAGATCTACCCAGATCAGACCCCCAAGAGAACAGAAGAGCAGATGAATCACAAGCCACCTCTCAACAACAACCTACCAATCATGCCAAGTGGAAATTAAGGTAACCATCCTCACATCCTGGAAGTAGAGAGAATTAGAGGCATGCAATGCAGCCTATCTTCAAGAAGTACACTTCCAAGCCTCCTCTCTTCAAACCTTTGTGGATTAATGATGTGTCCTCAGGATAAGCAGAGTGATGCATCACATTCCTTTTCACTGACTGTAAAAGGAGTCCAGCTAAAGTTTAGGAAAAGATAATCAACACAAAGCAAAAATGTCAGCAAGATTCAGGAAGAGGATGCCGAATCCATATGAAAAGTTCTCAGTGACCATGTCAAATGGAATGATCACACCATCAATTGGAAGATTAGTCACATCTAGGCAATGGATAACAACCAACTTGCTGGACTAGAGAGGCTAATTACAAACGGAATCAGAATATGACTTGATTCACCACTTCGCACGATCATTATTTTCTATGTATATTCCCATTCGCCCATCTTCTCAGACTGCCATTCTCGCAGCTACATCTATTCATCATCACCAGTCATCTGATGAAGCCTGCCATCACTGTTGTCAAGAGTCTCATTCAACAAAGAAATCTGAATGTGTCACCAGACTCGTTTTAATGATATAGCACATTGGGAGCCATCGATTCAAATCATTCTCTTGACATGATAGAGAATTGCATTATCCTTTTACTGACTTTTGGTCTGTACCCCTCATATCAGAACCCTGTACTTTCAAAGACCTGAAAGGATTCAACACCAATGCCCGATCATGCATCTTGCACTGGACAGGGCCACCCCTTCTTTTAATTCATTTACTTCTTTTTCATTCTCAAAGAATGATAGAGCATATTAGGCCATATCCCTTCATTCTCTAAGAATGTGGAGCACATTATGACATCCCATTATTTTAATTATTTTTAATTATTTTTAATTCATTTAGTTCTTTTTCATTCTCAAAGAATGGTAGAGCATATTAGGCCATATCCCTTCATCCTCTAAGAATGTGGAGCACATTATGACATCCCATTATTCTCTAAGAATGTGGAGCACATTATGACATCCATTCATTCTCTGAGAATGTAGAGCACATTAGGCCATCCCATCATTTCATTCTAAAGGAATGATAAAACACATTAGGCCATCGCTGTACTTCATTCTCTAACAACAATATATACGTAGCATATTGGGACATCAATTTATTTCCTTCTTTCATAACGAGAGAGACTAAAAATGCTTAGAGTGGGAGAGATATAGCAAGCTTTCTGGAAGGGTGGGGGGGGGGGCTGAGAAGAGAGAGAGTGAGAGTGAGACAGAGAGTTAGGGAGGAGGTAATGAAGGGAGAGGAAGATAGAAAGAAGAGAGATAAAGAGACAGGGAGATAGAGAGTTAGGGAGAGGGGTAAAGAGAAAGGGAGAGAGGAGAGTAGAGAGGGGAAGGGAGAGAGGAGAGAGAGAGATAGGGAGATAGAGGGTAATGGAGGGGAGATAGGGAGGGATGATAGGGAGGGGGCTGGGGGCCTGATCAGGTAAGTACAAATAGCTTCTACAATATCATAGGGATCGGAGCAAAATAATTTTGGTGAATAACAGGCAGATGCTAAAACATGACTCTTATCATATTGGATCTTAGAAACTTGTACCATCTGTTCAGTACCTAACCTTTTGTTTGATGAGTCAGAGTAATTTAGGTGCCATCCAGCTTCCAGGAGAGAAGTCAGTGAATTCAGACAAGGGCTTCTTTCTGCATCATCCAATCATGGACTACACTTGGGAGAGTCAACTTTGAAGCGGAACATTAAGGAGAACGTGGGTGAGTGTTGTCCAGATATCTGTTGAAGAGTTTCGGTTCTTCTTGGCCTTTACTTAGGATATCCTATGTCCTATTTTTCCTCTCCATTCTTTTTCTTTCCTATTATTTTCCTTTCATTTCCTTCTTTCTCATTGTTTTCCTTCTTGTCCTTCCCTTATAATCCTCTTCACCCATTCACTTTCTTTGCATCTGTCCAGCATAAGGCCACTCTGTCACCATTATTGAGAACCGTGACATATACTTATATAGACAATTCAATTCCTACATGTGTCAGGACAAACAGTTTGTGAAGAGACATTGTGATGAGGGCGAGTGTGGTGCATTTCAGGTACTCATGTATACATGTCAAACACAAAGATGTGCGTTACTGAGTTGAACACATAGTCTGATAATTCAGGCTAATTTCCCGTTTCATTTTGGTTACTAGTAGACCTCTGAACGGAAAGCAGATCTGCATGCAAACAATGATTCTCCATGCCAAATATGATTTTGCTTGATTGTACATGGAGTGTACATACAAAACAAGGCACTTTGTATTCACCCAAACGGAAAAAAATCTTAGGGAACTGCTGAACTTTTGCAGTATCTTGTATGAAATGTATGTCATTGAACATTGGTGGCTAAAAAAGCATTAGCCAAAGTTCCCCCACTCCTTGAGGTTCATCCTTGAAACCTGACAGGCCTTTTATTCTCATCTCATGATGAAGTGATGTCTATGAGACAAACTACTATTAATCAATGCCTTGGCTACTCGAAGCTAAGAACTACTCAAGCGATCTGGCGGTTTACTAACTTGTCCGCTTCTGGTTCTGGCTTAGATGTAGTTGAGCTCGATGCCTAAGTGTCCTTCATGGATTTTGTTTAGCATGAACCTCTTCATAGTAGTGGGAACCACTATTTTGCTGCCTTTGAAGATGATGCGATCTGCTTCAGAGAGCTCACTCCTGATGTTCCAGTATTCCCTTACTCTAACTGGACATTGCTGCTTCGTTTCTGACCAACCATCTCTGATGATGGCTAGCAGCTCTTGCAGTTGATCATCTTTCTTTGTCTCTTCGACAAACTTGATTTTGTTTCTTCGATGTAACTGGTATGCTCTTGACAATAGCATCTACTTCGACTCTGATATCTACTGCTCCGGACAACGTATCAGCAGTACTTTCCAGGCATGTACAAGACCTTGAGATCATATCTCTGCATAGGGGACAGTCGCCCAGTGACTTGACAAACAGTGGAATAAGTAGCTTGTGATAAGACTCCACTTCTACTTGTTGTCTATAGATGTATTGATGGAATCTTGCATATGTGATTGCCAGTAGTTCTTTCTCGATCTGTGCATATCTAATATTTGCATCAGTTATTGATCTAGATGCATATGCGATCGGGACCCAATTTTGATCATATTACTCAGTAGCACTGCACCAATACCATCCTTTGATGCGTCTGCTGACAGCTTGGTTGGTTTGCGACATGCATGTTGAACAGGATGTGCATTCTCTCTCAATATGATGTGGTGTTTACCAGGAAGACAATCTAGACCTACAAACACATCTTGATAGTCTTGAACTACACTTTTACACGTTCCTTGTTCAGTTTGTGTTTCAACATGATACATTCGTTTCACCAGAGTCAATTCTGCGCTCGTCCATAATCCTAACAAAGGCTGACGATTTCTAGGAATGACTCGACACAGCACACTGTTTTTTGATCCCTTTGTACTCAACTTGTACACAACAAAGACCTTTGACCGGGATGGCTGTTTTATAATAGCCTGTCAACTTCACTTTGGCTTTTTGCAGCTTTGATTTAAGTTTCTATTTGTGAAAGACTGCCTCAGGAAGAAGATTTGCCTGAGCACCAGTAGCAATCTTGAATTCAACCGGCTGGACTAGTAGATTGACTATCCATTCTTCCTTGGATTCTTTCGATCCGACAGAGCAAATCATGACCTTCTGAATCTACCTCACAGTGCTGCAGTTCATTGACCTTGGCTACTGCATGGGGTTCTACAACATTTAGCAAAATGGTTTCGCTTACTGCACTTCTTGCATGTTTGACCTAGTGCAAGACATTTGTCTTTGCTATGACGGTTTCCACACCTGCTACATGCTTTGTTAGTACGACCTTGAGGTTCTGACTGTTTTGATGTTAAACTAGGAAAATTCTTCTTAGTCTTGCTGAAAGAATCTACCAGGATTGAGGCTTTTTCCCCTGCGGAACTCAATGTTTGTGCCTGCGTTCGAGTTTGTTCAGCCATACGCATACATGCAACGTTTTATCCAATGTGAGATCATCTCACCTCGTCTCTTATATCATCGTCTAAAATATACCACAGATAATTCAGTCCGAGATAAGACTCTCTTTCAACATGGAAAACTCACACAACTGAGCATGACTCCGCAATTCTGTTGCGTACTGATCAAAAGTGTCATGCACTAACTGAGATCTTGTGATGGGGGGGGGGGGGGTAGAAAGCACTACAAAAAATAAAAATTTGGCCCCCAACATTAAAACAAAAAAAATGGTTTACTTTTTTTTCGGGGGTGGGGGGGGGGGGGTCAGCCCAAGGGGGGTTAAACCCCATAACCTTCCCCTAGATCCACCCCTGCTGATTTCTTTCAGTTACATTCATAATGTGCTGTTAATCAGAAAAGACTATCAGGAACATCTTAATACTTTAAAAATCCTGTACGTATACCAAGACATTTCAATATTGTTCCTGATGATGCATGTCATGATTATTTCACTGAACTTTATTCACCCCAAGATGGATTGAGGGGGGGGGGGGGGTAGAACTTGTGCATCCCAAGATTGAAGGGGGTGGAAACTTATTCAACTCCAGATGGTTTGGGATTGAAAGTACATGTGTTCCATCATGGAAAAGGGAGAGGGTAATTAAAACTTATGCCTCCCAAGATTTAAGGGGGGGGGGGGTTGAATCTCTTTCACCCCCAGACAGTTGAGGATGGAAACTTTCGCATTACAAAATCCAAAAATTGATGGGAGATTAAAATTTTAGAATCACATGAGATGGGAGAGCTAGGGGAGGGGGTCAGTAAACTTTAGAACCCGTAGTGAATGATAGTGAATGGGAGTGAGATGAAAAGTTATGCATCCAATATTGATTAAACTTCTGCATCCAAAGTGTTAGTTGGGGATTGGAATGTATGCATCCCGGCCATGATCGGGGGATGATCAAAATGTATTCACCCCAAGTTAAATTGGGGGGGGGGGGAGTTCACAGACGAGTGGAGTTAGGAGAGCAAGTGACAGCATGTGATATTGCATAATTCAGCTGCTGTAGATTCACATAGTATGCATTCACTTACAGAAATAATTATAAAATCCCACTTTGCAACACATTCAAAGTACATCAGGATTATTAAGAATTAGCATATCCATGTTTAGAACTAGCTGATATTTTCCTTCTAAAACATCCCTTCTGCCTCAAAGTGAACTACCTAGTGCTCTAAGAAGGACATAATGTATACCAAGACATATCAATAGTGTTTGCAAGCAAGATTGAATCTTTGTCTAGCTTTCTGATGTTGCATGTAGTGATTATTTCATCACCCTCAAACAAAGCAAGCATCTATGAGCAAGTCTGCCCAATAAACATAATTAAGCACAGTGCCCTGTTCTGCCCAAGCTGGATAGGGGATTGGAAATTGTTCATTGCAAAATGAATGTGGTGGGCTGAGATGAATGCATCCAAAGATTAATAGGAAATTAAACTTCTGTGTCTTAAAATGGTTGGGGATTGATATTTGTCCACATCATTATGGTTTTGTTTTGTTTTGTATTTGTTTTGGGGAGGGGTGGAAAATTATGCAACCCAAGATGGTTCAGGATTAAAAGTTCATGTTTTCCAAGATTGAGAAGGGGGAAGGCAATTGAGACTCCCTAGATTTAGGGCAAGGGGGCAATCTCCCAAGACAGTTGGGGAGGGGGAATTTTTCCATTTCAAAATCCTAAGAAGATGTGGGATTGAACTTCTACATCCCAATATGGTTAGGGGGTTGGGACATATGCACCCAACATTGATTTGGGAATGGGAAGGATTTTTCTTATGGGGGGATATTGGAACTTGTGCATCCCAATATTGATAGGGAATGAAAACTTGTGCAACCCAAGATTGATGGGGAATGAAAACTTGTGCATCCCAAGAATGATGGGGAATGAAAACTTGTGCATCCCAAAATTGATGGGGAATGAAAACTTGTGCATCCCAAGATTGATGGGGAATGAAAACTTGTGCATCCCAAGATTGATGGGGAATGAAAACTTGTGCATCCCAAGATTGATGGGGAATGAAAACTTGTGCATCCCAAGATTGATGGGGAATGAAAACTTGTGCATCCCAAGATTGATGGGGAATGAAAACTTGTGCAACCCAAGATTGATGGGGAATGAAAACTTGTGCATCCCAAAATTGATGGGGAATGAAAACTTGTGCATCCCAAGATTGATGGGGAATGAAAACTTGTGCATCCCAAGATTGATGGGGAATGAAAACTTGTGCATCCCAAGATTGATGGGGAATGAAAACTTGTGCATCCCAAGATTGATGGGGAATGAAAACTTGTGCAACCCAAGATGATATTGGATCAAATGTTTTTGTAACCCAAAATACTTCTTCATACCAATATAGTAGGGGGTCGGAACATATGCACCCAAACATTGATTTGGAAAAGGATTGACTTTTGTTGCAATCCCAAGATGAATGTGGGGGAGGGGGCATTTAAACTTGTGCACTCCAAGATTGATTGGGGGCAATTGAAACTTATGCCTCCCAAGATTTAGGGGGGGGGGGGGTAATTGAATCTGTTTTCATCCCAATTTCAAGACTGTTGGGGAAGGGGAACCTTTAAATCCCAAAGTGAATTGGAATGGGATGGAAACTTATGCATCCAATATTGGAGGATGGAACCTCTGTATCCAAAGTTAGTTGGGGAGTGGAATGTATGCATCCTAACATTGATTTGGAGAGGACTGAAATTTATTCACCCCAAGATGAATTGAGAGGTGGGGGTGGGGATCAGAACTTGTACATCCCAAGATTGATGGGGATGGAATTTAATTCAACTCCAGATGGTTTGGGCTTGAAAGTTCATGTGTCCCAAGATAGAAAGGAGAGGGGGTAATTGAAACGGAAGCCTCTCAAGATTTAGGGGGGGGGGGTGAATCTCTTTCATCCCAATGCAGTTGATGGGAACTTTCACATCCCAAAATCCAAAGACTGATATGGAATTGAACTTCACAATCACAAGATGATTGGGTTTGAAACGTATGCACCCTAAGGGAGAGGATTGAGATTTTACAATCCTAAGATGGGATGGTGGAGGGGGGGGGGGGGAATTTTCTATCCCAAGACGAACGGGAGTGAGATAAAAAACTTATGCATCACGACATTGATTGGGGGAGGATCACAATTTCTTCACCCTAACTTGTGCATCCTAAGTTTAATGGAAGGGGGGGGGGGGCAGTTAAAAGTCACTTTGATGTGTAGAACTAGGCTATAATTCCCTTCTATAAAAGAAATATAATGATTCATTTGCATACTAAATCAGTTATTTCCCTTCTGCCTTAAAACTGTTGTGTACTTACTTAAATGACTTTTACATCAAAAATTTGAATGTTGAGAGGTGGAAACATATCAAGCTCTTCCTGCAACAGCAAACTTGAAATTTCACCTTGCATACAAAGGTCTGACAACCCATGTTTCCAGGTAGAGACAATTCTAGTCATTATCCTCCATTTAATGATAGATTATAAACCTTTTTCTCTTCTCTATTGTAGCTACACCTTGTCCATTAAAAGGCACAAAGGCTTCTTCTTTAATACTCAAAGATTTTCAGTTGCTAAATCATAGATTCTTGCGTCACTGACCAGGTCTAGTGTGGTGAAGTGCCTGGAGAGACGCGGATTATCACTCAGGCAACTCTTTACATCACCAAGATTAACAATCCCTCAAAGAGGAAAAACATAAAGGGTTGAGCAGGGTCAGTTTCAAAATCAGAAGATCAAAATGATAGATTGGAAATGGATCACACTGATTTTGCATCAAATCTCGGCTCCAAATTTTTAGCTCAGGATATGAGCAGCTGAACGCAATGGTATAGTAGTCTGTCCTGCAAAACATGGTCCATCAGTGAGACTCCTTAATGTTTAGATGTTTTTAAAAATGGACAGCTGGACTGATGGTAGCCTTCATGAAAAAAATGCTGATATTTGGCTGTCCATTATTTCAGAGTTGACCCCAGAAAGCAAAGTTTGCAGCCTAGAACCGGCGTCACTCTAGCTCAATTAGGATGTTCTCCAGAATTCTAAATTCTAAACAAAAAAAAGCTTCCCTATTTGGCTCTCTGCTCTGGTAGAATATACTCACATGCAGGTGATAGAGGGAGCTAGTGGTAAAGCAGTTGAAATTTCATTGCTCCTTCATCAAGCTCAACGGTGGGAGACGGCTTTAGCGGTAATGACTATCAAAAATAAAACATAATATTGCAAAGTTACAACTGAATCTGTCATATGCTAAAAGACCTAGATCATCAGCAAGGTATGGCAGACTATGATCTTCCTGCATAGCATAACTGATACTTACTTTCAATAGGTCAACTTGTATCAAAAAGACTTTATCCTAGTTCAAACCCACTTCAAAATCCGAATTGCTGAGTTCCTTTGGGCATATCTGTATTAATCTAAGCTTGTATGGGGAGGGGGGATGAATAGCAAATTTACACATCTGGGTTGCAATATTGGCTCTCACACCTGGGGATCTGGTTATGAATTATCAAGTGAGATACTATCACTTTATCAGTAATCCAAATAATATCTCTTAGCTTCATTAGATTGGGATGGTTGAATCTTCAACAGAATGCTCTTTATACTGGCCTATCGCCCTGTTCCACTACTCACTTTTTAAACAGTTTATACTTTGGTTAATTAAATATATTCACCGCACAAATCAGTAATAGGGTAGCGTACTCCTAATAATCCACTGAGTCAAGCAGCTAGTTGATCTTATTTCCTGTCACTCAATGATAGGAAAGCATACTTTAAAAAAAAAAATCCTTTCGATCAGATCAGTTTCAAAATCGAATGATCAAAATGATACATTGCAAATGGATCACACTGAGTTTGCATTACATCTCGGCTCCAAATTTTTAGCTCAGAATATTGTGAGCAGCTAAATTCAATGGTAGTCCGTCCAACAAGACAAAGTCCATCACTGATCAGTGAGACTCCTTAATGTTCAGATGTTTGTAAAATAGACAGCTGGACTGATGGTAGACTGTATGAAAAAAATGCTGATATTTGGCAGTATATTATGTACCATCTAAGGACATGTATTTCAGAGTTGACCCCAGAAGGCAAAGTTTGCAGCCTAGAACCGGCATCATGCACTCTAGCTCAATGAGGATGTTCTCCAGAATCCCTCATAGCACAAGCCTATTCAAAATTCTCATCAACTAAAAAAGCTTTCCTATACGGATAGCTCTTTGCTCTGGTAGAATATACTCAAATGCAGGTGATAGATGGAGCTAGTGGTTAAGCAGTTGAAATTTCATTGCTCCTTCATCAAGCTCAACGGTGGGAGACGGCTTTAGCGGTAATGACTATCAAAAATAAAAAATAATATTGCAAAGTTACAGCTAGATCATCAGCAAGGTATGGCAGACCATGATCTTCCTACATGCATAGCATAACTGATACTTATTTCCAACAGGTCACCTTGTATCAAATAGCCTCAATCCTAGTTCAAACCTAGTTCAAAATATGAATTGCTGAGTTCCTTTGGGCATATCTGTATTAATCTAAGCTTGTATGGGGAGGGGGTATAAAGGAATAGCAAATTCACTGAAAAATATGGGTTGCAATTGGCTCTCACACTTGGGCATCTGGCTATGACTCATCAAGTGAAATACTATCAGTAATCAAAATAATAACTCTTTGTTTCATTAGATTAAGAATGTTTGATATTTCAATACTCTCTCTTCAACACAATGCTCTTTATACTGGCCTATATAGCCCTGTTCCACTACTCACTTTTTAAACAGTTTATACTTCGGTTAATTACATAAGTTACCACACAAATCAGTAATAATCTGGTTATGATTCATCAAGTGAAATACTATCACTTAATCAGTAATCAAAATATTATCTCTTAGCTTCATTAGATTGGGAAGGTTGAATCATCGCCCTGTTCCACTTCTCACTTTTTAAACAGTCAATACTTTGTTTAATTACATATATGCACCGCAAAAATCAGTAATAGAATAGCGTACTCCTAATAATCAATCGAGTCAAGCAGCTAATTGATCGTATTTCCTGTCACTCAATGTTAGGAAAGCATACTTAAAAAAAAAAAAAACTTTTCAATCAGATCATTGATCATATTTTCCATGATTATGGGACTGAAAACTGTTAACTAGTTCGACACAAAACCTTCCATATTTGCTCTGATTTAACAACCATGTGACACACTTGACTCTACAAGGGGTACGTTTTGCTTGCTTTCTGATAAAGTAATGCTTTGATGACAAATCCACTTCCTAGGACAAGAAATACCCTCAAACGAATGTTGGAAAACAATTTCTAACTTGAATTAGATTTCTATTCAACAGCTGATATTGTTCAGTCTGGAAATTATAGTTTACATCGTGCTTTGCCACCACATCATGTACCAAGTGTATCATAAACTGCACTATGGCATACAAGATTTTCATCAGGTTCGTGTTTTTTTTTCACTGTTCATCCTGGTATAGATAGTGTTCCATGATGTTTAAATTTACATTTCATGAACCCCTTTGAATTCAGGAAGTAAGATGAGTTTGTCGTTGTCCAGAAATATTAGAATCTTTGGTGGTATAAGCCACCTACAGTTCTGAATATGTTAACATAGTTCAATAAAGTTTAAAGTAGTTTAGTATAGTTTGATATAGTTTAATGTAGTTTGATATAATTCAATAGATGTTTATTTCCATTAATATAGGTTAAATACTTTAGCTATTTAGATTAGTTTATAATATAATGTAGGTTAAACATGTAGTTTAATGTAGTTAGTAATAATGTAACGTTATATAAACTTTAATTTGTAGATAATATTTAATTCATTTTAAAATCACTTCACGTACATTAAACCTAAAAGAACTGTGGGTGGTCTAAACCGCTTTATGATTGTATCTAATATTTTTGGACAAAGAGAGGTTCGTCTTCCTTCCTGAAATTCAAAATTGGGTTCATGAATTGTAAAATTAGATGTCACTGAATACTGTTTGTATCACAACGAACAAAGAAAAACTGGCACAATAACTGAAGTCTTGTCTCACAAATGTTACATATCACTACTGCTGATATAAGTTTGTTGGCACTGTAAATGTTAATAAAACTACAAGAAAGTATTTTCTACAGTGCTGGGAATTCTCAATACCTTCCACTCTATGTACCACTCTCTGTACCATTCAATAGTTCTTTAATTAATTATCACTGGCGCAAACGTTCCTTACTCACTCATTAATTTGAGGGGGCGACTTACATTCAGTAGCTTCTATCAAGCTCCATACGAGTTACATGTACATTATTTGTGTTTTGTGCACATTCAATTTTAAAAAGAAACAAAAATTCATGTATTTGAATTTAAAACGTTTATCTAGGGTTACTTTGAGTTTCAGAAGCAGGTGTTAGAGAATTGAAATGTTATGTTGAAAATAATGGGAAATTACATTTGATAGATAGACCAACAAAAAATCAATTCCTGATTTATCGAATTTAAAAAAGCTTACTCTAACATCTTGTAAGCAGAAAGAAATTTATAGAAAAGGCATTTAAACTTCCCATTTTGAAGTGCTTCCAAAATAATGATTTATAGGATATACATTGTTAGAATATTAAGGAGCTCCCATCTTTAATTTATTTATGCACTCTTGTGCAAATCCTATGCACTTCAGAATGAATAGTTTTATGCCAGGCATACATGATGTGGCTTAACAATGCAACATCTGTATGCATGAAATCACCATTGTTCTCCTAAGGCAATTAAATATTTCTGAATGGGATAAGAATAATCTAATACCTGCTTCAAGCAATATCAATGAGAAACATGCTTCATATGAGAAAAATTGTACAAGGAAGAGATAAAAACCAAGCTCACTGTCTTAAAAAATTAATGGAATCTGAACTGTAGCATTTTTAAATCATTTCGAGAAATTAAGATATCATATTTTCATGAATCTTTGCTGATCTCATTCAAAATAAGTAAATATTGAATAATGAATCTTTGTTCAAGGAAAAACCTCAAAAGCAAAATAAACAAGTGGCTAGAATCGTCTCCTGGTTTTCAAAATTTGTATTGAACTCAGGGGAGGCTAGTTTTAGCCGGCCAGGCTCCCTCCGGGGATGCAACCCTAGCTTGCATCCGTAGGGGCTGTGAAGGGGGAACCCTGTTTCAGTCCTAGGATCAAGTGGCTTCGGCTCCTGGTCATACGTACATTGCTTCCAAAAAGTGCCTTATGGGCTCACCTTAACACAGCTTTCCTTGCCTACATGTAAATGCTCCACAATATTTTTGTCTTTTCCTGTAGGCTTGGCCTGCCCCGTGATGTGTCAAGTGTCTTTGGTTCCTCATTTCTTATTATATACATCTTTTATTGGTGTTAAATGTGTCCTAGAATCAAGTGGCTTCGGCTCCTGGTCATACATTGCTTCCAAAAAGTGCCTTATGGGCACACCTTAACAAAGCTTTCCTTGCCTACATGTAAATGCTCCACTTGCCCAATATTTTTGTCTTTTCCTGTAGGCTTGGCATGCCCTGTACACGTGCTGTGTCATTGGTTCCTCTTTTCTTATTTTATACATCTTTTATTGGTATTCAACTCAGGGGAGGCTAAAATCTGCAGTTTTAGCCGGCCAGGCTCCCTTCAGGGATGCAACCCTAGCTTGCATCTGTAGGGGCTGTGAAGGGGGGAACCCTGTTTCAGCCCTAGGATCAAGTGGCTTCGGCTCCTGGCTTTTTTATGACATAATATACATGCTTTATCTAATATCTGCCCAAGCGACATTTGCTCAATGCTTTTTTTCTTCTGTCAGACATATGGCATTAAGGCGTGAGTTTGGATTGCAATTTAGGTTATGCTATGCTTTTATATATTGCGTAATATAAAATATTCTATTATACCAGTCTACTTACCGGTAGTAGTCTTGGATATATTCTGTCAACACAATGAACCTCTTGTCATGGGTGCCCCCTATAGGCCAAATAAAAAGGAAGAAAAGTTGATTATGTACTTTAAATATGAAATTATATGTATACATGTTTAAAAAAGGATGCATTCCAGTCTGCATTTGACAAGAAAATACAAAAAAAGTTCAAAATAAAGAAAAAGTAAAAAAAAGTGCTTAACAGACCGGGAAAATTACAAAATGCCCAGCTGCATTTTTATTTGTTTTACTTTTTTCAAACATTTTTGTATTTGTTCAAATTTGTTGTCACTATATTATTGTGGGCCTTAAAAAAAATATGGAATGCATTCCTTTATTGATATTTTTGACAACTGGTAATATTTTTGAATTACCTGGTGAGATTAAGCAAAGGCTTGAAGTGATTTTGTGATGTATAGATTTAAGATGATTTGTTATGTTACATTTTTGCAAAGACTTGTATTGCAATCCTCATTTATATCTAACTTATATTAACGGACAAAAAAAAAAAAAAAATCAAAATCAAAATAAAGAAAATGTAAAAAAAACAAAGGTCGTTTTACAATATTGGGAAACAGCAGGCAATATAACTGCTTTACTTTTATTACTTTTTTCATACATTTTTCGTATTTATCTTTTATTTTTGTGGGATTTTTTTCCTCCAAAAAAATTGAATGTCCGAGTTAATGTGAGAGGATTGCTAACTCTTCTCTTCCTTTTTATTTGGCCTATGTACATCCTCCGTACATAGGCGCCGGAAGTGGAGGGGGGGGCAGGGGGGGGCAGCTGCCCCCCCAATCAAAAAAGTGGGTGGGCAAAACGCATTTTTGCCCCCAAAAAACGCCCCCCCCCCCTCAAAAAAAAAAAAAGCAGTAAAGGAGTAAAGATGATTTGTATTTTTAACCCAAAAGAACATAACAATAATAAAAACCTGAATTAAATGACGTATGAAATTCCATTCAAAGAAAAGGAAAGTTAACAGGAATTAAATGTCCTAAACATTGCGCATGCTACCTATATTTATCAATGGAGGTTTTTATAATAGCGATACGCGCATATCGTGGACATATTGCGAGAGAATGGGAAAGCGTGTCTGTTTTTTGTTATAGGGGTGAGAAGCTTATGAGCCCCTGAACGCTGGCGTACTGATGGGGGGGGGGGGTATTTTTTGTATTCGATACCAGTGATATACAAATGTTGCTGAAATGACATGATTTTCCGGTATATTTTCTCATTTTTTTTGTAAGTCATACCTTTTTATGCGTTTGTTGGAAAATTAGAAATTCCCAAATTTACAGTCGGGCGAAAAATATGCTTATTTAGAAGCATTTATGTTAGGGTATGCAAAACGGCCGGGCTCGGGCCACCCTCAATTGTTGAAAAAGTTTGTTACAGAGAAAGAAAAAAAAGAAAGAAAGAAAAAATAAGTGACCTGCCAATGTCACAAATGAGGTATCAAAATATGCTCATCTGACCGTAATTAAACGCCTAAAACCCCAGAGCTTACGGAGGCTCCGCCCCCCAGACCCCACCAAGGGCCCTAAGGCGGTCCCCTGTATGCTCATCTGACCGTTATTAAATACCTAAAACCCCCGAACTTCCGGGGGCTCTGCCCCCTGGACCCTAACAAGGGCCCTAAGGCGGGGCCCTGGATGCTCATCTGACCGTAATTAAATATCTAAAACCCCAGAGCTTACGGGGGCTCCGCCTCCAGACCCCACCTAGGGCCCTAAGGTGGTCCCCTGTATGCTCATCTGACCGTTATTAAATACCTAAAACCCCTGAGCTTCCGGGGCCTCTGCCCCCTGGACCCCACCAAGGGCCCTAAGGTGGTCCCCTGTATGCTCATCTGACCGTTATTAAATACCTAAAAACCCCGGAAGCTACTGGGGGCTCTGCTCCCTGGACTCTCCGCCAATTAGTGGCCTGCTCCCCTGTATGCTCATCTGACCGTTATTAAATACCTAAAAACCCTGGAAGCTTCTTGGGGCTCTGCTCCCTGGACTCTCCGCCAATTAGTGGCCTGCCAGTGTCACAAATAAGGTATCTAAATATGCTTATCTGACCATAATTTTAATGCCTAAAACCCCTAAACTTCTGGGGGCTCAGCCCTTTGACCCCCTACCGGGGCCCAGGCCCTGGACCCCACGCCATTTTACGCTCTACCTGATTGTTAATAATCCACTTTGAAAAACGTTCCGTGGGGCCTGCCCTGCATGTAACGTGTAAGAGTGATGGTGATGCAGATTTTTCTTCTGCCCCTCCTTCCAAACGTTTTTGCTCGTTACGTCACTGCCCCTGGAAGGTGAGCCCCCTGGAATGTTTGCCCCCCCCCCCAATCCCAAACTGCTTCCGGCGCGCCTGCGCGGGCATTACGGATTCTTGCAAGCATGTAAAGTGTAAGAGTGGTGGTGATGCAGATTTTTCTTCCCCCCCCCCTTCCAAACATTTTTGCTGGTTTTACGTCACTACCCCTGGAAGGTGAGCCCCCTGGAATGTTTGCCCCCCCAATCCCAAACTGCTTCCGGCGCGCCTGCCTCTGTATCTCACCTATTTATGTATGCAATAATATATATATTTTTTTTATGTCCATAACTATGACAATATATAGTTGTGTGCCCCGCAGAAGGGCATAAACAGATGCAGTGTCAACAGATACTTTTATTACACACTTAACAGTTCTTAAACTCTCTTTGACCCTTATTCCAGCCCATAAATCACTTTTTCTTTTTAAAGAAATCATATTTTGTTCTATTTCTGTATCATTTCTTGGTCCCCTCAATACACATCCAGAAAATGACAACAAATTACCAAATTGTGTTAGCACCCTTCTGTATTATGTAAATTGTCTGAATTTCTAAACAGTAATAACAGCTTTATTTGTTAATCCTTTTAATGAGAAAAAAAAGTAAGAAACTGAAGAATTTACCAAAATTTTGTTAGCACCCTTCCCCCTTCAAATTTATTGACATTTTTAAACAGACTAATAAAAGCTCATAAAAACTGTGAATCATTTAAAATGTAGTTTTTGAAGCTTCTATCAACCTTGAATTTTGCTTGCGCACCAAAATTTAAGGTTGGTAGAAGATTTAAAAATACATTTTGTACATCATTCGTTTATCCTTTTGATAAAAAGACTATTTAAGAAACTGAAAAAAGTACCAGATTTTGTTAGCACCCTTCCATCTTCTTTAAAATTGTCTTGTTTTCTCAATTTTCTAAATAGTAATAACAGCTCATTTAATAATAAAGACTATAAAGAGATGAAAAATTCACCACATTTTTTTATAACACCTTTTGGCTTTTTGTACATTGTCTGGATTTCTTAATGATAATTACTGCTTGTAACATCTCCACATTGTTTATTTATCCTTTTAATTAATAACTAAAAAAACCAAAACTGGGACCAAAGTTGAGTTAGCACCCTTCTGCGGGGTACACAATGTTTTTTTTAGAGTACAACTCTATATGTTATATTGAAAAAAAGAGAATTTATTGTTATATTTTTGGGCATATCCACAATTGAGAACATTAATTCACGAGATGGACTATTGTACAACTTAAATCTGTGATTTTTTAGTATTTTTCTAATAACAAATTTTCGCTCTTGTAACCAACATTTTATTGGAATTATATAAAGAGCTTCTGATTTTTTGGGTGCTGAACTCGTAGGAGGACCAAAATGAAGATTTTTAGCCGGCCAGGCTCCCCTTAGGGATGACACCCTAGCTTGTTTCCGAAGGGGCTGTGAGCCCTAGGATCAAGTAGCTTCGGCTCCTGTTTTTTTTTTACGAGTATACATATTTGTTGTTGTATAAAGCAACTTTGACATTGTATATCAGTGAAGTACTGGGTATCAAATGTTTGCCACAGTTATCTCTCTTTGTTGTATTACCGGTAAATACTTGCAATGTGTGATACTCATTCTTGATCTCTGTAATATTTTGTTCTGTTTATATATTTTGCTCTTGGTATTGAGCTATCAAGGGGAGGCTGAAATCTTCATTTTGTTTGTTGACTCGATCATTGCATGTTAATGTACCTTTATTGTGGATATGCCCTTTACATTTTATATGTGGCGCTTGATCTGCCTCATTTGTATACATTGTACAATCAGTAGGTTGAATGGTCTGTGCCTGTTTTATCTACTTCCAACAACAGGAAACCATGTACATCTCTGTGATGTAAAGAAAAGTGAGATATTTTTTAAAATATATTTACATTTTACGTGACGTTCTCGTGTCATATTGGTCAGATTATATATGGCCATAAGTTATTTTCCCACACATATTATGGACAATTTATTTTCGATATATTCATATATTTACATATCATATACATCTTGTGTCATATTGGTCAGATTATATATGGCCATTTGTTATTTTCCCACACAGGGATATGTATTATGGACAGTTTATTTTCTATATATTCATATATTTACTTATCATATACATATTTCATATGACAAGCTTATTTGACGATTTGCCTACTTGTGTACCTCCCATGTTCATTTCATATTGTCAAGAGTGTTATTGTATTACATTTATATTTTATGCAACAAGCTTATCTGTGAATAAGACTTCTTTGTGTATCTTCCACGCTAATGGTCGAATAAGTTGTGTCTATGTGCCAATTTCCACAGTACTGCGTGGCAGTTTGGAACCCCTGTATACTAGAGTACAACTATTTTGATGAGAGTTTATTGAAATACATTTATATATATACAAAGCTTATCTGTGAATAAGACTTCAATGAGAGTTTATTGTAATACATTTATATTTATACAAAGCTTATCTGTGAATAAGACTTCCATGAGAGTTTATTGTAATACATTTATATTTATACAAAGCTTATCTGTGAATAAGACTTCAATGAGAGTTTATTGTAATACATTTATATTTATACAAAGCTTATCTGTGAATAAGACTTCAATGAGAGTTTATTGTAATACATTTATATTTATACAAAGCTTATCTGTGAATAAGACTTCAATCAAAGTTTATTGTAATACATTTATATTTATACAAAGCTTATCGGTGAATAAGACTTCAATGAGAGTTTATTGTAATACATTTATATTTATACAAAGCTTATCTGTGAATAAGACTTCAATTAGAGTTTATTGTAATACATTTATATTTATACAAAGCTTATCTGTGAATAAGGCTTCAATGAGAGTTTATTGTAACACATTCATATTTATACAAAGCTTATCTGTGAATAAGGCTTCAATGAGAGTTTATTGTAATACATTTATATTTATACAAAGCTTATCTGTGAATAAGACTTCAATGAGAGTTTATTGTAATACATTTATATTTATACAAAGCTTATCTGTGAATAAGGCTTCAATGAGAGTTTATTTTAATACATTTATATTTATACAAAGCTTATCTGTGAATAAGGCTTCAATGAGAGTTTATTGTAATACATTTATATTTATACAAAGCTTATCTGTGAATAAGGCTTCAATAAGAGTTTATTGCAATACATTTATATTTATACAAAGCTTATCTGTGAATAAGACTTCTTTGTGTATCTTTCACGCTAAGTTCCTAATAGTCGGATAAGTTGTGTGTATGTGCCATTTTCCAAAGTAGGCCTACTGCATGGCAGTTGGAACCCTTGTGTTTAAGCTAGAGTATACAATGATTTTAGGTAGGTAAGAAAAAATGCAAAACCCTCAAGATCCTCCCAATAATCAGAGATCGTAGTTTTAAATTCACATTTAATCCGCTAAGTCATACAAGTGACACCTTCCCCAATGCTACCCGTGCCCCCTAAATGGCTAAGCCAATGCTACACCACTGTCTCTACCTAAAGTTTTAAAATTCTTGTCAAAGACAGGGAACCAGACTCGACTAGCACTTGTGCTAACTTCTGGTACCCCCTTTAACAACAAAAGTGTACACATAATATTTTATTCCATTTGTATACGACATACTTTGTAAAACAATATTTATATTATTCATGTGTAATGTTATCGATCTTGTGTTATATTGTTATATTTTATGTAATCATGCTTGATACATTGTGTTTTACTTGTTATTATTTTTGTTGTTAATAAACTCAAACTCAAACTCAAAAGTAAACAGCATTATACTTAGGCAAATGAAAATGGCACAAATTTTGTTATTAAATGCAATGCCTCTGTCATATCACCAAACTGACTCAAAACAAACAGATTCTTGGCAAATTGGTCTGTCATTGGTCTGTCATTGGTCTATCATCAGTATGACTGAGGTATTACAATTTTAAGATGGGAGTTGTCAACAGACATGTTACAGCCCTATGTTCCAAGGCAATATAGTCAATGAATTACCAGTGTATAAGCCTGAGGAGAGGGAATAGCTAAAGACTAGATGTATGAAAATGTCATCTGGCTTGCTTTTTTCACAGAAAACGAGTAGAAGGGGGGGGGGGTATTGCCCTGGTAGGCCATTAGATTGACTTTAATCAACAGGTCGAGTGTTCGAACTCCATATATTAAGGAACCTAAGTCTTAAAATGCAATATAAATAGCATCAATGTCTGAGCTGTACAGTCTATTGTATGCAAACCACACAACATCTAAAAACGGCCGAGATATGGGCCTTACTGCTTGGCAAATATTTTAGGCACCACAATTTGGCTGCAATAAATGGCTTTACAAAATGGCGGATGTCAGCACCACTTCATTGGAAAAAGAAATGACCTAAATTGCTGACCAAATTTACTGCATAGCAGATATGGGTCTCACTATGTTGTGGATATAAGCACCACTGACATAGCAGATACTGTCAGCACTAAAACAAAAGTCAGCAATAATGAACAGGAGAAATGGGCCCCACTACGTGGCGGATATATGTACCGCTCCGTAGCAAAAAGGGTACCACTATGTGGCGGATATATGCACCACTACGTAGCAGATAGATGCAAACCTAAATGGCTGACGAAAGTTACTACGTAGCAAATGTGGGTCTCACTATGTTGTGGATATAAGTACCACTGACATAGCAGATAAGAAGCCAACAGTATTGATACTACAGACTGCAATGATCTATCTTTAATCAAGATTGCATCAGCCTATAAACAAATGCACTTGGGTCATAATGGCAGCCTAAGTAAAACCAAAATTATATTGGAGAACCACTCCATAGCAAACATGAGCCACATACATGAAGCCATTTAAGCCTTGGAGTTACATCATTATTATTTTTAAAAAATGCAAACATATGAGACTGTGCAAGCCTTAGACTGATTGATGCTCTGGTGCCAGAAACCTGCCTGTTCATAAACATCTTCATGATCTACACATTATAATTGTCTTTGTTATTATTTCCCAGGCTAATAGACGGTACTAAAGCTAATAAGCTATGTTATTGTCGGAACATGGGGATTAATACCTCAGTCAGACTTCCAAACCAACCCCAAACCGACTCATTCTTGGCCAATCGCCGTACTGGAAATTCATGTTTGGTCTGGTGTTGGTCTTGTTGGTGTGACTGAGGTATCACTGTTCATCTTCATATACTACGGCATTGTTATGAACCTCACACATATTCATGTACATATGTATCTTAACTATGCGCATGAGCAGAAGACTCACTTGTTGAGAGCCGATTGTTTTTTTTGTTGTTTTGGGTTTTTTTTTTTTTTGGGGGGGGGGGGGGGGGTTGTCAGTGAATTCATACTGATGTTACTCTTGTGTTATGACTTTATTAATGAATTTTTAATACAATGTCATCTTGTTGTGACAGTATCTTTAAAGGCAGTAACATGTAACATTAGCAAGTAAATCATTATACTTGTTTACGACTCCTAAATTGTACTTTAATTAAAAATATGATTTTAAAGTGATTAATATTATTTATATATGAATATTAAAATTAAATATACAGCCTTTAGAATTTAGTGTTGATTCTATAAAGGTTAAGTTTAAATTTTTATTAATATGACTTTCTCTGTGATTAATGAATAATGTGTAATTTGTTCAATTGATTTATGCTTGATGTTTACTATATACTTTGTAACCATGTGAAAAAAGAATTTCCATTTATTTTGACAATAAAAACAACATGCAACACCACTTCTTTTGAAAATTTGAATAAAGATAGTGACTTTATTTTAATTAGGTGCAATAGGGAAACCTGATAGATTAGTAAATGTATATGAAAAATATCAATGTTGGGCTTCCTAAGGTGAGCACTTTCAACTGTAATCACAAATTGGTATATGTATATAAGTTATATTCATGTTACATTTGAGAAATGTGAAGAAAAAATAAATAAAATGAAATGTAGACTGATTAAAAAACATCAAAAAATGTGTCTTTATTGTATCGTTGCTTGTTTTATTATTTCAAATTTGGTTTGATGTTCTTACCTGTCTTCTCATTTTCTCCTTTTATCCCTGTCATGTCTTTGGTTGATGTGCTTTTTTTTTGTCAGTCTGTGGGGCTAGCTTGATACCAGTCATCAGGTGAGCTGGAAACAGTTCAGAAATTTGGGGGGCAAACATTCCAGGGGGCATAAATTGGCGTGGGGTCTAGGGGCGCAGTCCTGGTAAGGTCAGGGATTTTAGGCATTAAATAAAGGTTAGATAAGCATAATTAAATACCTGATTTACCTCAATAAATCAATGTATCTACCTATTATTAACTAGTTTTCCTACACTACACAGCCACTGAGAACTAAAACGTCACATCCGCACATGTCTCACCCTAATAGATCACCTTCCCAGAGTCGCGTGCACAACCGCACGCCCGTCATCTTCCTCTTCTTTTCTTGCACGCCGAGAGAACATGTAGACAGATAAGTCACTTGTATCAAATTTGAGGATTTTATCCTTTTTAGCACGGTTTGGTTTGTCTTGCATATCTGTTTCTGTCCTCTTTTTAATTGCGATAAATTTGGTGGTACGGCCCTGCATCTCCTACTTTTGCTTCCGGTTTGCAGGCTTTTTTCCGGCTACTTGGCTGGGCGTTCTGTCTCGGCTTGGCACCTGTTGTTGGGTGGGGTTTTCTGTTTCGCTGAGCACAACTGGCTGCCGGCCGGGGTGCGGCCTAATTTGTCTGCACGTGTTCTGTTAGGATATGTTTTTGTGCATACCTTTTGGTGTGAGTGTTATTTTGTGAAATATTTTGTTTGTGATCGTTTTGTCTCTGGAGATAAAGCAAGTGCTGAGTTTTATTTTGCTCACGTTTTCTATGTTTGGATTTTCTCTTTGTTTATATTTTCTTTTTGTTCGTCATGGATTCGTCTGAACCTAGTACCCGTACCTCTTCTCCCGCAAGTAAGGCTTCCGGGGTTGTGAGTGGGATGCCGACGTCTCACTTGGGTGCTATCTTCCCGGGCGTGTTGGCGGTGGGTGAGATGGTAGCGGCTCCCAGACAACTTCTGTGTTGTTTTGTCGACTCGGCTCCTGTCAGGCCCGGCATTACGGCTAAAGCTGGGATCGTGGTGCAGACAAGGGGGCCGTTCGTTTTTCCAGGCCACATGCCCCCGTCGCACACTGGGCACCATCGTCGTTGGCTTGCCGACCACTGATGTTCGGGCCCGGGTATAAGGATGTTATTGCTTTTGTGACCACTGACATTCGGACCCTGATCACTGGCATAGCTCTAGCCGGTGATCTGTGCCATTTGCGTGATTCCGCAGCACCTTGTTTAGCCTCGAGTCCTCAGGAGCCGGTTTCCTCCTGTCACAGACAGGTTGGTTTGAGCCGTAAGAGACTGTCTGACCGCCCCCACCCAGGGGTTATCTGTATCCCGGTCCCGGGATACCGGTTCAGCTTTTGATCCGGTCCCGGGCTGCCGGTTCGCCTTTGGATCCGGTCCTGGTTTGCCCATTCGGATTTCGGATCCAGTTACCCGATCCGGTTCCCGGATTTCTGATTAAGAGATCTGGCTCACGGTCGCCCGTAATGGGTGTTAGAGAACCGTGAGAGTTCATACGAAAGCCCTGAGTGACTCAGCTAGTGTTTGTACAGCCTCAGTCACTCAGAGGCCAGTTCCCCTCATCTCAAATGGGTTATTTGGGAGCTGTAAGAGACCATCCAACAGCTCTGCTGAGCACGAACCGTCGGGTGAGGCCAAAGTGCGACTTCTCTGCCGGCGGGCCCAGCCTGCAGGTAGTCTTAGCATCTTTCAGGTAACATCTCTTTGTAAATAAAGTCTGCCTTTGGCACACATTAGACTTAGATTGAGACTTAGGTCTTCCTCGTACATGGTCGACTCTGTCCTGTATTTGGACTCGTTTGTTCGGGCGACTGGGGTTACCAGTAGACCCGAAAGGCATCCCAGGTACAGACAGAGGCTCAACTTCTACCCCTTCCTGTGCCTCGGCCGGCAATGAGCCGGCCTGGTAACACCTGGCCCTGATTCGTTTCTGAATTTGTGGGTGTTGCTGCTTCGGCATCCGATATACCTTTTTAGGTCCAGGTTGCCTGGTACTGATGTTGGCCTGCCACCATGTGCCATCGGCCCGTTGGTTGGGGTTGAGCCTTTAGCTCCTGCTGTCCTTGGTGCTCATCCAGGTAGGGATTCGGCAGCTGCTTTCGGTGCCTTCCCTCACCCGTGGGGATTGGTGCCCCGAGCTCGTCAGTCTGACTGGGGCTTTGTCTTATGGTTGTCTTCATCATCTGCAACTGGTTTTTAGTTGAGGGCATGACCCCTGCCTCGGGTTTGTTGAGTCTGAGCCTAGTTACACATGTCTGGTGTAATCTGGTACCCGTTTTAGTTTTGGAGACCGTCTTGCCGTGCTCGCCCTCTGAGAGTTCTGTGGCTGGCCTTTCTCCTCTGGCTTTTTGCCCATTGGTGGTGGCTAGGCTCTCTTCTCCCGCTTCCCTTGCTACTACTCCAAGGACTCCTCCAAGGGCGGATTGGGTAGCAGGGTCGTGACTCACCCTTCCCCTCTGGGGCTTGGGTTTTCCCTGGGTCGCGGTCATGTCTGGTACCCTTTGTCGCAGTTGGCTTCGGCATCTGTGATCAGGTCTCGGTGGAGCTAAGACGTTTGGCTGACCAGTCCTTGACTGTTGCGCGGGCTTCTCTTGGGAATTATCTCTTGGACACGATTCCCCAGCTGACGCTGAGGGTAATCAGCGTCCGTCTCTGCTGTTTTGAGGCAACGAGCACCCGAGGGTTTCCTGTTTCCGGCTGGTTTCAAAGCGGTGATTTCTGAGTTCTGTCTTTTTTGGACGGACATCCTTTCCCTCTCGCGCTGAGGTCGGATCTAATGTCCCAGCCTCTATACATCTTCGTCCCACGGATGTAGATTCCATAACTCTCCCTCCTTTTCGCTGAGGCTTAGGGACTCTCCAAGAGAGAATCTCGGTTTGTAGTTTAGAGTCGTAGAAACTTTGCAAGGTCCTTTTTATACAACTCTCGTCTGAAAGCATTTCCCGTTGGGTTTGAAGACCTCAGTGTTTCACCCTGTACGGCTTCGGTGGGGGGGGGGGGTTGCTGAGTTTATGTTCTCCTTATTTGATAGGGGTAGAGCCCTTTCCAGGTTTTTGTGGATACCGCTCGGCCCTCGCCGCCTTTCTTGTTAGGTTTCCGGACATCTCGAGAGTTTCTGACTCCCATTTCCTATCCGAGTTGCTGTTTTTGTTTTTTCTACAACGACCAGCTAGCCCTAAGCTGTCTCCTGTTTCGAGTCTGCCTAATGTTTTAGAGGCGTTTTTTCTAAGTCTCCCTTTGGACCGATCTCTAAAGCTTTACTCCTGCGATTGACGGTCAATGCTCTGCTCCTCATGACCTTTGGGCAGAGGAGTATTCTCAGTGCACTGTGTTCTCCCTGGCCTAGTACAGTGGGAGAGACGGGGCATTAGTCTTGTACCCGGGCCCTCCTTTTTTTATTGTTACTTGGTCAGGACCAAAGGTTTTTTGTGAGGGCCAACGATCCAGCTCTTCCTCGTTACCCAGGGACCTTTCTCCCCTGCGTCCAAGGTTCCATTTTCGGATGGTTTATCGGAGCCATCCGGGCTGCTGGCCTTGCAGCCTAAGCCCACTATACTAGTAGCATCGGCCCTTCCTGGGCTCTGTTTCGAGGTATTGGACTAATGGATCTTTTGGGGCCGCTTTTTGGAGTTCTCCCATTTCTTTCACTTCTTTTTATTTCAGGAACGTTCCTTCTTGTGGAGGTACGCTTCTTCGTCCCTGAGAGCAGCTTTGTCTGCCATTAATCTCCTTCTACTTGGGACATGCCACCCGGTCTTATCTGTGCTGATCTAGCAAATAATAGGTATATACACCGATTTATTGAGGTAAATAAAACAAAATAGAACTAATTTTATTATTTACTGTATAAGTTTTTATTTACTGTATATGTATCTACCTATGTCCCTCCCTCCGCCCCAAAGCTGATGTATTGAGGTGGGGCATGCAGGAATGTGACGTTTTAGTTCTTGATGGCTGCGTAGTCTAGGGAAACTAGCAGATAATAGGTACTGGTAGATAAGGGTCACTAATTGGCGGTGGGGTCCAGGGGGCTGAGCCCCATAAAGCTTGGGGGTTTTAGGTATTTAATTACATTCAGATGTGCATCCAGGGGCCCACCTTAGGGCCCTTGCTAGGGTCCAGGGGGCGGAGCCCCTGTAAGTTCAGGGGTATTAAGCATTATATTACTGTCAGATGAGCTTATTTTGATACCTCATTTGTGACACTAGCTTATCACCCGTTCTTTTCTTGTTCTCTTTCTTTCTTTTTCTCTTTAACATACTTTTTCAAACAAGGGAAAGGCTCTCGGCGGTCTCGCCTGCATTACGCAATTCTATATGATGGAAAATTGAGGTTGGGACATTATTTATAGGCAGGATGGCCCATTAGCATTCCCCCCAAAATTAAATCCTCTGATTATAATCAGCATTTTGAAGTGAATATTGACTGTGAATCATCAGAAGAATTATAATTTGTACCAAGATTGATAACTTTAATGGAATATGAATAATTTTAAAAAAATGATTTATTAATTCTCATATTAAGTTGTGAAAATATAATCCCAAGTCTACTGACCTAAAATGACCTTTGACCTTGACTTTATGACCTGGAATTTGTGTCATGTGATTTGTGATACTTGATAACCCTTGTGTACGAGTTTCATGGAATTTGAACAAACACATTCAAAATTATATTACAAATTCAAAAACTTAATCTTAGGTTAAGTTTTTCATGTTGACGTCACCGGAAAAGCAGCGCCTATGTCTCGCTTTTTGCTACGCAGAATAGACAAAAAGTGAAGGGGGGGGGGTTCAAGCCCCTGAGCCCTACCGTTCTGAAGGCCCTGACATGAAGGTTTCTAAAAAAGCATATTTTTTTGCCTGCCTGTTATTTAAGAATTTGTAATCTTCCAACAAACGCATAAAAAAGAATATTTTACAAATGAAATGGAGAAAAAATTAGTGTGCACCCCCCCCCTCCCCGCTTATTCAACGGCTGGCTGAGTCGTAACAATTTTTTGGAACCTAAAAAAAAAAAAAAGTGCTCTTACCTCCTCACCCCCGCTAATTCAGAGGCTGGCTGAGTCGTTGCGATTTATTGGGGACCAAAACAAATATATATAATGTCCTCTTACCCCCTGCGTGCCCCCACCCCCTGGGAAGAAATTCCTGGATCCGCCCCTGCCCCCCCCCCCCCACATTCTCAATTCGGGTGGCGTTGCCCTCCTGCTTCCAGCGCCTATGCCAGTCATCGTATTGCCATAACATGTTCTTGCCAGATGAGCTGAGCTGGGATGAGCTAGGATAAAATGTGTCTTTGTTGTATCGTGCTTTGTTTCATTATTTCAAAATTTGGTGTGATGTTCTTACCCACCTTCTCACTTTCTCCTTTCTTCCCTGTCATATTGGTTGATTTGCTTGTCTTTTGTCAGTCTTTGGAGCTAGCTTGGTACCGGTCCTCATATTACCAGACGTTTTCTTGTCAGATGAACTGAGCTGAGATGACTCTATTTGGCTCATGTGCTTCTGTTATATGAGACGTTGAGTTGTCAGTCTTTTACTCGTGAGATGAACTGCTCAGGTAAGGGGAAGGAGTCATCTGGAAGAAGATTTTCTGAGAGAAGAATAGAAAGAAAATTGGTGGATTCTCATGATGACAGAGACGGAGAAAGAGAGCGAGGAAGAGAGACATGAAAAATAAGGAGATGAATGACAGTCTAGAATGATTTTTGTTTAATGTGTGAATTTGTTGGTATTTATTTTGGTACATCCACCAGCCTACAAGCATGTAGTTGGGACATTTAACCCATCAGTATAAAGCAGCGTGGCATCCCGGAATCTATGGAGCAGGCTACCTATCGAGAGCAAACCGTATCAGATGTCATCTGCTGGAGGCTGCCCTACCCAAACAGGAGATGATGCTCTGATCGTCATGGATATAATTCCTAAGTTCATGATGGAAAGGTGGCATGACAGATAGTATCAAAGAGCAAACTCCGTCTACACTTCATCTTGGCTGCAGCCATTCACGATGATTTATTGAGGTGCAGGATGCTTCTATCTCTATCAGTGATTAAGTCTTCCTTGAGGATTTTTTTAAAACCCCTTATACTTTATTCAGTGACACATTTTATGCGCTTGAGGTGTCAACATAAATGATAATGATGCGGTGATTGTGATGATGAATATGATGAAGGCGATGATGATCATGATGGCAATGGTTATGTCAGTGGTGATGGCGATGATCATGTTGGCTATGGTCATGATGATGACGGTGATTATGAAGATGATTATGAAGATAACGGTGATTATGATTATGATGACAGCGATGACGATCATGATGGCAATGGTGATGTCAGTGGTGATGGCTATGATCATGATGGCTATAGTGATGAGGATGATGATAATGAAGATAACGGTGATTATGATTATGATGACAGCGATGACAATCATGATGGCAATGGTGATGTCAGTGTTGATGGCGATGATCATGTTGGCTATGGGGATGATGACGGCGATTATGAAGATGATTACGGTGATGACTATTATGATTATGATAGCAATGCTGATGATGGTGGAAATGATCATAATCATGATGGTGATGATGTCGGTGGTGAAGGCAATGATGGCGGTGATCATGATGGCTATGGTGATGATGCATGAGGGCTATGGTGATGATGAAAATGATGATGATGTTTATGATGATGACTGCGATGATGATCATGATGGCAATGGTGATGATAGTGGAGATTATCACGATGGCAATGGTGATGATGGTGGAGATGATCACGATGGTGATGATGCATAATGGCTATGGTAATGATGTCCGTGGTGTTGGCTATGATCATGATGGCTATAGTGATGAGGATGATGATAATGAAGATAACAGTGATTATGATTATGATGACAGCGATGACGATCATGATGGCAATGGTGATGTCAGTGTTGATGGCGATGATCATGTTGGCTATGGGGATGATGACGGCGATTATGAAGATGATTACGGTGATGATTATTATGATTATGATAGCAATGCTGATGATGGTGGTAATGATCATAATCATGATGGTGATGATGTCAGTGGTGAAGGCGATGATGGCGGTGATCATGATGGCTATGGTGATGATGCATGAGGACTATGGTTATGATGATAATGATGATGGTGATTATGATCATGATGTCAGTGGTGATGGCTATTGTGATGAGGATGATGATAATGAAGATAACGGTGATTATGATCATGATGGCAATGGTAATGATGTCAGTGGTGATGACTTTGATCATGATGGCTATTGTGATGAGGATGATGATAATGAAGATAACGGTGATTATGATTATGATGACGGCAATGACGATCATGATGGCAATGGTGATGTCACTGTTAATGGCGATGATCATGTTGGCTATGGGGATGATGATGGCGGCGATTATGAAGATGATTATGGTGATGACTATTATGATTATGATAGCAATGCTGATGATGGTGGAAACGATCATAATCATGATGGTGATGATGTCAGTGGTGAAGGCGATGATGGCGGTGATCATGATGGCTATGGTGATGATGCATGTGGGCTATGGTGATGATGATAATGATGATGGTGATTATAATTATGATGACTGCGATGATGATCATGATAGCAATGGTGATGATGATAATGATGACGCTGATTGTGATGATGAAGATTATGATATCGGTGATTATGATTATGATGACGGCGATGACGATCATGATGGCTATGGTAATGATGTCCGTCGTGATGGCAATGATCATGTTGGCTATGGGGATGATGATGACGGTGATTATGAAGATGATTATGGTGATGACTATTATGATTGTGATAGTAATGCTGATGATGGTGGAAATGATCATAATCATGATGGTGATAATGTCGGTGGTGAAGGCAATGATGGCGATGATCATGATGGCTATGGTGATGATGCATGAGGGCTATGGTGATGATGATAATGATGATGGTGATAATGAAGATGATTATGATGATGGTGATGATGATCATGATGGCAATGGTGATGATGATGATGATAATGAATATGGTAATTATGAAGATGATTATGTTGATGGCGATGATGATCATGAGGGCGATGATGATTATGATGGCAATGGTTATGTCAGTGGTGATGGCGATGATCATGTTGGCTATGGTCATGATGATGACGGTGATTATGAAGATGATTATGGTGATGAATATTATGATTATGATAGCAATGCTGATGATGGTGGAAATGATCATAATCATGATGGTGATGATGTCAGTGGTGAAGGCGATGATGGCGATGATCATGATGGCTATAGTGATGAGGATGATGATAATGAAGATAACGGTGATGGTGATTATGATCATGATGGCAATGGTAATGTCAGTGGTGATGGCTATGATCATGATCGCTATAGTGATGAGGATGATGATAATGAAGATAACGGTGATTATGATTATGATGACAGCGATGACGATCATGATGGCAATGGTGATGTCATTGGTGATGGCTATGATCATGATGGATAGTGATGAGGATGATGATAATGAAGATAATGGTGATTATGATCATGATGGCAATGGTGATGATGTCAGTGGTGATGGCTATGATCATGATGGCTATAGTAATGAGGATGATGACGATGATGATAATGGTGATTATGATAATGATGACTGCGATGATGATCATGATGGCAATGGTGATGATAGTGGAGATTATCACGATGGCAATGGTGATGATGGTGGAGATGATCACGATGGTGATGATGTATGATGGCTATGGTAATGATGTCCGTCGTGATGGCTATGATCATGATGGCTATAGTGATGAGGATGATGATAATGAAGATAACAGTGATTATGATTATGATGACGGCAATGACGATCATGATGGCAATGGTGATGTCAGTGTTGATGGCGATGATCATGTTGGCTATGGGGATGATGACGGCGATTATGAAGATGATTACGGTGATGACTATTATGATTATGATAGCAATGCTGATGATGGTGGAAATGATCATAATCATGATGGTGATGATGTCAGTGGTGAAGGCAATGATGGCGGTGATCATGATGGCTATGGTGATGATGCATGAGGGCTATGGTGATGATAATGATGATGATGTTTATGATGATGACTGCGATGATGATCATGATGGCAATGGTGATGATAGTGGAGATTATCACGATGGCAACGGTGATGATGGTGGAGATGATCACGATGGTGATGATGGAATTATGGCTATGGTAATGATGTCCGTCGTGATGGCTATGATCATGATGGCTATAGTGATGAGGATGATGATAATGAAGATAACAGTGATTATGATTATGATAGCAATGCTGATGATGGTGGAAATGATCATAATCATGATGGTGATGATGTCAGTGGTGAAGGCGATGATGGCGGTGATCATGATGGCTATGGTGATGATGCATGTGGGCTATGGTGATGAAGATAATGATGATGGTGATTATAATTATGATGACTGCGATGATGATCATGATAGCAATGGTGATGATGATACTGATGATGCTGACTGTGATGATGAAGATTATGATATCGGTGATTATGATTATGATGACGGCGATGACGATCATGATGGCTATGGTAATGATGTCCGTCGTGATGGCAATGATCATGTTGGCTATGGGGATGATGATGACGGTGATTATGAAGATGATTATGGTGATGACTATTATGATTATGATAGTAATGCTGATGATGGTGGTAATGATCATAATCATGATGGTGATAATGTCGGTGGTGAAGGCCATGATGGCGATGATCATGATGGCTATGGTGATGATGCATGAGGGCTATGGTGATGATGATAATGATGATGGTGATAATGAAGATGATTATGATGACGGTGATGATGATCATGATGGCAATGGTGATGATGATGAGATGATGATGATAATGAATATGGTGATTATGAAGATGATCATGATGGCAATGGTGATGTCAGTGATGATGGCGATTATCATGTTGGCTATGACCATGTTGGCTATTGGGATGATGATGACGGTGATTCAAAGATTATGGTAATGGCTATTATGATAGTGATAGCAATGCTGATGGTGGTGGAAATGATCATAATGATGATGGTAATTATGAAGATGATTATAGTGATGGCATTGATTATCATGATGGCAATGCTGATGATGTCAGTGGTGATGGCTATGATCATGATGGTTATAGTGATGATAATGGTGATTATGATTATGATGACTGCGATGGTGATCATGATCAGGCGCGGATCCAGGATTTCTTAGGGGAGGGGGCCCAACTTTTTTTTTTTTTGCTCCCGAAAATTTGAAAATCGCGCCGGCCGAAAGGCGCTCAGTGGGGGGGGGGGGATACAGAGCATAATTATTTTTTTTTTTTTTTTTTTTTTTTTTTTTTTTTTTTTTTTGCTCCCGAAAATTTGAAAAACGCGCCGGCCGAAAATTCGCTCAGTGGGGGGGGGGGGGGGGGGGGGGGGGGGGGGGGGGGGGGGGGGGGGGGGGGGGGGGGGTAGTGAGCACATTTTTTTTTTTTTTGATCCTCAAAAAAAAATTCAATTTGCACCCCCCCCCCCCCCCCTTGAGCGCCAGGGGGGGGGGCCCAACCCCCAAAAAAGGTAAAAATCACGTGATTTTACATGATTTTTTTCTCAAGGGGGGGGGCCGGGCCCCCCGGCCCCCCCCCCCCCCCTGGATCCGCCACTGATCATGATGGCTATAGTAATGAGGATGATGACGATGATGATAATGGTGATTATGATTATGATGACTGGATGATGATCATGATGGCAATGGTGATGTCAGTGTTGGTGGCGATGATCATGTTGGCTATGGGGATGATGATGACGGTGATTATGAAGATGATTATGGTGATGGCTATTATGATTATGATAGCAATGCTGATGGTGGTGGAAATGATCATAATCATGATGGTGATGATGTCAGTGGTGATGATGATCATGATGGCAATGGTGATGATGATGATAAGATGATGGTGATGATGTCAGTGGTGAAGGCGATGATGGCGATAATCATGATGATGATATGATGATGAAGATCATGATCATGATGGCAATGGTGATGATCATGATGACTATGGTGATGATGTGTATTCCATATATATGTATTGTAATTTGTATGATGTATGATGATTTTGATGATGGCGATGATAATTATGATGATAGTGATTATGATGGTGATGGCGATGATGATCATGATGGCTATGTTGATGATGATAATGATGACGATGATAATGATGACAGTGATAATGATGATGATTATGATGATGGCAATGGTGATCATGATGGCTATGGTGATGATCATGATGGCAATGGTGATTTTCATGATGGCAATGGTGATGATCATGATAATGATGAGGGTGATTATGATGATGATTATGGTGATGGCGATGATGATCATGATGGCAATGGTGATGATCATGATGGCTATGGTGATGATGATAAGGATTATGATGAAGGCAATAATAATCATGATGGCAATGGTGATGATCATGATGGCTATGGTGATGATGATGATAATGATTATGGTGATGGGGATGATGATCATGATGTCAATGGTAATGATGTCAGTGGTGATTGAATAGTACACTATGATGTTATTATTCTAGCCCAATATTCAGATATTCAAATATAACAGATACCTATAAGCATTTGGATCTGATACCTGTAGGCTCTTCTGACAATAAACCAACATCACCGTAGAGCTAAATGTGAAGAGGGGCTGACACAAGTCTTCAATTTCTGTCCGAGTCCAGACCACCACATGAAACTACTTCATAACCATCTTCATCAACAATACCAGATTGGATGATCCTGCAATGAAATGAGTATTGATGATTTTTAGAAAATGGTAAGTAGTTCAATCTCTTCAGGAGTTTGATATGTGATAAGGTACATGTATGTAGCTTTATAAGAAGTGGCACAAAAAGATGTATCCGGAAAGCAAACTGCGTAATTGTTACCACATTGCTAGGATGTGGAGCTGGATATGCATACCATTTCAACAAGGCTTAATGCTACCTATACTTTCATTCCAATACATCAAAAAAGAACTTTTGATTAAAAAGCATCACTAACTAGAATGCACTTTGCATTTTTTACTGCGTCTTTTCATGCAAATACATTTCATTAAGCTACCTACAGAAAAATTGCTTGAAATGTTATTGCAGTTCTACTCTCAAATCGTATCTTGGGAAAATCGTAAATGATTATATAGGGAGACGGTATGGCGCAATCGGATCTTCGTCATGCACATGGGTTTGAGTCTTGAGCGGAGCACATCAAAATACAAAAGTTATCTTCATCATCTCCATCGTATGTTAGGCTAGCCAGAAGGGTATTACTTTGCGTATATGAGTTAACACCCTTCTGGCTCCTAACAAATCTATCCTTAAACTTCACCACCACCATCACCACCACCATCACCACCATCATCATTATCATCATCACCATCATCCTCATCATCATCATCACCACCACCATCACCACCACCATCACCACCACCATCACCACCACCATCATCATTATCATCATCATTATCATCATCATCATCAATATCAAGATTCACTCGTTATATTCACATCAATTTAGAAATCAAAGAGCTGACTGAGATAGGCAGTAAGGGTAGGGCCTTTAAACGGAAATGTCCCCACTCCAAGCTCTCATCAGTTGACAAAGAGAGAGGGGGCTAACAAAGGGTCCTTCACGCTTTTACCTGCTTCATCATCACCATCATCACAACAACCATCCCCATTATCATCACCACCATCACCATTACCATCACCACCCTCCGAATCCCCACCATCCAAACCATCACCATCCAAATCACCACCATCACAAACAACCATCACCATTATCATCATCCAAATCACCACCACAACCATCACCATCATCCAAATCACCACCACCATCATTAATCATTATCATCATCACCATCACCATATTATCATCACCACAATTATCATCACCATCACCACCACAATTACCATCACCGTTTATTAATTTTTTATTTATTTTATTTCCAGGTACATGTATAAACAAAATAGAAATGACAACACAGAGTATATAACATGAAAGAGTTGCAAGTCAGTGGAAATGCCACCAGTGGACGCCTGAGGATTACCTACAAGAATTATCACCATCACCATCACAATACCATCACCATTATCATCATCACCATCTCCACCACAATTACCATCACCATTATCATCATCGCCATCACCCCACAATTACCATCACCATTATCATCATCAATGAACATTTCCTCCTTTGAAAAATTAATGGAAATGATAAAGCGTGTCTATAATGTAGATATTGATTTTAATGTTGGTTTTTTGTAAAAAAACCAATTTGGAAAAAAATATTGATGATATTGTTACAATTGCCTTTTGGAGCTTATTTAAAATGATAATTTTGAGAAACGAAAAGGGAAAAGATGAAAGGAAAACAAAATTTGTGGTATATTTTTTTGAAAGAAGTTAAGATACGTTTGGACATTAATACAGCTCTGTCAAAAAAAGGAAAACAAAAAATGTATAATTTACCTAAATTGGTTATAGTGGTTATGTTAAACAAACATGTATGTGAGTTTGATTATTTTGTTGTAATAAAAACACCTGTTAAGAGTGAGAAGAAACAAATCATCATCACCACCACCACAAACAACCATCACCATTATCATCATCACCATCACCACCACCACCATTAATCATCATCACCACCACCATAACCATCACCACAATCATCATCACCATCACCATCACCATATTATCATCACCACAATTATCATCACCATCACCACCACAATTACCATCACCGTTTATTAATTTTTTTATTTATTTTATTTCCAGGTACATGTATAAACAAAATAGAAATGACAACACAGAGTATATAACATGAAAGAGTTGCAAGTCAGTGGAAATGCCACCAGTGGACGCCTGAGGATTACCTACAAGAATTATCACCATCACCATCACAATACCATCACCATTATCATCATCACCATCTCCACCACAATTACCATCACCATTATCATCATCGCCATCACCCCCACAATTACCATCACCATTATCATCATCAATGAACATTTCCTCCTTTGAAAAATTAATGGAAATGATAAAGCGTGTCTATAATGTAGATATTGATTTTAATGTTGGTTTTTTGTAAAAAACCAATTTGGAAAAAAAATATTGATGATATTGTTACAATTGCCTTTTGGAGCTTATTTAAAATGATAATTTTGAGAAACGAAAAGGGAAAAGATGAAAGGAAAACAAAATTGTGGTATATTTTTTTGAAAGAAGTTAAGATACGTTTGGACATTAATACAGCTCTGTCAAAAAAAGGAAAACAAAAAATGTATAATTTACCTAAATTGGTTATAGTGGTTATGTTAAACAAACATGTATGTGAGTTTGATTATTTTGTTGTAATAAAAACACCTGTTAAGAGTGAGAAGAAACAAATCATCATCACCACCACCACAAACAACCATCACCATTATCATCATCACCATCACCACCACCACCATTAATCATCATCACCACCACCATAACCATCACCACAATCATCATCACCATCACCATCACAATTACCATCACCATTATCATCATCATAATTATCTTTTCCTTTATCATCACTATGTCATCACTTTCATTCATACCCCAACCATTATATTTGTGATCTTCATTTTCATTTATATTATTAATCATTATCATGATCATTCCTACTATCATTGCATGCCACTGGTATCTATCTGTGTTTGAGCATTGTTTAAACCATTCTCTTTTTTAACGGTCGTTTGTCACCATGAAAAGCTCTAGTTCAGCCCATGTGCATCAAAAATGTAAAACTCCAAAGCTTCAACTCACTACTGTTTCTCAGGAGCCAAGCGCTACATGTACACCATGAACGTGCATCATCACACGCCTGCACAAACCATACTGCCCAAATCGCAGCGGACGAGATCAAACACAACAACTAATCACTTTTCCGAACCGACTCTCTTTATTATAAACATTACCTTCTTCCAACGATGCTTGCAGTATATGATATTCTCTTTATCACCAGCATCCCAATCACAACCTCAATCTACTTCAAGATCATCCATACCTTTCACGTTAAGATGTTGCCCAAACTACCTACTATAGTGTGATAACACTCTGTCTGGATTTGGATTTGATCTTGCAGACGAATCGATTCACTATGCGACTCCACCCACCTCGCACTTGCATTCATTCATGATAACAACGTGCAGTACCTCATCACTTATCTTCAGCAGTCACAAGCCCACACACCTCATCTCCCCGTCATTCACCATCCGTAGTCTGCACGCACAGAGTTTGAATTGACACTTAATTAAAATTCCTAAACGTAAAGCTTTGAGCAGAGCCTAATTCTGTCAGTCTCAGACTGTGTCGAATATCGCAGATCCTATGTAGTATGATGTCAGCCTTGCCTCAATAATATAAGGAGCTTCAACCACACATCTGATTGGTTTCATCGTGAAGACACTGTTACGCATAGACAGAAATAACCGTCTGATTTGGTCATTTCTTTTATAAAACTGACATTTGTTGACAATCGGAGGTCTAGTGAAGCCAGACGTAGTCTCAGTGGAACAACCGACGATTAGAGAGACTGAAGTTTTCGGTCTGTGTTACGCACAGCGACTGAAAAGAGTTTGTCCCAGCAAACTAACACATGGTAGTTTTTCTTTCTTTTTAAAGAATAGCATACTTTCATTCATGAGGGGCAAATCGTACCGGTGTCATTAATTATTGAAGAAAATGTTATCACATTTTCCCAAATTAGTTGAGGGGCCTTTTGTTTCGGGGAGCTTTTATTTTGTGACGCAAGGTAGGAGTTCAAATTTGTCGTGTATTAATAAAAATGTGTTTAATTCGTATAACAATTCTTAGAATTTTAATTCTGTGTTTAACAAATAATTAAAAACGGCTAAAAAAGAGAGCAAAATTGTTGTGTGTTTGTGTTTGATTAGACTTTTATTAGAGCTTGCCCAAAGCTTAGGTACAATACCATTTCTTAAACTACACAATATGATTATTTTCACAGAAATGAATACCCAAACAAAATACTCCACCGTTTTCGTAAGATAATCACATTTTATGCATAAATCGTTGTTAAGACAGTGCCCCGTTATAAATCATTGCATTCAACTTTTACCTGCATACGTAAAGGTGGAACAAACATTTTTCACCCCCTGTACAAACTAGGGGCTCGGGGGGTTCGCGCGACCCCCCCCCCCCGCGCCTTAAAAAGAGGGGGAGGTGTTGATTACAAAAATAATGGTGCTCCATACCCCCGCCCCCTCCCGTTGAGCAGCAACCAACAAGAACATTTGTGCTCAAGGGGTGTGCACCTCTTCAAAGTTCCTCTACTATTTAAATGTGCCCTCTTATAGAGGCTTACGTCAACTTTAATTGCACTGGAACCTAAATAATTGACAGGCTATCTACATGATCTACATAAGGATGACATTGAATGAGAAAATAGGCCCTATTGTAGAAATATGTCTTGACTGATGCCGTTGTTGAAGTTGAAGTTGAATGCCTGTTGTATTATCTAATGCCTTCATTAATGCTTTTGTTTAAATGTCAACTCACGTTGCTTGCTCGCAAATAATCTTCAGGCCTTTTAGTACGCAAACGTACGCACATTGTGCACACAAATAATATTCAGAAGTCAGCATGACTTGGTGTAATCCTTGAGCTCGATAATGTAGTACAAAACACGTGATATTTCACATTTCAATATGGATTGTTCTTTGTTGTTGTTTTTTCTCTCAATATTATATCATCACAGACTTGGAGTTAATGCTTCTCGGAAGCTTATTTCTTCTCGGAGAGAGCAATATCTCATTCATTAAAAAAAAGCATTCTTTCAAACAGAGGGGTTCATCTGAGTCATCGATTTCTCGAGTGTGAGAGAACATGCTTAAGGGTAGGCCAATATTTATTTATCTGATGCGACACTACGCGACTCTTGCTGGAAAAACTCTTCAATAGGAAGAGCGCCACCTGTAGGCTTTTTTTCCATTGACGACTCTTCAACTTACTTACTCCCACTTTGCCCTCTTTTTAAATTATGATTATTAATATCAAATCGTGAAAATCCGAAATATAACTCATCGACAACCCCCCCCCCCCTCCCCCTCTCTCTCTCTCTCTCTCTCTCTCTCCCTCTCTAGTCTCTCTCTCTCCTCTCTCTCTCTCCTCCCCCCTCTCTCTGTCTCTCTTCTCTCTCTCTCTCTATCTATACACCTCTCTATTTCTCTCTTCCCTCTCTCTGTCTTTCTCTCTCTTTCTCACTCTCCTTCTCTCTCTCTCCCTCTCTCTATCTCTCTCTTACCCTCTCTCTCTGTTGATCAACATTACAGCGACTGGTCCTCAAGCCGAGATACTGGGCGGCAAGCGCTGAAAACCACATTTCAGAATCTATCTAGCGGTTCGAGTCCCGCCGCCGCAGCACTAATGTCCTTCGGCAAGACATTAATCTACATTTGCCACACTCAACCCAGGTGAGGTACCTGGGAAGATAATTCCTTGAAATGCACTGTGCGCTGATAACGGCTGCCGTAGCTAAAGCTAGGGTGACAACAAAACTTTTGGGATAACTACTCGTGCCACTTGCATAACCGTCCTCAGAACAACTATCCCATATACTACCACTTATCTCTGTCTAATCTAGCCCAAGGACAATAATTATTAGAACCCATCATCAATTTTGTTGGTAATGCCTAGCTAGCTTGCACTAGCATCACCAGACGAGTTACTCCGAGAACAAAATTTCCTTCGACTTCTATCCCCCAGACTACCTCTATAGTACAACTATATTCCCTAGATGGATACGCTAATCCTAGGAGAAATAACCCAATGAATTGTTATCCCCGTAAAAACTACCGATGAACTACTACCTGCATGAACTGCCTTGCAAGACAAGCGACCCTTGGGACAACTCTCCCTTGACTAGCATCCTTGGGCGAACTAGCACTAGGTGAAATACACGATAGATTTCTATCCCCAGAAGAACTAGACCTGAACATCTAGGACCGTTTTCCCCTGGACTATGATCCTCGGGAAGACTACTTTGGAACAACTACCCTTGGGCTACCATTCCCGGACAAACAGACCCTAGGACAACTGTCACTAGACCACCATTTCCAGGAGACGGAAAAAACTACCTCTGGGACAACTAATCTCTAGACTACCATTCCTGGACAAACTTCGCCTGGGACAACTAACCTCTGTATTTGACCTACCGTCCTCGGACAAACTACCCCTATGAGAAATCCCCTCAATGTAGGGTAATTGGAATAATTATCATTAAGTGTTTTTCCTTGCGGTATTAAAATTGTGGTATTTTCCGAGATGATAGTCAAGTATAAAGTCGTCCAAATGAAGAGACGGTTTAGGTCTTTATTAGCCTACGGTTTACAAGAGAGATGTAATTGGACTTTATGTAAAGTGGTGGTGATGTATATATGTGATGAATCGCTTTTGCTAAGTATTCCTATACCCCTTGATTTTTTGGTTTAATATCTTAAAAAACTCACCAAACTTGTTAATATTCTGTCCTGGTCTATTCCTAATTAGCAATATTACAATATTCATGATTTATGATTATTATACCTTAATTTCATTTTAGTACACGAATATGGGAAATACGACTTCTTGGCAATGATAGTTATAATTTAATTGTATAACGTTATTCCTTTCTTATGTTCGAAGTAATTTGGATTACTGTAAACAGTTTTTGATTGTTGAAATGACCGAACATGTTGGTCCTCGTACTGTAAATAGTTATAATTGACTTGTAAATACCGGTTCAAACATGTAAAATGTAAACATTATATCATACAAAAGCCTGTACAAAAATGATGAACATTTGTTGCATTTAATAAAGTTTAGAAACGAAATTCGCAAACCAATTTAGCAGCCGTCTTTATATCTTCTTAGGGAATAGTGATGTATGAGTATGACTGTGCCCAGTGGCTGATCCAGGGGGGCGGGCCCGGGCCCCCTTCCCCTGGCCAAAAATGGGTTTTAAAAAGATGGTAACGTTAATTTTACCTTTAAAAAAGAAAGAAGACGGGGCCCCTCCCCTGGACAAAACAATTATTTTGTTGTTGTTGTTGCTCAAAGGGGGGGGGGTGAGTAAAAACAAAATAGAGCTTCATACCCCCCCCCCCCCCACGTTGAGCCAAAAAGAAAAATAGTGCTCACTTCCCCCCCCCCCCCCCCCCTTCCCGCTTATGTCTCAGCGAAGTGCTACTTTGCAAGATTAAGTATATTTAATATCCCCTAACCATTAGTAGTGCATTTTAATCATAAGGATGTCATCTCTATGATTTTAATACTGATGATATTAAAAAATTTCAATCATAACCATATACTCACAGAGGAAAATCCTGGATCCGCCACTGACTGTGCCCTCTAGTTTGTTAGTTATATGATTCGAAGAAATCATGTAATATTTATATGGGACTAGTTGTCGGTTCGTACATTTATACTGGGACGTTTTAGAACAGATTTCGTATGACTAACGTTGCAAAAGTGACAGTAAATGTACGTTCATTATTCTTTTACTCATTCGTCTCTTTTTTTCTTGTTCTTTTTCTGAAATACAATACAAATGATTGAATATTTGGTTAAATTTCCTTCTATACGTCCATTTTGTTCCTTAAAATACAATCATCATTTTGAAGAGCTTTTAAATAATATATTATGCATGTTTTTTCTTCTCCCTCTTGTTCTTCGTTTTCTTCCTCGTCTTCTTCTTCTTTTCCTGTTACTGCTTCTCCTTCTCTTCCTCCTCCCTCTATTCCTTCTCATTATCTAGTATGTTGAGTTTTATAATTGCTTCATCATTGCCATAGCCCCAACTATAGGGCCTTTGAAATCTCGCATCCTAAAATGTCATCGTCACTTTAGAGGGCCTGCCTATTTTAAGATTTACCCGACAAGAAAGAAAGAAAGGGAGAGTAACAAAGAGAGAGAGAGAGACTGTGTTAGAGTCATGGGGAAAATAGAGGAGTATTAGCTAAATTCTCTCAAATAAATTTCTATCAGACATTTCTATCACTTTGTGTATATCCACACGCTCTGTAGCCCCCCCCCCCCCCCCCACACACACACATTGTTTGCCCATGCACTTCATAGTATAAAAACACTTAACGGTCCAGTGATACCGCTAACGTCAATATCTATAACATGCAAGTTCAAAGGACTTCTTGCATATAATATTGGCATTCACATGTGGTTTGCAAACGATAAAATCTTGCAGACTCATGATTGTAGCCTTGTCCCAAGCAAACATGACCTTCTGATTATACCAATTTACTGATTTTAAAAGCGATTCTTACATTTTGGAAGCTCACAATCTCACGACCGTTCTGAGGATTATCTTATATGGATACACAGATAAAATTGTATAAATCTAAATTAAATGTGTATATGTAAACATTAGTCAATTAGTCTTATTAGGTCACACAACGTCCACTTTTTTTCTGGGCATACTATGGAAGCACACCCCGATCTTCTTCCTAATCCCAACCCAAAATATTTAATCCTCTCATAGTTTTCAACATCCTATAGAACTATGAGCTTAGGGGGGAAATGGAAAAAAAATGTACTCCAAGCATACCTTATGTCCTAAATATCCTTTTTAATGACTGTATCGTTGCTATTGTTGTTCTTTTCGGAAAAGGAAAGAGGGAAATCTACCCTTGCTTTTTGATCGTTTAAATCTCGAATTGCGGTGTCACAATTGAACCTCGCTATTTTCAGCAATGCTCTTTAAGAGACGTTTCTGGACCAAAGTCCAATATATAGTACAACCCCTCATCCTGACTTCCATTTGATTTGACTTTTGAGGTCGCAATCCTAGACCGTGTTTATGAACCATTTCAAAAGATGTCACGCATGGTATGTCAACCTAGTTTGAGAAAGAATTTTAAACAAAGCCATGCACAGATGTACGCTCTGAATACAGCAATGACTTGCAGAAGCATGTATTGACGTACCTGTAGATTTTTAGTGCTGTTTGATACTCATTTTTGTTGATCAACATGGGTATGGCGTGTGATCAGCCATTGATGACCGATAAGGGGCACTAGAAATATTAATTGACTGGATGAATATGCGAAAGGTATTGCGTCTCATTGTCTTTCTCCTCCCCCTCCAAGGCGCGGATCCACGGGCCTAATTCTTCCGGCCCGGCTATGGCAACCCCTTTGTGTAAAAACTAGATAAACTCAGTTTATCAGAAAAACTGTGTTTATCAATGATAAACTCAGTTTATCAACTGATGAACTGAGTTTTTCTGATAAACTGAGTTTATCAACTGATAAACTCTGTTTATCTGATAAACTCTGTTTATCTGTTGATAAACTGAGTTTATCATTGATAAACTCAGTTTTTCTTGATAAACTGGGTTTATCAACTGATAAACTGACATTTTCTGATAAACTGTGTTTATCTGTTGATAAACTGAGTTTATCTGAGAAAAACAGAGTTTATCTGAGAAAAACAGAGTTTATCTAGTTTTTACACAAAGGGCTTGCCATAGCCGGGCCGGAAGAATTAGGCCCGTGGATCCGCGCCTGCCCCTCCATTCCCTTCTCCGTCTCTCTCTCTCTCTCTTTCTCTCCCTCTCTCTCTCTCTATCTCCCCCTCCTCTCTCTCTCTCTATTTATCTCTCTCTCTATCTCTCTATCTCTACATAGGCATATATATATATATATATCTATGTTTCTATCTAGGCCTTTCTCACTCTGATTCTCACTTTCTCTCTTTTGTCGCCATTCGATTCGGGTGCATGTGCCCCCCCCCCCCCCTATGGCTGCGTCGATATATATTATTTGTTTTTCCTTACTAGCTTATTGTAGGGGAAATAGTGGATTTGGATTTGCCCCCCTCCCCCTGAAGAAATACCAATCAACCCCCCTCTACCCCCGCCAAAACAACAACAACAACAACATAACAATATTCAGAAAATGGGTGAACAGTTATCCCAGTTATCAGCAAAAAGTGCACAATTTCTTATTCGTACTGAGCAAACTGGACTTTAACAAGTGGCAAACGGTCATCGGTCTATTATCGTAAAGGAAATATAGCCTCTCGATTTGGCAATGTTCCATATAATTGTTTACCTTTCGATTGTCTGCTAGCTTGCTACGTGGATATTGTCGTTCATTTGAGAGTACGCTTTCTTCAGGGTAGAAGGAATTTATCCAGGATCTAGGATATCATTTGGAATATTATATCCAGGATCTAGGATATCATTTGGAATATTATATCCAGAATCAATCTAAAATACAACGTAAGTACGCATTTGTTGTTATTGCTCGTAACAATGATAGGAAGAAATATTAAATAAATTTAAATGTATTCCGACTTGTTTTGTTACTGTTTAGATGCAAAGGAGTTTAAATTTATCTTTCTCCAAATGCAAGAATACTGATTAGCATAGTTAGCTTAATTTTGGTAAATTGATGAAAGAGGTATTATGTGCTTCATATTTATCATTTCATTTTGAGATACTGGAAAAGCCTTTAAATTCCTTGATCTGAAATATACTCCGGGCTATATTACATCAAAGATGCAGTGTGATTTACACTTGGATTGGTTTAATTCTAAATCAAAGGTTTAGGGTAAGTTATATTTGCTCTAAGGCTGAAATTTGCGATTCGACTAAAATTCCTAATTGTCAGCGTATCAGTAATCGCTGGAATATATGTCGTTTAAATCCATTTGCCGTACACATTCAGCTTCACACATTTATGTAAATGACTTGAACACCAAAAGCTTGGGCTCAGCCCCCATCAGCCCCCCCCCCCCCTCCCACACCACAAACAGATTGTTGATTATAAATGATTTTACGCGAGGCACATGTGGGAAATTGAATGCAAGACCCCTCATGCACCCTCCCCGGAAAAAAATAACAAACAAGTTTGTGCAGATATCATGTAGAAAGAAAGTATGTAGTCTGACAGTAGCAAAGAAAACAATGTAATAGACTCTTCTGAACGACAGGAAAAAGGACGTTCTGGATTTCAAATTAGTAAATATCAAGTGGTTACTATAAGGGGTCAACTCACACTTCATGTGCGTCAAGACAGGCTTCTAGTAATGAAGATCGTATTTTATACATTTTACCTTTGGTATGGTATGGTATTTATTCCATTCTTCATAACAAAAGACATATACAAAACATACAGAGTATTACCCCCCCCCCCCAAAAAAAAAAAAAAAAAATTAAAAAAAAAAAATTGTAAATACATAAAATACACGTAGAAGGGTAACATTACATATAATAAGAATATAATAAAATTAACAAGGAAATAAGTTCAGAAGCAAATTTATGTCGAATGGGTGGTCAACATAAAAGAGCATTTAGCCTTGTTGAACGTTGACCCCTAAAGAAAGTACATAATTTACACCACATTAAGAAGAACAGGAAAGCAGGTGGAAGCAGTAAAAGGGACTAGGAAAACATAATACAGAAGGAAAAAAATATACGAATATATACTTCATAAATCAAATATGATACTCAAGTTGCCGAGTACAAATTTAATAAAAAAAAAACAATCGAAAGGAACGTTTAAAACTATATACAGAAGGTTGATTCTTTGGATATTTTGGAATAGTACTCCATATATGAGGATCTTTATCAATAGTAAAGCATTTAGTATTAAATATTTGTTCTTTAGATTCATCAATGTCCATCATGGGGTTCACAGAGGCGGAACCGGGATATTGGTTGCTTACTGGAGTAATTGGTCTTCTCACCGCTTGGTTGGTCAAACATCTGATAACCAGGCCCAAGAACCTTCCACCCGGACCCACTGGACTACCTCTCCTGGGTGTAGCCTGGCAAATCTTCAAGTACGTGCTTCTCATTACAGTATTTTAAAAGCTATAAACCCCCTTGTGTACCTAAAACTCTATCATTTATCTCTCCCGCCCCGACCCCCCCCCTCTCTCTCTCTCGATCTCTCTCTCTCCCTATATCTTTATCTTACTTTCATTTTCATTCAATCCGTCTCCTTTTGATAACGCTAGACCCTTTCCCATCTCCCCATCTGTCTCTGTCTCTCTCTTTCTCTCTCACATACACACACACGTTCTCTCTCTCTCTCTCTCTCTCTCTCACTTACTCTCTAACTATCTATCTATTTAAATATCTCCCCCCCCCCCTCTCTCTCTCTCTCTCTCTCACTGCCTCTTCTATCTCCCATACCTATATCGTATCTTGTTACCTCTTCTTCTTCTTCTTCTTCTTCTTCTTCTTCTTCTTGTTCTTCCTCCGCTATTTCGGAGATCAGCGATCCCATGGGCCGCAAGACATATAACTAAACAGGAGCACAAGGTAAACATCAAGGTAAACATCAAATTTTGACTCCGTTGCCGAAATATAATGTGTAATATTTTCTTGTCAATCGCAGGGGTGGGTCGGATCCTCTTGCTCTCTTCGCATCATGGTCCAAGAAGTACGGTGAGATCGTATCCTTCTACGTTGGTCCGAAGCCGATCGTCATCCTCAACTCCTACCCGGTCATCTTCGAAGCATTTCGTCATCCCGATCTCCAAGACCGACTCAGCAGCCGATTACTTCAAGAAATAATGGGATTAAAGAACAGCGGTAAGGATTGAATAAAATTGGCAAGTTATTTCCAGAAATATGATAACTCTTGTGCAATGGAAGATAGCCCTTCGTATAATAATTTTGAGTATCAAAGGAACTCCCAAGCCTCGAAAGGAACTTCCGAGATCCATCCGAGTAAATCAAAATAATCACCTTAACTCCTTTCAGTAAATGTCGAAACGAAATCGTCTTCTCGATGAAAGAAAAATAAAAAATAAATAAAAGAACATCATCAAGGGATCTAACATCTTTTAAAGCCCCGTCACTAATCCACTACTCATCTTGTGTAATTTCATTTTATTAGTCAGATTAAATTATAATATATATATAACCATGACAATCCTATCATCATGTTAAACTCCATGTTTGATATCTTCCAAAGGAATTGGTTTTTCTAACGGAGAAGTCTGGAAGGAGCAGCGAAAGTTCACCCACTCTGTATTCCGGAGTCTTGGTGTTGGTAAGAAGAGCTATGAGGATACCGTATCAGCCGAGATGATCCAGCTTTCTTCAGTCATCAAAGAAAAGAAAACTTCTCCTTTTGACCCCAGCACTCTCTTTGTGCAAGCCGTTTCCAACATCATTTGCTCTATCATCTTCGGAACACAGTACACATACGACGACGACGCATTCAAGAAAGTAAGCTGAATATGTATCATCCTGACGTTCACTGATAATTCCTGTGGATTGTCACATCTGTACTTGAATGACAGTTTGTGAAATCATATTAAAGATGATCAATTTTAGTCAAACTGATTTTAAGGCAGCCTCTATGTCGCCCATATTCTCTCTCTCTCTCTCTCTCTCTTTCTCTCACCCAGTGGTGGATCCAGGGGGGCGGCCCCCTCTCCTGGCGCTCAAGGGCGCGGTGGATGTTGAGAAGAAAAAAATCACTGTTCCCTTCCCCGTTGAGCAAAAAAAAAAATGAGTGCTCACTATCCCCCCCCCCTTCCGAGAGATGGCGTTATTCCATATTGTATTCATCATGTTCATTATTTACATCTCGTCTGTTTGGAACCAGAAGGGCGTTAACTCTGTGCAAGTTAATATGAATTAACGCTCTTCTGTCTCCAAACCTGGGAAGGAACGACTATAATACATGTATCCTACGACCACCAGGTTCCCCCAACTCTTTATACAAGATAGTAAGAGTTCTGCTTTCCTTATTGTCACACACATCATTCTTAAATAGCCTAAGACATCATTTTTTTTCTCTTTATATAGATTTTGCATCTCGTGAACTTGAACGTAAAATTGTCGGGAGGGGGCGGATCGTTTTTGTTTCTTCCCATTCCTGGTATTTCCAAGATTCCGTTTGGTAAAATGAAGCTCATGACAAACACAATTCGGAGCTTGAACGCCTTCATCCAGTCTCAGATTGAGTCTCATGAAAAGAATTGGGATCCAGAAAATCAGAGGGATTTCATCGACCAGTACCTCAATAAGTTGGATGAAACCAAGGTGAGTGAAAGCAACTATTAAAGATAGATGCGTTTACATTCTACAATTCTTTGTTTTAGTGGTCATACGATTTATGGTTCCTATACGTTCTATTTGTTCTGCTTTTCGTTGGTCCAATCCTAATACTAAACCTAACCTTAAAATTCACCTTAACCCTAAAACTTACTCCCGCCCTCAACTTTCTAATGGGACGTAGGACAAACAGGTTTCAAAGAAGTATGTAAAAATCATGGGACAACCACAGTTTGTTCACGAAGTCCATATTATTAAATTGTTTCTGCATCCAACATGTTATGTCATTATTCACAGTGGATACTTTCACAAAATCAGAAGAACTAAATACAAAGTATGACCAGGGAGGTGATACCCTGGTATGACAAATGTGAACCACAGTGTATTGATATCGGCAACGCTCTGAGGCGCTACAAAAATCACCTGTTAGTATTCTGTTAGTGACACGTATCACAATTAAACAAATACCAGAACGTTGCATGCACTCTTAAGGCGGCCCTATTAACAAAACGTTATTAAAGGCAATTCTTTCTGCTTTCGGCTGCTTTCAGGACACAATTTCTTCATTCAACAAACTCAATTTAACCGGTTGTATCGCCGATCTCTTCCTTGCTGGGTCTGACACGACGGCTACTACCCTCAAGTGGTGCATCCTCTTTATGATGGCCTACCCACAGGTTCAGTCACGTGTTCAAGATGAACTTGATCACGTGGTTGGCAGAGAACGAATCCCAAGGCTGGATGATATCAAAGATCAAAGACTCTGGGGCCTTCAAACCTGAAAGGTTTCTGACCGCAGATGGAGAGCTTATCAAGAGAGATGAACTCATCTTTTTCAGCAGTGGTAAGTCAAGTTTATTGGCAGTTATTCGCCACGTGATGAATATTAAGAAACACATCATTTATTCTTTCGGACAAAAGACCAATATAACCTGCTTTCTCAAACTTATGATAATGTAAGATTGAGCCCAGTGATCAACTGGAATGTTCCATTTTGATATAAAGATTAAAAAATTACCAACATAATGGCTGAAACTTCTGAGTGCAAGAAATGGAGAGAGTTTTTTTAGTAGTGAAGAAGCAAGAAGGGATGTACATTGTATATTGGAGATAATGAGAGGGTTGATTATAAAATCCATTTCTTTCTCCTTCTCCGTCGATCATCCACACGCCGCCCCCTCTCTCTCTTTCTCTTTTTCTCCCCCTCTCTCTCCCTCTCTCTCTTTCTCTCCCTGTCTCTCTCTCTGTGTCTCTCTCTTTCCCTTCCTCTCCCTCTCTTTCATTGTTCATTCATACAATTCCCAGGTCGCCGTGCCTGTCCTGGAGAGCAGCTAGCCCGGATGGAGACATTCTTGGGTTTTACAAGCCTCCTTCAACGATTCACCTTCAAGAAACCTGACAACTCACTCACCCTGTTCCCTACATGACATGTGCTGTAGTAAGAGAATGAAAGTGAAAGAAAATCCATTAAAGTTACAGTCATAAGGTACGGTAATAAGGAAACATGGATTCTAAGAGAATCAAAAGGAACCTACACTCAAATTCCAAGGTGATAAATGATATCTGCCAAATGGTTAAGGTACAAAATTACTAAAAGCTAAATAATGAAACAAAAACAGATGTTAAAATCGAGCTGGTCAACCATAGTCATAGGTGGTCATAGTTGTCTAAAGTTATGAATTGAAGTTTTTCAGTTAATGAGCTTGCGGGCAGTCATTGTTACTTGACATTTTCTGGTCCAAATATACAGCATACTGCATTTTAAGCGCTTTTTTTCATCGAAATATAACTCAATCACCACATCTCAAGTTTAGCTGTACCCCTTATAGAAAAGAGATAATGTTTCAAGTTGAAATGTCTTTTTTCTTACCTCTTTTCATGAAATGATTGTGAGAATGTGAATTATTCTTGCTAAATAACGTTGATATCTTCTTGGAACGTTATTGATCAATCTCTGTAACTCATAAGATTGATTAATACAGTTTTTAAAATATATTAACTTTTATCTATTGTCGATATATATATCTCAAAGAGTAGACGCGATGCTTTTAAACGAGCCTATCCATACTTCTAAGATCTTCCAAATTTTGTTGTCACATTGTTGCTCATAATCATAATGTTGTGTTCTTATTACAGGAATCGAGCAGTTCAGGGGAGAAAATAGGGGAGAAAATGTTGCAAGATTATCGTGATCTGATATAGAAAAATGATGCTCGCGTTACTCGTAACTATTGTAACGCCTGGAAATCGAGCAATAATTTAAATGTCACTTCAGTCGAAAAATTTCATTAAAGGGGCACGTTCCCGCCAGTGTAGTTATCACTGCTCTAGTCATCGCCATCTTGGTTCCGAAGATCGACTTCTAATTTGCATACAGCTGTCAATCAAAGTACGCGCGGCCTGGCCTGCCTTCGCCAAGCCAGCTGATCGCTGCCGATTGTGACGCCACGAAAGTGGGTGGAAACAGCAGCCGAATCTTAGAGCCGAACTGCGATTGGTATTACTTCGGCACATGAATGCGATAATAGGCATTGTGCGGGCATTCGGAACATGCCATCTGCGTAAGAGCCGTATTCTGTTGGTGTCAATAGGCAGCTAGCACCGTCCGCCAGCGGGTACGTATTTAGAACGCCCTCTGGAATACGGGGAACATGCCCCTTTAATTGATTATATGTATCATTTCCTTGTTAACTGGCGGATAATAATATGTTAGTAATGAAATGTCTCCTTTTTTTGTGATTTATGTATTTTTTTACTCCCTTTTTACACGTTCGTGACTTTTTTTTGAAAAATCAACTCAAGGGCGATTTCAATACCTGTTGTACATCCCATAGAAACCATGTTCGGGTTTAATACGTCGTTGTCATGTGAGCACATTTTAATAGGTGACGCAAGAGCCTTTTGATATTGCTCTAGGTCGATTTTTCTAAACCAATAGTTCCTTTTCTTGTATAATGTAAACGTCATTGTATAAAATGAATTGCTGTATTGCTATTGATAAATAAATCAACAACACAAATCAAACTATTCTCACCACGAGTGATTTTGTCTTGGAATCACACCCTTAGTAGATGGTATTAGAAGGAGGATGGAGTAGAATAAGATAGGGTGGTAGTAGAGGTAGAATGGCAGTAGAAGTAGGGTGGTAGTAAGGGAAGGATGGTAATAGAATAAGGGGTGGTAGTAGAAGTAGGATTTTACGCACAGATAGAACGGTAATACTAATAGAAGTAAGGTGGTGGTGGTACAGACTACAGGTAGGAATGTGGTAGATGTAGGGTGTTGGTAGGGGTAGGCTGGTGGTAGGGGGTAAATGATGGTAGAGGCAGGCTCGTGGTTGGGGTAGGTGGTAGGTGGAGGTAGGTGGTGGTAGGGGTAAGTGGTGGTGGAGGTAGGCTGGTGGTAGGGGCAGGTGGTGGTGGAGGTAGGCTGGTGGTAGGGGTAGGTGAAGGTGGAGGTAGGCTGGTGGTAGGGGTAGGTGGTGGTCGAGGTAGGTAATGGTGGAGGTAGGTGGTGGTAGGGGTAGGTCGTGATGGAAGTAGGTGGTGGTGGTGGTAGGGGTAGGTGGTGGTGGAGGTAGGCTGGTGGTAGGGGTAGGTGGTGGTGGAGGTAGGCTGGTGGTAGGGGTAGGTGGTGGTGGAGGTAGGCTGGTGGTAGGGGTAGGTGGTGGTGGAGGTAGGCTGGTGGTAGGGGTAGGTGGTGGTGGAGGTAGGCTGGTGGTAGGGGTAGGTGGTGGTAGGGGTAGGTGGTGGTGGAGGTAGGTGGTGGTGGATGTAGGTGGTGGTGGGGGTAGGTGGTGGTGGAGGTAGGCTGGTGGTAGGGGTAGGTGGTGGTGGAGGTAGGCTGGTGGTAGGTGGTGGTGGAGGTAGGCTGGTGGTAGGGGTAGGTGGTGGTGGAGGTAGGCTGGTGGTAGGGGTAGGTGGTGGTGGAGGTAGGCTGGTGGTAGGGGTAGGTGATGGTGGAGGTAGGCTGGTGGTAGGTGGTGGTGGAGGTAGGCTGGTGGTAGGGGTAGGTGGTGGTGGAGGTAGGCTGGTGGTAGGGGTAGGTGATGGTGGAGGTAGGTGGTGGTAGGGATAGGTGGGGGTAGGGGTAGGTGGTGGTGGAGGTAGGTGGTGGTGGAGGTAGGTGGTGGTGGGGGTAGGTGGTGGTGGAGGTAGGCTGGTGGTAGGGGTAGGTGGTGGTGGAGGTAGGCTGGTGGTAGGGGTAGGTGGTGGTGGAGGTAGGCTGGTGGTAGGGGTAGGGGATGGTGGTGGTAGGTGGTGGTAGGGGTAGGTGGTGGTAGGGGTAGGTGGTGGTGGAGGTAGGTGGTGGTGGATGTAGGTGGTGGTGGGGGTAGGTGATGGTGGAGGTAGGCTGGTGGTAGGGGTAGGTGGTGGTGGAGGTAGGCTGGTGGTAGGGGTATGTGGTGGTGGAGGTAGGCTGGTGGTAGGGGTAGGTGGTGGTGGAGGTAGGCTGGTGGTAGGGGTAGGGGATGGTGGTGGTAGGTGGTGGTAGGGGTAGGTGGTGGTAGGGGTAGGTGGTGGTGGAGGTAGGTGGTGGTAGAGGTAGGTGGTGGTGGAGGTAGGCTGGTGGTAGGGGTAGGTGGTGGTGGAGGTAGGTAGTGGTAGAGGTAGGTGGTGGTGGAGGTAGGTGGTGGTGGAGGTATGGAGATGGTAGAATAGGATCGTAATAGGGGTAGGATAGTCTAAGAGGTAGTTAGAGTAGAAGAAGATGTAGGGTGGTAATAGGGGAATGATGGTAGTAGGAGGATGGAGTAGAAGTAGGTTCATATTAGAGGTAGGATGATGGTAGAGTAGTATCGTAATAGGGGTAGGATAGTCTAAGAGGTAGTCAGAGTAGAAGAAGATGTAGGATGGTAATAGAGGATGGGTGATAGAGTGTAACGGCAGTTGAATTAGAAGAACTACTGTATTAGGAAAAAAATACGAGATAAAGAAAGGTAGCAGATGACAGATACAAACACACACGTGCAAACGCACGCACACACATACAAACACACACATACACATATATACGCAAACCCACACACACAAGCTCGCACGACACACATGTACACTCACACGCACAGAAACACACGTATGGCTTGTTGTTAAAAATTGATTGAGAAAATAGATCTATAATATAATAACCTATCTTAGTTACTGTCAAACGTTAATGTCATGTAACAATCATACTAGCTTCAACCTTTTCCACTTTTTTTTCTAGTTCTTGGACGGGGTCACGTTGGATAAAAAGTCCAACATGTTATACTTATCGTACCATAGCCAGACATTGTAAAATCTCTTTTACAAGTTCAGCTATTTATTGCTCAAATGTTCTTATTTTCAATGTTATCTATGCCTTTGTTTGAGCATATAGAAAGTAACACCATCCGGTGTTCGATTTATCCCTCTATTAATTTCATTGACCTTTTTTTTCCTCAAAATGATAGAGTTCAATACTTTTGTTGGCTAGCTGCAAAAAGATAAGCCATGAAAAGTCTCTTTTACTTACTGAATTATATTTTGTCACAAACTTGATAACAAAGATGATATAGTTCATGTAGGGTACACATGAACAATGGTGCGCCCTTTAGTATTTGAAGCGATGCCCAAAACAGGCGCCACTTAATCAAAAGGGAAACCCAAGAGAATTTAACAGAGAATACCAGGCAGAATAATGTACGGTATTTACTTGCAGGGTCGGAACAACAGTGCTTAAATGGCACAGTATAAACTTGTCATCACAAAAATGTGCATGCAACTAGATCCGATCATGCAAAAAACTCAATTGATCTACAACAGACTTGAATTGTGTTTTGTCTCCTTCCAAACAATGTACATAATTATGTTACTTTAATACTGGAATCATAGATGATAAAGTACAGTAACCCTTTACTGAAATGCAAAATACGTCATGTAAGCAGAAAATAAACAAGTCGAGAAGGCTGAAGGCAGCTATCATTTGGTTTTGACGTGTGTCGTTTTTAACGGGTCGACATTCTAAGTACCTGTAAAAATCCTTATTTATTACAATACTTAGCAGTGTTTATCACAAAGCTTTCTCAAATGAATGTATTCAACCGATATGACCACTGAAGTAGAAGGAGCTGGCTAAGGCCTAAGTTGGCAATGGGGGGAAATGTGTTTATTAATATACGAACTTGTCCATTATATTTGTTTGTATTGTATGCATTCAAATGTGTAATCGAGGCAATGCCGTAATTACCTCAGTGTAAACTCATATGAAATTTAAACCGAATTAATGTATGCTGTTCCATGGCCACCTTGGTGCAGATATCTATTTATAATGATAGAATACACATGTTCTCCCCTTTCGTCGGAGGGGGGGGGGGGCGTTTTCATACCTTCTTGGATTGATATTATATACGTTACCTTGCTTTCTCCATTCAATGTGTAACTATGAATCGTGGTAAATATTGATACAAATTCATGTGTATCCGAGTCCAAAGAAGCTGGTTAACGTTCAAAGAGACGCCTTCCAGGCGACCTAGGCTGAGTGTCTTACCCAAGGCCACTACACCATGTTGACTTCTTTTCAACCAGGACTTCCATGAAGAAGACTTTGTAAAAATGTATTTGGTAAGACATGCACTCTCAATGTACTCCAGTCCAATGCACCGGATAAATACTGTTGACAGGAAATAATTCACCATCATATTTACCTCCATTACTGTGATCATCATAATCACTAAAATACTGGACACATCATCGTCGTCGTTAATATCACAATTTTGTCCTCACATTCCCTCATTATTTTACCATAACTAGTGCCATAATCAGAGTTAGTAATTATTTTTTTCATGAATAATTCAACTATTAAAGGATATGAATCAGCGTCCTCCACGCATCGTTTAAGCATTTTATTTTGTAGTAAGATACGTCATTAGGGGGCAAATTTATGCTTCGTTATATAATACGAGTTGTCTCATAAAACATGTAAAACATGAACTGTTTGTCCATCTTTGTGCCAGACGATTTCCCTCCTTGAAAATGTTTCTACGTAGTCTGAAAGTATGTATTACAGTGGAATAGGAATGGCAGATATTTCCACCCTTTATTTTAGAGTGAAAGGGAAGGGGGGGTCAAAAATGCACTCGCTTTATATTTATTGAAATATTAATGATTGCCCCCCCCCCAAAAAAAAAAAAAAAAAAAAAAAAAAAGGAGGAATGAGAGGATCCTAACGGTGGAATAGGAATGGCGGATATTTCAATTACGATTTAGTTCACTGCACAGGACTTTGGAACTTGTTGCAAACTACAAAAATAACAACTGCACACTGCGAGAAAGAAAACCCAAGTGTATGGTGCCTGCTTAATGCTAGTAACATGCATAATGCGATAGTTGCATTAGAAGTACGACTGTAGTAGAAAAAAGTACGAGATATATAGAAAGGTAGCAGATGAAGGATTCCCACACACACACACACACACACACATACACGTATGGGTAGCATTCCACCGTTGTTGAAAAGTGATTGAGAAAATCGATCTATGATATAAAATAATAACCTTTATTGTGGACACTGTCAAATGTTAATGTCATGTTATAATCATACTGGTGATAACCTTTTCTACCTTTTTTTAATTCTTGAACGGGATCACGTGGGATAAAAGCCCAAAACTGATACTTATCGTACCAAAGCCAGCAATTTTAAAATCTCTTTTTCATGTTCAGCCTTTTATTGCTCAAATGTTCCTATTTCTAATGTTATCTTTACCTTTGGTTGAGCATATAGAAAGTAAAACTATCCGGTGTTCGATTCATCCCTCTCTACATTTCATTCACCTTGTAACGATATTTTCCCCCTCAAAATGATAGATTTCAATACTTTTTGTTGGCTAAGTGTAAAGGAATAAGCAATGAAGTCACTTTTAATTAGTGAATTATATTTTTAAACATTTGTGCAAGACGATTTCTCTCCTTGAAAATGTTTATACGTTGTCTGAATGTATGTCTCCGTGAAAAGACGAACAGAAGGAACGTTTGAACCCTATATTTTAGAGCGAAAGGGAAGGGGGGGGGGGGTCATAAATGCACTCGCTTTATATGTATTGAAATATTGATTATTGCCCCCCCCCCCTAAAAAAAAAGGAATAATGAGAGAAGCCTAACAGTGAAAAAGAAATGACGTATATTTGAATTACGATTTAGTTCACTGCACAGGACTTTGGAACTTGTTGAAAACGACAACAATAACAACTGCACATTACGAGAAAGAAACCCAAGTGTGGTGTATGCTTATGCTAGTAACATGCAGAATGCAACTGGTGTATCTGCTACAAAAGATTTCGAATCTTAACCGTAATAATTCAAGTAGAGCGTTCCAGTATGGTCAGGAGACCGTCACTGAAAATCTCATAAATCATGGATCTGATGTGGAGAAGGCGACTTCTGATGAACAAACACCCTAACATCTTGTTGCACCACTCGGACATCTGAAAGCAACGAAAGTAATATACCCAGCCATGGAGCTAGAATGGACAAAAGAGAATCAGGGCTCTGCTAAATACATGACTCCTTTAGCAGCAATGTACGGTGATCTTGATGACACCAAGCATCTCATCAGTCTAGGAGCTTTGGTAAATAAGGGAAATGATGACAGCTGGGCTGCATTACACAGTGCTGCTCATGAGAGTCATCTTGATATTCCCAAATATCTCATCAGACGAGAAGCTTTTGTGAATAAAGGAGATAATGACAGCTTGGCTGCATTACTCATGGCTGCCTTCAGTGGTCAACTTGATGTCACCATATATCTCATTAGTGAAGGAGCTGAGGTGAATAAGGGAGATATTGCCGGTACGACAGCATTACACGTTGCTGTTCATGAGGGTCATCTTGATGTCACCAAATATCTCATCAGTCAAGGAGCTTTGGTGAATAAGGGAGATAATGACGACTGGACTGCATTACACATTGCTGCCTACAGAGGTCATCTTGATATAACCATATATCTCATTAGTCAAGGAGCTGTGGTGAATAATGGAGAGATTTCCGGTTGGACAGCGTTACACCTTGCTGCTCAGAAGGGTCATCTTGATGTCATCAAATATCTCATCAGTCAAGGAGCTGAGGTGAATAAGGGAGATAATTACGGTGTGACAGCATTATACTGTGCTGCTCGTGAGGGTCGTCTTGATGTCACGGAATATCTCATCAGTCAAGGAGCTGAGGTGAATAAGAGAAATGAAGGCGGTTGGACAGCATTACACATTGCTGCTTATCAAGGTCATCTTGATATCACTATCTATCTCATCTATCAAGGAGCTGTGGTGAATAAGGGAGATATTTCCGGTAGGACAGCGTTACACAGTGCTGCCATCAGAGGTCATCTTGATATCACCAAATATCTCATCAGTCAAGGAGCTGAGGTGAATAATGGAGAGATTTCCGGTTGGACAGCGTTACACCTTGCTGCTCAGAAGGGTCATCTTGATGTCATCAAATATCTCATCAGTCAAGGAGCTGAGGTGAATAAGGGAGATAATTACGGTGTGACAGCATTATACTGTGCTGCTCGTGAGGGTCGTCTTGATGTCACGGAATATCTCATCAGTCAAGGAGCTGAGGTGAATAAGAGAAATGAAGGCGGTTGGACAGCATTACACATTGCTGCTTATCAAGGTCATCTTGATATCACTATCTATCTCATCTATCAAGGAGCTGTGGTGAATAAGGGAGATATTTCCGGTAGGACAGCGTTACACAGTGCTGCCATCAGAGGTCATCTTGATATCACCAAATATCTCATCAGTCAAGGAGCTGAGGTGAATAATGGAGAGATTGACGGTGAGACAGCATTACACTTTGCTGCTTATGGGGGTCATTTTGATGTTATTAAATATCTCATTAGTCAAGGAGCTGTGGTAAATAATAATAAAAATGACGGTAAAACAGCATTACACATTACTGCTTTTCACGGTCATCTTGATGTCACCAAATATCTCATCAGTCAAGGAGCTGAGGTGAAAAAGGTAGACAATGACCGTAGAACAGCATTACACTGTGCTGCTCAAGAGGATCATCTTCAGATCACCAAATATCTCATCAGTAAAGGAGCTGAGATGAATAAGGGAGGCAATGACGGCAGGACAGCATTACACATTGCTGCTCAGGAGGGTCATCTTGATGTCACCAAATATCTCATCAGTCAAGGAGCAGAGATGAATAATAGAGACAATAAAAGTATGACAGCATTACAAGTTGCTATTCATAAGGGCCATCTTGATGTCACTAAATATCTCATCAGTCAAGGAGCTGAGGTGAAGAAGGGAGATAATGACGGTGGGACAGTATTACACATTGCTGCTCAGGAGGGTCATCTTGATATCACCAAATATCTCATCAGTCAAGGAGCAGAGGTGAATAATAGAGACGGTACCGGTTCGACACCATTACACATTGCTGCCTTCACTGGTCATCTTGATGTCGCGAAATATCTCATCAGTCAAGGAGCTGAGGTGAATGAGGGAGATAATTACGGCAGGACTGCTTTACACACTATTGCTTTCCGTGGTCATCTTGATGTCACCAAATATTTCATCAGCCAAGAAGCTGATGTGAATAAGGAAGATAATGACGGTATAACAGCATTACACATTGCTGCTCGGGAGGGTCATCTTGATGTCACCAAAAATCTCATCAGTCAAGGAGCTGACATGAATAAGGGAGGCAATGACGGCAGGACAGCATTACACAGTGCTGCCCTCGGTGGTCATCTTGATGTCACCAAATATCTCATCAGTCAAGGAGCAGAGGTGAATAATATAGACAGTAACGGTATGACAGCATTACAATTTGCTACTCATAAGGGCCATCTTGATGTCACTGAATATCTCATCAGTCAAGGAGATATTAACGGTAGGACAGTATTACACGTTGCTGCTAATAAGGGTCATCTTGATGTCACCAAAAATCTCATCAGTCAAGGAGCTGAGGTGAATAAGGAAGATATTAACGGCAGGACTGCATTAAACAGTGCTGCCTCAAGTGGTCATCTTGATGTCACCAAATATCTCATCAGTCAAGGAGCTGATGCGAATACAAGAGATAATGACGGTAGGACAGCATTACACGTTGCTGCTCAGAAGGGTAATACTGATGTCACGAAATATCTGATCAGTCAAGGAGCTGAGGTGAATAATGGAGATATTAACGGCTTGACTGCATTACACAGTGCTGCCTTTAGTGGTCATCTTGATGTCACCAAATACCTCATCAGGCAAGGAGCTGATGTGAATAACAGAGAAAATCACAATTGGACTGTATTATACCTTGCCGATACAGAGGGCTACCTTGACGTCACCAAATATCTCATCAGTCAAGAAGCTGATGTGAATTACAGAGAAAATCAGAGTAGGACTGCATTACACCTTGCCGCTCAAAAGGGCCATCTTGATGTCACAAAATATCTCATTAGTCAAGGAGCTGAGGTAAATAAGGGAGATAATGACGGAAGGACAGCATTACACGTTGCTGCTCGGAAAGGTAATACTGATGTCACCAAATATCTCATCAGTCGAGGAGCTGATGTGAATAAGGAAAAAAATGATGGTTGGACTGCATTACACATTGCTGCCTTTAGTGGTCATCTTGATGTCACCAAATATCTCATCAGTCAAGGAGCTGAGGTGAAGAAGGGAGATAATGACGGTAGGACAGCATTTCACGTTGCTGCTCAGAAGGGTAATACTGATGTCACGAAATACCTCATCAGTCAAGGAGCTGAGGTGAATAATGGAGATATTAAGGGCTTAACTGCATTACACATTGCTGCCTTCAGTGGTCATCTTGATGTCGCGAAATATCTCATCAGTCAAGGAGCTGAGGTGAATGAGAAAGATATTAACGGCAGGACTGCTTTACACACTGCTGCTTTCCGTGGTCATCTTGATGTCACCAAATATTTCATCAGCCAAGGAGCTGATGTAAATAAGGAAGATAATGACGGTTGGACTGTATTACAACCTGTCGCTCAAGAGGGCCATCTTGATATCGCGAAATATCTCATCAGTCAAGGGGCTGAGATGAATAAGGGAGGCAATGACGGCAGGACAGCATTACACAGTGCTGCCTTCGGTGGTCATCTTGATGTCACCAAATATCTCATCAGTCACGGCGCTGAGGTGAATAAAGGAGATAATGACGGTAGGACTGCAATACACAGTGTTGCATTTAGTGGTCATCTTGATGTCACGAAATATCTCATCAGTCAAGGAGCCGAGATGAATAAGGGAGGCAATGACGGCAGGACTGCATTACACAGGGCTGCCTTCCATGGTCATCTTGATGTCACCAAATATCTCATCAGTCACGGCGCTGAAGTGAATAAGGGAGATAATCACGGTACGACAGCATTACACAGTGCTGCCTCTAGTGATCATCTTGATGTCGCCAAATATCTCATCAGTCAAGGAGCTGAGGTGAATAAGGGAGATAAAATCGGTTGGACATCATTACACATTGCTGCTTTTGAGGGTTTTCTTGATATCACCAAATATCTCATCAGTCAAGGATCTGATTTGAATAAGGGATATATTAACGGCAGGACTGCACTACACTGTGCTGCCGTCAGTGGTCATCTTGATGTCACCAAATGTCTGATCATTCAAGGAGCTGAGGTGAATAAGGGAGATAATGTCGGTACAACAGCATTAAACGTTGCTGCTCATAAGGGTCATCTTGATGTCACAACATATATCATCAGTGAAGGAGCTGAGGTGAATAAGGGAAATAATGATGGTAGGACCCCTTTACATCATGCTGTTCAGAATGTTCACATTAATATTGTTAAAGTCCTTCTGGAAGGAGGAGCACGTTCTGACACAGGAGACATTGATGGTCATACGCCTCTACAAATGTCTACATTCCAAGGGTACCAAAGCATCGTTGATCTATTCATCGACCGTTCAAATTCCAAGGTAAAAATATTAAAAAACCACTATATGTCGAATTCATCTATTCTGATTTATTTATTACATGCATGTAGAATGACAAGTTCTTTAACTGAATTCAGTGGACATCAGGCAGGTTAGGCAAAGGCTACCTATCGCCATGTATTTAGAATTGACCACCTCCATTCTTATTACATTTGGGGACCACTTTTGTATTCTTAAGCATACATACTGTTTCATAACATTTTGTCAACACACATGTGTGTCACATATCATAAGGATTGCTTTAACGGTTAACTTATCACTGAATAATTCTTCACCTGCAACTGCTTGATTTGATCGAACTTTACCTTTCATAGCAGTTTTTAAATTAAAACTTCAAGTTTTCTCTTATATCCAGCTCGACAAGAGGGATTTAACGGATATCCAACTTGCAATCCAAGACGGTCATACATCCACTATTGAGAAGTTAGTTTCTGAGGGAGCTGATATCAATGCCCAGTCAACTGATGGCCAGACGTGTCTCCATAGAGCCATTAAACTTTGCTATAAGAGCGACAAGAGTATGCATGACTCGGATACACTTCAAGAGGTGAGTTGTACTCCAGTAACACAAACGAGACCGACACCAAACCGACAAAAGTCTGAACAACAAATTAGGTTACGGCTAAATATTGGTCAGTTTTGGAGCCGACATGGAGTCGTTATGGCGGAGTCACTGACATAAACTGCTCATGTAGGTCATTAGGGAATCCTACAATATGATACTCGTGATTGGCCAAAGAAAATGTGTATGTTGGTGTCTGGGCGTGTGTTTGTGTGTGTGGGGGAAATTTACAACGTAAATATGAATGTTCACAACTGTGAATCCAAGAGGCAGCGTTAAAATATACGTATGGTGCTCATCCACCCTGAATATCGATGGACGATACTGTTCTAGTAAAAAAGCATATACGTTTTTATATTTCAGATCTCTGATGAGTATTGCAAGGGCGAACTATCTCCTGAAAAGGCCTTGGTGTTTTATCTTCTAGAGAATGGAGCCAAGTTAGATGTGAGGGACAAGAATGGCAACCTACCAATCCAATATGCCAAGGACGAAGTTGTCAAACAGATGATTTTGTCGAGGTGATACTTTAAAGTCTAAAATAATAACATTTTGGTCCCGTCATTTGTAAAACAAAAGATTTATCAAAACCCAAGGAAATAATGCATTTGTTCATCTTCCACTTTTGAGATTTTGGTAATAGAATTTTTTTAAATTAAAAAGTCTAGCCTTATTGTAAAGCTTAACAGTTGATTATAAATGTGTTATTCAAACAATAAACAAATAACAGGGGGCACGTGCCCTCCCCCCCCCCCCCCGACCCCCGGATTTTGTAAAAGTTGTATTTGACCGCATTACCAGGTCAAAACATGTTTGTTTTTTGTTTTTCCTAGACAATGCTAAGATTAGAGTCTCTTATTTTAAATAATGGGCCTCGATAAGTGTCTGACATTTAACAGCTTTTCGATTCATGTCAATATAATTTATGTAATTATTCATAAGTGAATACAAATACACGTTTCCACAGCACAAATTGTATGGAAATAACTTTTCGACTTTATTACATCTGCACTGATTAATTTCAGATTACCTTCTTTAGAGGAGATCCAGTCTTATCGAGGTAAGAACATCCTTCAAACACAAACAGCTTTTCTCAGTGTAAATACTACTATTGCGTCGATTTCTTTCTTATCCATTAAGTCACAGATTAAAGTCTAGCGATGACTATATTTCAGTTTGCAATCCCGAAGAACAAGGAATTTAAGAATTCATTGTCTGGGCCATTTATTTTGTCGCACTCCCAACTCGCTCACGTACTCCCAACAAAAACTGCATTCGTATTCATGTATGAAGAACAAAGTGTCGGGTTTCCAGCAATGACCCTAATACTAGAGATGGACGTTTAATGACCAGATAACAAGCAAATGGATATAAATAAAGAAGCAATATCGATAATACGTTATTGATTTACCATTGACCCTGATTCAAATACAGTATTACAAACCAGGAGGGAATGTCAGTGGTTGGGTAAATAACTCAACCGTTGCAGTTGTAATAACGTGAATCCTTTTTTTGAGCAGAAATGAGATGACAACTTTATTTATAGATATATTGGTAAATCATTCCACTGACTATCCCGATCTGAATTTACAGTTACTTTGTCGATTATGTCCGTTCTTATTATTGTGTCATTTCCTTATGTTTGACATAAATAACAGATGGACCATCAACTCCTTCCATCGTCTCAGTTGAAGTCGAAATGAATACCAGTCAGGAAATCGAAATCGAAGACCATGGCGTATCACTGTATATCCCTCCAGAGGCTGTTCATCAGAGTGACCCGTGCACGATCACTTTAACCCTCTTACGAGACCATCCCAGTGTTGACATCAAAGATGATGAATCAGTGGTCTGCTACGGGATCAGATGTGATCCTCCAAACATGATCTTCGACCAACCTGTTAAGATCAGGATACCACACTATTCCTTAGTCATGAACCCTGATCGAGTGAAACCAGATATTGTCTCCCGTGTCTGGGATTCAGTCAAGGGTAAATCTGTTTGGTCAGATTAAGAGAATCACCTTGGGATAAACGCAAATTGATGCACCGAGATACACTATTATCATTTGTAACATATTGTAGAGCAAGCGCCATGAGCGCCCATCTGGGGCCAGCACCGGCGCTTTAAAGAAGCCATCATCATCATCATCATCATGTTAAACCAATTGATTTTTAAAAATGAAATCTAATATATTGTCTTCCTCTTCGCTAGTAGTACAGGCCAGCGCCGCCATCGGTTGTATTCTTAAAGATAATCAGCCTTCCCCCTTTAATCCTAACTTCTGATTTTGATCTGGGAGTTAGTAGTTAAGCTCTAAGTATCGGCCTAATCACAGTGCCGAAATTTCATGAGGAACAATTTGCAACTAACATGTATTTGTAGTAACTTTCAGTAAAGGGGAAAGGGTTAAGGGGTAATGGATGCTTTTTAATATGGCTTCTTAAATTTAAAACCATTTAAAATAATTATTCTTCACAAGAACATCCACTATAGATATAAATATTTGATGTCAGTATACATCTGCGGTCTCATTGTTAAAGGGACAAATCGGCCTCATGGCGAAAGAGCATTCCTCCACACATAAACACATTTTGTTTTGTTACCCACTAACACCAGATATAACGAGAACATCAAGACAACGATCATCCAGCTCACCAGCCGAACCACCATACTGTAGAGTGTACAGAAGACATCTTGAGCTGTACATTGGTCACTGTGCTGAGTGGTGGGTTCTCATTCCTCTCGAACAGCAGGTGATCCGACAACAGCTTATGTGCACCCCATACATCCCTGACAAGATAGAGAGAGGCAAAGAGTTTGAAGTTCACCTGCAGATGCATGCGGACCTTCCTGGGATCGAAACGGTCAGTAAATAGCATGTGATTATTAACTTCTCCGCAACGTTTCACCAGTGCTTATCCTGGCTTCTTCTGAAAGTCTGATTTCTGTTCTAGTGGAAGCCCGTCTTATTGATTTGATTTGATTTGATTTATTTATTTCTGTTTGATTTTCTTTTTCTTTTGCATTTTTACAAATATATAACAAACAAATATTGCAAATTTACACATGACAAAAGAATATATGTAGAATAAAGTAAGGCTGGCTGTAACTAATCGAAAACATCAAACAGGAGGGTTGACAAAGTAAGAAAAGCTTGATAGTATGACTACCCTCAAAGGATACATAATAATACAAATATGGAGAAACAAAATATTGGTAAAGGGAAAAAGACAGAAAAAAGAAGAAAACAGAAAGAAAGAGGGGATGCACATCAATATTCACAGACTTATGTGGTAGTTGGATTTCAATTTGATATATAAAGATTAAAAAAAAAGAAAATGCAAATTCGAATATTGAGTGGGATATAATAGAAGGAGAAGACTCGCAATGAATGGAAGTCTTCATGAAACTATAAAGGAATCAAAGTTAATTATTATTCGTTTACATGATACAATTAAAAAATGCAATGCTATAATAATAATAATAATAATAATAATAGTGGCTACTTGTATAGTGCACAGGTCCACCTGCTATCATATCTTTTCCCGTATGAAGCACCCCAGTAAGGCTCTTCGTTGGAATCCTCTGACGTATGGTTCTTAACATGACCGTCTGGTCATCTTCATCCGAATCTAACTACAAAATATTAAACACGCTACACAAGCGCGCAGCATATATTGTAAGTGGATATACTTGGGAAACCTCATCCGAAACAGTTTTTCGAATACTAGCCTGGCCTACTCTAAAAGAACTGTTTGACAAGTCAATATCATGCATGGTGTATAAATGTGTAAGTGGGGTAGCACCATCCCAGTTAAGTAGTAAATTTGTTCTAAATGACAATGTCTCTACATGTGTAACACGAAGCACCAACATGTTGTTATTACGTATCCCTCAATGCAAAATTCAATTTTATCAAAGGACATTTGTACCAGTTAGTGTAAATGAATAGAACTGTTTGTCCGATGAATGCCGATCTGTCCAGTCCTTAGCCATTTTCAAAAAATTGTATCAAACCTGGCAATAAATAGCTCTTTTTTTAATGAAGGTGGAGGAGGGGGTTGCAATGAGGTCAAATTCATTTTATGCTTGATTTTAATGTAATTTCTATTTTGTAAACAGGTGGTAAACAGGTGTGTGTGTGTGTGTGTGTGTGTTAGCTTTCGTTACCCTTGTCATTTCTATATATAATATTGTTCATTGTCATTTTTATGTTGTTTTTAAACAGAGCCCTGTTGTAAACCAGCCTATTTTAATGTTTTTAACAATGTCTTGTAATAATTTTATAGCTGAACATGTTACTCTGTATAAAGATGCGAAATAAATAAATAAAATAAATAAACATACGTCCCCAATGAATTATACGATTGTCCGTGTCTTTCATCTACATAGAGCCCTTCTTATAAATCAAGACACAGCCCGCATTTATTTGCACAAGTAATATCAACCAATTTTGTGTTCACGCAATTGATCATTCTCGTAATGTAATCAAAATTAATCTTTGTATAGTGCCCCGTTGCAAATTATTATACGAATAATTGTAATTTCAATAGTAAGAATGCGGATTGCATACATTGATTGTTGCTATGTAGGATAAAAACATTACGGCTTGTCCTACCAAACATTACGTAATGTATGCAATTCGGATTTTGACTATTGAAATACAATTATTCATAGCAGGTGAATGAAATAATTTGTAACAAGACACTTAACAAATATTCATGCATTAAATTTGATCCATTACGAAAAGGGTGCATAGGTGATTTTTTTTTTTTTGGCCAAACACTTGAATTGTTAAAAGAAAAATTATTGAACCTTCCAATTTTTCTAGGAGTATGGATGTTTTAAGAACCGTGATTTTTCAATGCCAAGAAGCAATTAGAACCACTTCATTGCGGTTTCTCATGAAAGTCTATCGACGGTACTTCATCTCTTCCTTTGTAATAGGATATACGACAGGAGAAGAAACAACAGTCGTACCACAAGAGCCATCGCTCTGTCCCCTTCAGTGTTGAATCTAAGTCTGGTGACGTCACAGTGACGTGTCATCGTGAGGGCAGACAAGTTGAAAGCAAGGTAATCAGAACTCAAAAGGATCTATATGACGTGTTAATGTTTACTATAATAATCTGTAGCAAATATATAACTTTTTTATTTTCATAGCAAAGGCTTTATTTGATGATAAAGCTGTTTTTTCTTTCTTATGAAAATGTATTCTCACGTTTTACCGTTCTTACCTCTGAAATGTTTCCCTCTGACATTTTTTATGTGACACTATTACCGGGCAATTTTAGTTAAACATTTCCTTTCCATGTTTGATGAAGTTATCCGACATAAACATCATCGTATTGATGCGTAAGGTTTGATGGAGATGCAGTTCACACCAAGGAGGAAGAGAGGGGCATTTACCACCAATCATAAAACTAAATGCTTATCATACGCACTCCCCTAATTGGTGCATTTGGTACTCCGAGGGAATTTATCCATGGTAAACTCAATCGCATCTACTTAAACAAAAAAAATCAGTTACAGGAAATTTTAATATCCTCGTATGACACTTATTGAAATGTGTGAATTGTGCAATTATGACCAATAGTTGAACATGCTTTTCATGGGATACAAAATAGGGTATCGAAATCGCTCTTGAGCTGATTTATCGAAAATTGTTGTGATAGTATTGGTTACACGAGATGCTATGGATAAATTTACACATCTCGATTTTTTTGTTGTATTTTTCCTCGTAATGACATCGTTTTAAATTTAGTATTGTTATTTTTCTTTTTATTGCCATATCATAGGTTCTTTCTTTGAAGGATGTTTATGGAAAGATTAGACACAACATATTGTTGTCCGTGACTCCTACTGAAGATGATGAAGACTTCACACGGATAACTATTACGATTACACAGGCTGGAAGGCTATGGGCGTCACGAACCATTGCTTTTATCATCAGACACACAGGTACAGTTTTTCTTCATCATATTTGTGCACAAAATGACAAATTATCAGTTAGTTCATGGTCAATAACTTGTAATAACTAGAACACTTTGTAGAATCACACGAGAAATGATATCTAGCGCTTAGAAATGATTGCATCCGAGTGTAATGTTTTTCAATAAGCAATTAATACTCACGATTATCCGAAAAGTGAAATCAAATTCAGTTCGGAATGGGTTTTATTATCTTTTTGATACGATTTGTTAACAGTTTGTCATGAAATACGAAATATAGGCATATGTATATTCGCTTTTTTGTAATGTTCATTTTCCCATGACTCTTTATACATATACTTCTTCTGTACGTTTAATCATGGACAAAAGGTTTAGCAAACTGTTTGAATTCAAGAGACCATAAGCAGAGGAAAGAGTTTAATAGTAGTAATAATAATGATAAAAAAGCTAAAGTCATTCCCATATTCTCTTTATTTGCCCTTTCTATCGAAAATTGTAGATGGACAGGAGTACCTATCTCCTTCTGAGCCCCCATCATTTCTTCAGTAAGTTTCAAATCTGTTTTTGTTTTTAATTTTGTGAGTTGAAGAAAATAATGTTATTAATGCAAGTACTTTTTGCATCCCATTATTTCTACGATGCAAAATGTGATTTGAAATTGTTTCGATGACATATTCTCCGTTCACCGCACTATTTCGTCAAAAATCTTGATAGGGCCGATGAAGCAATCAAATTTGAGGTTGCGTTTATAGATTGGAAGTGATGTAACATTTGGTCTTGAGTTGAAATTAGACATGTGTGTAGTAACAAGATGCCAATGCTGTTTCATTTGAGCAAAGCTACATGTAAAACATTTGAAAGAATAAATTTTTATACTCTTTAAGAATTCGGGATAGATCAAAACAGTAAATCTGTTTTCTGTTTTTCATTCAGGACTCGAACAATTTTTTACCTCACCTCATTATTTTTTATTTTGCAAAGGTGATCAAAATTGGATTCGGTAGCAATTCTCCGTTTCTATTTCGTCAAAGATATGCATAGGGCCGATGAAGTAATCAAATTTTGGGTTACCTTTATATATCGGAATGGACGTAGCATTTAGTCATAAGATGAAGTTTGTGTAGTAAATGTGTACATGCTATACATATTCACCATGAAGCCATTTCCTTCGGAACATTTGTCGTGTTATCATTCCTGGGTCTTTGATGTCTATGGACACATACAAAGAAATGTCCTGTCGTAAGTCATTAACGTCAGGTTGTTTTCCTATCTTTATAACCATCATTTTAAAGTAGTTTCAACAAAGAAAATTTACCAGAACACCTTAACATTATCTTGCAGGGCAGTGGAAGAAGTCTTGAAAAGTGACCTAACGGACAATGATGTCCTTACAGTAGCGCAAACAATGACAGTAGACCAGTTCTATGATCTGGGTGTAGCTCTTGGTTTCACAATACAACAACTGGATGTCATAGAATACAGGAGGTTCCATGACAAAGAGCAGGCCATCTATGACATGTTGGTGACACGGAGAGAGAGACAACCGTCCGGCCAAGCAGCAAAGGAAACGTTTCTCTCACTCATGGAATCTTTAGAGTCACCAGCAGAAGAAACGGCCATCTCAGGTTTGATTTTTGAACAAAGTGTCGGTTTGTCTTTCTATATATATATAGTCGATGTCCATTTAAAATGAATAAAAATGACTACCCATAATACACTAGAAACAAAAATTAAAACAGGAGAAATTCACTGTTTTTAAAATGGTACCCACATTAAACCCAAATTGTTGTAAAACAATAGGCTTCAACCTTTCTGCTATCTTAGGAACGAGTACACACAAGTACTTCCAGTTGTTTTTCAAGCAACTTAGAGTCATCGAGTTCTATAATCAGGATAATATATAATAATTAAGTGTATTGCATGCATACTGGCACCTCATACAACTTGTATGCCCGTGTTGTTCGCTGCTAGACTGTGGGATACTAAAATTAATACTTATCTACATCATACGTGTAGACGGGATTATGAGAGAAGTACAATAGTTAATTGGCTTGGCGTATTAAAACGAGGCTAACAACTAGTTTTATTCCCTTTTTTAAAGGTATATTGTTTATTATTATATTTGTATTCTTATTTGTTCTTATGTTTATATCTTCCTGTTCTACTTTTGCTTCATGTACGTGCATCAGACATTGGACTGGCTGGGTAAGGTTCTAATTTATATCAATATTTTACTAAGGTGTTGATAAAATTGATATTGAACGTCGGTCCAGTGCTATTTGTTTCCGCCAATGAAAATAAACTTACTGCAGTATTAGAAATACAAGACGGTTAATGTGAGGCATAGGTTTTAATGCAAAGCAAGTATAAATTACAATAAAGTAAACAAATTCCTTACAAATGGATAAAAAGACTTTAAGACAAACAATTGTGACAAATCAAAATATAATCAAAATACAAAAGAAATGTCATAATAACATAATAATTAGAAACTATTAAAGATAATGAATCACATTTAAACGGGATGGAAACAAGAATACAGAATGCATATTATAGTGATGTGGAGGGAGCCAACAGGAATACAGTTGAATAGTCTGAATTGCGTTGAAACACAATCGACGAGAAGAAAATGTTTACACAAACACCTTAATTAATATAATTGGGAAATCACATTGATCGAAAGGAAAATAGAAGAGGAGGAAAGAAGATGATATGAGGGGTGCAAATGAGCTGGCAGAAAGACAGAAAAGGAGAAAAAACAACATTAACACACACGACCATCCACATACTAGTACCTTTAAACACTCATTATAATCTGTCGGCGATTTGAATTATTTGAAGAAACGAGAAAAATATACTTGTTGGTTTCTTAACTTAGACTTTATCCAATGATACAGAGAAATTCCTGACAGGACACTTCTTGCGTTCGCCCGTCAGATCAGACCAAAGAAGTTCTATGAGATTGGCGGGAAGCTGGGATTCAACAAGTCAGAGCTACAACACATCGAACATCGCACATTGTACAACAGGAATAACGCTAACATCCAAATGCTCTCACGTTGGAAAGCATCACAGACTTCAGGGCCTAAAGCAAATCAGACACTGAAGCTGGTTTGGGAATCTGTGCAGGACTCATCGAAAGCAGAGAAATCCGAGGGTATCATAAATTATTCAATTATAGTCTGTAAACGACAATGATCGATCAAATCACTTTCATGTATTCCACAGTTACACATTGAGGGTATTCAATTAAAACTGAGCCTTTCACCGTATGTACAACATTATGTATACAATAAATAAATAAATTATTCTCTAAGGTCTCTTTGAACTCAGCCATATAGGTAAGAGAGCAACTATTGGATAGGCCTCACGAGTAATTAAAATGAATGAAACACGAAAATTAAAGATGCTATAATGGATACCCGGAAATTTAACATTCAATCAATTGATATGCTTTTCCCTAGGCTATAGCTAGATTTAAATTCAAGACAAAAAATTACTTTCATGCCATATTGACAATTAAAATTGGGATGGGTTGCTTGAAGGAATATAGAGTAGCTACTATGTGCAATAAACATTATATTGTATTTTAAAACTATGACCACTGTCAATTCCTCGTACACCTCGCCCCCATCGTCTACAATAATTTGATAAAGGGGAAGGGGAAGGGGGCAATTATTTCAAAGGAAAATGTCATTTGTCGAAGTAAAATGGTCTCTTATCGGATTATAATAGAGGCATTTATCAGAGTTGAAGGGCGCACTTCTCGTACCTATTTGCTTCATCATAATGTTTGTATTTATATTCTGGACAACTTTCTTATGTCATGTGTGGGTACATGCACTGTATAGCTCTAGCATGAAACGTCAGAGCTGGTATAACATACATGTACTGGAGAGTATGCTGTTAATACATATATTTGCATTGCTGTTTAATATCAGATGGTAGATCTGCAACTGGAACATTTGGGTCCCTTGGTGGAAAGCTGTCTACCAAATCTCATGGGTTTACACTCCACATTCCACCTGGTGCCCTTGAGGAAGATGAGGAGATCAGCCTTCGGGTACTGACCGACATTCCAAATGGCCTTACACTTAAAGAGGACGAGCTTCTAGTCAGCCATGGCTTCCAGTGTTACCCGTCTGGGCTACGCTTTAAGAAACCGGCAAAGCTGATAATACCTCACTGTGCATTAGTCACTGTTCCTAACCAAGTAAAGACCATACTGTATTCCTGGAATCAGTCAGGTAACTAAATTACGTTTTCAGCCTTTCCGAAAGTATAAACATTTTCAGGCTGTGTTTTAAGAGAAAAGACAGATAATAGTTTGCACACTAGTTAATGAACTGGCATATAATCTATTGTATGGAACCCACATTGGCATAGGTCGAGAACCCGAATCCTAATCAAGCAACATTTTAATGGGATGAGTTATGATTCTTTTTCTAGTATTCTAAGATTTTTGTTTTATATATTCCGTTGGTAATGGGGGGAGGGGGGGGGGGGGGATTCGCCTCTTCACATCGAAGTCATCTTTGGCCATCATAGCCACTGCAGACTTTACATCATTTTAACGTGTTTAATGTCGGGATGCCTAGCTCATCAAGCCTCGCAATGGGTGAACTATGATTATAGCTGTATAGACATTGTCACAACTTTAGGTAGCATAATAGATCTGACATATGATCAACAACATATGATCAATGCCGTTTCTAAATATTTGGATGGCGATGTCGGCTACATTGAAAATATCCACGTAAATTTTTACAATACCAGTCGGGAACTCAATGTACGTTAATAAACTATGTTAAAAATGGCTCGCAGAAAGACTCATAAACCTTGATAACCATTCATGACCTCACATTTATAAAATTGGACAATTTGGTAACAAAATTGCTAGTAGAATTCATTATACCCTAGTGTTAAATCATTTTGTTTTGTTTCCTATTAGTTCTATCAACGCAACAGTTACAAAAACGGCCCGAATTAAAATGGCAATGTTGCCCAAAATAGCTTTATAGGAGGCATGTCCATTGATTTAATGAAGCTTTTGACGTTGATGTTCTTACATTATGAATGATGAATACATGTACACGTAATGTCTTGATCCACCCATTACAATGTTTGCATCCCCAATCAGTTCAAATTCAAATTTAAATGAATTTATGTCTCATGCAAAACATGTTACAATGAATAAGTATATTACACAAAATATACAATGTAATGACAAATATAATAGTAATAGCAAGAGAAAAGAGGAACTAACTAGAAGCGGAGCTTGTTGAAGTATTAGTTCCTCAGAGGCTGTTTTACAATTTGTCTTGAAAACAAAATATACATAGAAAATCAATCAACAAACAAAAAATATGTAGCAAAGAAATTATGATTTTTTTTTTGTCCATGTCAATTTACGATCAACATAAATTCCAAGGAATTTAGTACTCTGAACACAATCTGACGACTGGCGCATTCTGTGAATTCAGGGGACCTTTGCAAAGGCTATACATTTTGTTTAATTTCAAAGAAAATTTCACAAGGGGTAGTGTGGTATCAGGATAGATTAATCACGGTCATCAGAAAAATTAATGTTCATTTCTTCAATTAGTAGGTTAAGGTCTATGTAAACATAATTGTTCTTTCCTTACTCAAGAGAAATACATGAGAGAAATATTTCAGGACGATTGTTTATGTTAAGCTTATGTTAAGCCTAATGAGCTAAGAAAATTCCCTATATCTAAGTCGCTTCCTGTCGTTTTTTATTGAATTGAATTTGTTTTGTTTTATTTTAAAGGTACACCTAAACGGCTTCCATATTCCTCCCACATGATTTGTTCAGTGCAGGAACGGTGGCTAGAGGTCTCAGTCAGCCATTTTTCTGGAGGATTCTTTGCCTTGATTTGGGACTGGCTATTTTGTAATGGCATATTACTGTCATGCATGTCGTTTCTTCCCAGACTCATGCCTCCCTCCAGAAAACCGAGACTGGAGGTACGATTCGTTAAGAAGCCACATGGCCAAGGATGGGTAAACAGATATTAGCACCTTTTTAAATATTTTAAAAAATTATTATTATTATCATTATTACTTTATTTTATTCATTTTTTCATTCATCTATTTATTCATTTATTTAGTTTGAAGTGTATTTGTTCCACATTTACATCAAAAAACAATTAAGGGTGCATGTTATGGAGAAAGGAAAAGTTGGCAATTTTCAAAAGGGAAAGGGACCGTTTTTAGAAAAGAAAAGGTGCGCGTGTCTTAGTAAAAAACAGGGCAGTTATCAGACGTAAAGATTGGGCACTTCTTGCATCTGAAGAGGGACAATCAACAGAGATGAGTAATACTAATTGGATTTATATAGCGCCATTTTCAAAGGATACAAGGCGCTGTCTTTTAACTTCGTACCTATTTTCCATACATTATACTTGATTTGAAATCTTTATAAAAAAATGTGTGTGTAATCTACGCTTATACGCTTGTATAAAAAAAAGAATTTAAATTGTTTTTTGATGTAAATGTGGAACAAATAAACTTCAAACTAGTTGTACAGGTATGTTTTTTTTAAACAAAGTGAAGTACTATGGAGAACGTACTTTTCATAATGGAAATGGGGTTGAAATTTGTTGACGGAAAAGGGCACTTATCAGATTTGTATAGGGGCATTTATCAGATGCAAAACGGGCCTTTTAAAAAGGGGAAGGGGCTCATATGAAAAAGGTAAAGGGGCACTTATCCTTAAGAAATATGTTAATTATTAGAAAGGAAAAGGGGCACTTGTCCCATCTAAAAAGGGGCACTTTGGGTTCCTAGACAAGTTAGGGGAGCTCTGTCTCTCCCATTAACAATTTATGTCGCCAATCAACAGTTTTCGAGGCTTGTCTGTATTCTAAAAATCAAGCTAAGTTATCACTTTAACTATTAGTATTTGAACGTTACTTAAAACAAAACTTTAATCTCCTTCAGCACCTTTTGGTTCTTTAGATATCAATATTGTTTCTCGTTTGGGCACTTTAAGTCTTGGTCGTAAATATTCATCAAGCATGATCTTAATTAAACATCTTAAATAACTGCATTTTAGACTATACGTTGTAACTTTTCCACTTTCATTTATCAATTCAACGAATGGATATCCCGATGCCGAAAATATACTTTTAAACTTATCTGTGAAATCGCAAACTGTGAATAGAGGGCCCTGGTCTCTTTAATACCTTCTAGACTGTTTCTCTCAATCAATGCAATGTCGGACGTCATCTTATTTTTCTAATTTTCCTGACAGATAAAGCCCATTTTCACTGATCTAAATAAATTGCTTGAACCATGCAACCACAATTTATTCCTTAGGGCGATTCCAGCGCGTACTTTATTTGAAATACACATACATCTGACTGAGATAAGGTGTGTATTAATACCATTGTACTTATGACTTTTATGTAGTAGATTTAAAAAAATCCAGATAACTTTATCAGAATCCCTTTTGTACACATGATTTTTCAGAAGGATGTCCATGCATTAAATGACCCCTATTTCCAGCCTGTGAAGGTCGATGACGATGAGATTGTGTTTCGGCAGGGAACACTAATAGTCGCTTGCAAGCTGGGTGAGCAGAGACCCGAATCAGATGGAAATGTAAGTGTACTTTTTTGCTATACTTCGTTACAAAAAAGTAAACAAGGGCTATGTGGAAACAAGAACAGTTCAAATTTAGTTTTAACAGTCGTGCAATCAATTATATTTTCGTTCATCACTTTCTGAAATTCAAATACTGGTTTTAAATTGTAGTATGGATACCGACTGTTCCTTGATAGCATATATACTCAAATAAAAAGTATAATACAAAAATATGCTATTGATAATAATAATAATAATAATAATAATTCTACTAATACAATGATAATAATAATAAATACGTCACTTTTGTATGTACTAAATGACATTCTGTTGCCATTTAGTTTACCTTGAACAAAGAGACTTTTATATTTCTTATTTCGTGTTTTGTCGGTACAATTTAGTTGAAGCAATACATGAAATAATAAAAAAGGATTTCCCGTCTATTTGTATTTTCTCCCAATCTAGAAACATGAACATGTCAAGGCTAATTTAAGTCATTTGTTGTTCAATTGGGTCGATGGTTAAACCATTTCAACACTCGTCCATTCATTTTCGGCAGATTACATTTGAATTTGTTTCTCTTTAGAATGAAATGAGCGAATACTTGTGTCAATTCCAAGATTGTAAATGTCATTAAAATTTAAACAATTAAAACTAAGACAAACAAAGATACACTAATTTCATTATAAAAACTATGCAAAAGAAAAAGAAAATCAAGCAGAAATAAATAAATCAAAATCAAATCAAATCAAATTAAATTACATTTTGATATATAAATAAAGAGGGTACAATTTATATATAAATGTTAAGAACCCCCCCCCCCACCCTCGTACAGAAAGAAGTAAAAAAATCCCGAAATTTGATATATTATGTACACGTTGGGTTAGAATATGAGTGGAACGACATTAAATCATGTTAGGAAGTTTTTAGGGTTGATAGAAATCGAACATATATAAGAAGAATTGTGTGAGCCATTCTATATTCAATAGCTCGTTTAAAAAAAAAAAAAATAGGTATGAGGTATATACGTGTATGACGCTTATCGCCATAGATAAGTGGTATTCATGGACAGATGTATGGAAATAGTCTAAACTGTAAACAGGGGTCATTTCAATAAGGGGATTTAGACATAATTCAATTAGCAAACGTTGGTTTCTCTTTTTTAGTCAAGGTATCCCATTTAAAAGCATTTTGAATTTCTGAATTTGATATATGGGAGTAACGATTGATATACAAAATAGTACGGCCTGTATGGTTTTGGAATTTTGTAATCTATTAGTTAACTTTTTACGTTCCGAGTCCTAGATAATATCCCCATCCCCAATTTGAAAGGCTTCTCAATCTACCAAGAAAGCTAACAATTTGGCCTGTTCTTAACTTTGTTTACCATTTTATCAATGTGAATGTTCCTGTTGAAATACAGGTGATTTTTTCTTTTTATACTTCATTCTTAGTCTGTGTTTAATTCACCCAATGATATTTAAATAAATTACGTCACTTTTTAAAGTTGATTCAATTTTACGTACTGACATATCATAGTAATAAAGCACTGTGCCATCTACATACACACATAAATGTAAACTACTTGACTTGATTATTAGTAAGATCATTGAAATATATGAGAAATAAGAGCGGCCTTAAAAAAATAAGCTTTGCAGGACCCCCGCACGATGTAATTTTGGCAGATAAGAGAGAACGTTTGACAGGTGTTTTACATGTTCTACCATTTTATTAAACAGCTATAGAATCGGTCACTGGTCTAGTATTATATACCAATACAATACATTTAAAAATTTAATGTTAGAGAGTATCGAATGCCTTACGCAAATTGACAAATGCAGCACCTGTGTACTTAGAATTGTCAATGGCTTTAAGCCAATCATCTGTAACCATTATTAGTAATGGTTTTGATCCCGACTGTTCTCTACAAAGCATGTACTTTTATGGGTATTATAATAGTTGGTGCTGCACAAATCGTTCTCAGATCTTTGACACACAGGATAATAATGAAGTTGGTCTGAAATTACCCGGTGAAGATTTCTGTCCATGTTTATGTAAGGGAACACTTTTTAGCAGCCTTCCAATTTTACAGTATATTCTGGAATGAGACATATCACAACCACATAACGCATATCACAATAGATATCACCAATTAATATACTATCTTTATTCAAAACGACAATTCCTAAATCATTAGAGGAATCGTAGTGCACAAACTCCAGTTTTAAGAATGTGTGAACCTGGAGGGCAACACCATCACCTTGACGATTTCGGTCCTTCCAAATCGTGAAGTTATTTTCGATTGCCATTTAGTGCTCACTCTTAAGTTTCTCCACCGTCGTTTCTAGCAAATATATCAATATTATTAACAACCAACATTGACTTTTATTGTTGATTCCTAACATAAAGCCGACATGTCTAAATATAAAATTTCTTAATTGATGGCTTGCTGCCCACACTACATGTCACTCATGTCGTTAGTAACGTGAATTAAATTGTTATTGTTGCTCACTCATCACTGCTCATAAATTATTCTGAAGGCAAGCCAAGGAATCATCATCATAACAGATAGAACAATCAAGGCAGAGCCAACAGGAGAAAACTTTTGTTTTAAATGTGCCAAAGAACTCACTTTGATGAAATTAGATTCGAAACGATGGAATTGATTGGACAAAGTTCGAAAATGCAGTCAACCCTTTTTCATTGTTTTCATCAGTACTCAATTCATCATTCTGCGTTTAGGCGCATATTTCATACAATCATGAATGCAAATTAAAGATAAACTTAAGTACTGGTAATGCTATTGCATTGTGAAAGAAAAGGTGTGGAAAGGATCAGAAACAGTTGATCATGTAGCATGTAAGTATTGGTGTGCACTGCAAAGTTCTGGAGTCATCAAAAATCATAATAAATTTGACCGAGTCTTGGTAAAGTAACAAGCACTGTACACAGAAAGCTATATATGGAACAACACACATGGTGTCGGGGCTAGTACTACCTTGATTTCCTTGTCTTTCTATGCTCATTACTCAGCCAGTATACATTTTCTTCCAAAATTGTTTGGCACATGTCATTTATTTGTAATCTTGAACATTCAGTGTAAGTTTCGTTTGATTCTGTGAGAATTAATTTTTTTTTTTTTTTTTTACCAGAACTGGAGTTTATCTTTAATCCTATAATCGGTCAATTTCCTCAGGCTATTCAGTACAGGGACATGAGGGACATGAGCAAAGTTACAAAGTACTTTGTGCTCGATCTAACTGAGGAAAGTGATGAAACATTAGTGCGACTTGACGTGGTTGAAACCTATGGACAGACGATCATATTCAGCACACGTTTCCAAGGTAAAACATTTCATGGAGATGCTTAGTTGTTCTAATCCCTGATTATCAATATTTATCATAAATGACCTATTGCGGCAAAATGACGTCCTATATTGGTAATGTGCACGGTACGACACGACCTGTGGTGCATAAACGCAAACCGGAAATAAATGATAGCAACCGCGAAATAAGTATAAGGTTAAGGTTAAGCGACTTTACTATCCAAACTGGATATCATGATGTATATGTAGGTCTGAATTCATTTACTTTAAAAAAATATATTATAATGAATAAGGTATAACTCTAATCATAGTTAGGGCCACCACTAATTCGCATATTTCACCCGACCATATGGCGAAGACGAAATTAATACATAGACGAAATTAAGATAGATAACCCGTAGATGAACTAAGCTATGGACCAAATGGTTCTTGGAGTAATTGGGGTTCAGACTATTTTACAAAAATGGGAAATAGACCGAATAATGATGGATCAAATGGTTATTGGATCAAGTCGTACGAATTATTGATTTGAGGAAGTAGCAATTAGAACCACATGATCATAGATTTGCCCTACTTGCTATTTAGAATAAATAATGATTGTACGAAACGCTGACCGGACCATGTGTTTAAAATAGTGGAGAAAATCTGTTTATAGACCAAAGGAAAAATAGATGATCTGGGTATTGGACCAACTGGCGTTTTGATCGCATGTCAATTCCCTTTTACGTCATATGTGTGAAATCATGTAGATAAATTTTGTTAATATATTAAAAGCTTGAAACGGAGACGTAGGAAGCTCAGGAACAGGCACGTGTAGGAAATATGGGGAGGCTGTATCCAGTAGACGACATTTTTTAAAGAGTACTTACAAGATTGGTAACCGGTATTATTTGTGTTCATGACAGGGATCGGCAGAGAGACTACAGAACAGAACGCTCCTTCACCAACTAGCAATGAAATGTGAGTAGAACCATAATTTACATGTTTTTGTGTATGTATGCAGGGGCGCATCTAGGGGGGTTAGGAGGTTTCATCCCCCTTGGGCTGCCCCCCCCCCCCCCCGAAATATTGGTCGGCACTTTTTTCAAATGTCGGGGGGGGGCAAAATGAAGAAGAAAAAATGGTGCTCGCTACTCACTGAAATGAAGCGTTAGAAAATCTTGGGAATAACAAATCTGTTTTCAAAATAAATGCGGTAAAACACATACATGTACGTCCCGTCACAAATCTCAGTTTCCTTCTATCTTTACGTCGCGGGTAACTGATTAAACATACACCCATGAATGTACAGGGCTGATGTGTTTTGCCTGAATATCAACTACCTGGTTTCTGAACTGTGGGAGCGAGCGAAGCGTCTGAATATTTGTTTTTATTTATTTTAGTGGATATGATATTTGATCATAAATGCATGTCTATTTGACAAGAGAACAAACAAGTACGAAAAGACCATCTCGCTGCCTGAAAATGAGTTGACATGTGCATTTTGTTTTCAACTTACAATTCTCGGGGGGGGGGGGTCGGTTTAAAATTGCAAGAGCTAAACATGCTAGATGTAAAAAAAAAAAAAAAAAAAAAAAAAAAAAAATGGCGAAATATTAGAGTATTAGTATTTTCATACATTAAACATGTAGTTCCGAGGCAACTGTCTAGGAAGAATCGTCTGGATACGACTACAGTCCTATGTACGTCTCAATAACAGGTCAACATGAATTTAGATTACGGAGTCCAGGAGAACAATAACTCAGTTTCTAAATTGGGAGGGAGAGGTTTAAACGAATTATCCACTCCTCGTTACTTTTAGTCTTATTTCTTTCATTATTCGGCCTGTGCTTTAAATCTCTTCTTGAAAGCCTGAAATCTCGAGAACAAAAATCATTCCGAGAAGCACACTAAAAGAAACCACACCAAGATATTGTGGCCTTTCGGCCCACGCCGCGACTTGACCGTTTATTAAAAGCACGCTCATCCAGGTCAACTTTATTCCTCATTCTCTTGCAAGTTCACTTACTAAAGTATTTATTAAATTATTTCAATAGTACAGTAAGGCATAGTACTTGTTTTGCTTCTTAAATTTCAGTCCATCAGATGAACAGAAAGTGACAGATGCGAATATCCTGAAACTATCATGGCTTCTACCACCTGATCGGTGGAGCCATCTTTCCGTTGCTCTTCGCATCGATTTCAGCACCGCTGAAGGTATCAGAAAGGAGTTTAAAGAGATACCTGAGCAGTACATACACCTCCTTCAACATTGGAAAGCTGTATCAACTCGGACTAGAAATGATTTAAATGCAATCCTCACCCAGATAGAAGCAGGAGGACTTGTAGACGAGTACCTGGATAAGGTGTAAAACCCGAACGAGAGACAATGTTGTTAACGATTTATAGTTATGCAAATTTGGCTTCTTTTTCATAGAGACTTATGTTAATATTTACATGAACGACCCGCATTAAATAACACGTTCACATACAGAGTCATATATACTCTATTATTTATTTGTTGGTGGGTGAGTTTTCAGTGTTTTTTCCCACTTAATTCACTCGATGTTCGATAAACCTCTTAACGCAATGTAAATACATTTCGTGTGAATAAGGTCATTATTTTCAGATGCTTGCATTTTCTACTTATATGTTAGTCTGATACATGATATCCTGTGTAACATTCGCTGCAGCTTATAACTTGGAATACAACTACTTATTTTTAAAGAACTATGGGGACTAAATATCACAATGCGAACTTATTATAGGTGTTATGTAAGTAGCCATGTAGGCCCTATGTAAACATGTATATATTTAGGTGGTCTGTTGAAAACAGATCACCTATTGTTTTCGTCAGAATTTTCTTTCTTTATTATTAGGTGGTCTGTTGAAAACAGATCACCTATTGTTTTCGTCAGAATTTTCTTTCTTTATTTATTTATTATTAGGTGGTCTGTTAAAAACAGATCACCTATTGTTTTCGTCAGAATTTTCTTTCTTTATTATTTATTAGGTGGTCTGTTGAAAACAGATCACCTATTGTTTTCGTCAGAATTTTCTTTCTTTATTAGGTGGTCTGTCAACGACAGATCACCTATTGTTTTCGTCAGAATTTTCTTTCTTTATTCTTTATTTTTATTTCTTCCCGTTTTTTGTTTATCGGTTAACTCAAGATCGGTTGTGTTAATTTCTTTCAATTTTGACACATTTTCAAGGTCATCAGGTCATCGTGACGTCATCCAGGCGCCATTTTGTGAAATCACGTTATCCATCATATCTCCATGATGCATAAGCAAAGGTCATTCATATTCATATCACATATACTTCAGGTTAAGGGTCAACAGGTCATGTCATCAAAGGTCACATAAAGGTCATGACGCGCGCGTACGCGTGCGTCAAAATTTTAAAATGCTCAAAATCACTTAACTATTAAACGAGAGTACGAATCAGGTCATTTTAAGCATTTCAAAATTTTCCGTCCGTACGTGTCACCGCGCGCGTTGCGCGCGCTCATAACGCGCGGAAAAGGTCAAATTCTATTTTTTTACATGATTTAGATTCCTCTTACCGTAAATGACAATTTACATTAATTTCAGTCACTCTTGACTTTTCATAAGGCCGTGAGCGCGCGTCAAAGTTCAAAATCTGCGCGTGCTGCTATGGGCAATATAATGCAAATTTGATCAAAAACATTCCATTTTAAAAATCAAAATAACTCTTCAGATAGTAAATTGACCCCAACTTTTATATCATGGTTGTAAAAAGCATGAGTTGGAGATATGATTTCATGTCTCATTTGACCCTCAATTAACTCATGACGTCATCATAATGGCCTCCGAACTCATAATTTTAATTTGTATATTATGACGTCAGCAGATTTTTGGAAAATTGATTGTATCTCTGTAAATATTGATCAATTTTCTTTCAAATTTTGATATGTTCTACCTGAGAATATTCTCTACAAATGCAGTCGACACAATATTTCATTTTGACAAAGGTATCATGGCGTTTTTTTGCGATTAAAGGAGGCATGTCAATTTTTCACATTTTGCGTGTATTCTCTATGGGACATGACTTTTTCTCAAACTGGATTCTACATTCTCGTCTTTCGCGAGCAATATCTCCGTCGTTTTATCTTTGTTTACGCTGAGCTTTGAGTATGTTGTAGCTGAGAAAATAAGCTATCACAAATGTGACCTGTATTTTTCGATCAGATGCCGGGATCATGCTCATATCTCACTTACAAAGTGGGATTTGTGAATTTTATTTTCCGTTTACGTGTAATCTCTATAGGAAATGTTTTGGTATATCGGTAACGCACTTGACTTCCGACCTCGAGGTCCCTGGTTCGAGTCCGGGAGTCTCCAACAATTTTTTTTCTTCACTTTTTTTTCTTTTTTGACTTTTCAATGATCATAAAATTGAAAACAGACCACCTAATTCGTCCCCATGACGAATTGAATTTCTAGTTAGGTGGTCTGTCAATGACAGATCACCTATTGTTTTCGTCAGAATTTTCTTTCTTTATCAGGTGGGCTGTATAACGTACAGACCACCTTATAATTTCGTTAGAATTGCCTTTATTTATTTATTTATTAGGTGGTCTGTCGTTTTCGACAGATCACCTATTGTTTTCGTCAGAATTTTCTTTCTTTATTTATTTATTAGGTGGTCTGTTGAAAACAGATCACCTATTGTTTTCGTCAGAATTTTCTTTCTTTATTTATCAGGTGGGCTGTATCTATACAGACCACCTTATAATTTTGTTAAAATTGCCTTTATTATTATTTATTTATTTTATTTCTAACCACTTTTTTGTTAACAAGATAACTTGAAAATGGCTAAATCAAATAACTTGAAATTTGGCACACATATGTATAGGCATATGGAGAAAACACGGTAAGGTTTAAAACCTTGACCTTGACTGATGACGTCATCTAGGCGCCATTTTGTGAAATTTTCTGAAAATTTACTCATGATCATATTTTCATAACGGTAAATCATTTCTCATTCATATTTATCATGATCAAGGTCAATATCAGTCCGGTCAATTTCATGTCAAAAAACGCGCGCGTGCGCGTACGTCCGCGCGTTAGTGCGCGCGCAAAATTTTATAATGCTGAGAATCGTTTCAAATTTATTTTGCATACGTTTAAGGCCATTTTAAGCATTTTATAAAAAATCGCGCAAAAATCGCGCACACGTGCGTGCGCGCGCGTTTTCGCGCGTAACACCATTACAAAACATAGAATCGCCATTTTTTTCTTTCAAGATATTTTCCATATTTTTACAAACAAATTGATACCATGTTTATCTCTTTATGACTATTATTAACGGAATGAGCGTTCGCTTAACATAAATGTCCGTGCGCGCGAGCTCTTGTAATACATAACATACATGGGCAAAAACATGCCTATACACAATTCATTATAGCTCTTTGGGATGCACCTGGACCCCAATTCTGTTTTGATATTTGAAAAGAGTATGAGTCGGAGATATGATTTCATGTCTCATTTGGCCATTAAGTGTATCGTGACATCATCTTAATGGCCTTGGAACTCAAAATACGAATTTGCATATAATGACGTCAGCATATTTATGGAAAGTTGATTGCATCTCTGTAAATATTGATCGATTTTCTTCCAAATTTCGATATGTTGTAGCAAAGACAATTCTCTACAAGCTCAGTCATCACCATTTTTCATTTTGATCACGACATCATAGTGAAATTTACGATGAAAGGCACATATCAGAAATTTCTTAAGTTGCGTGTTATGCCTATGGAACGTGAATTTCGTTCACATCATTAATCTACATGATATTGTTTTTTAGCAGTATCTCGCTTATTTTTGCTCTATTTTGTCTCAAATTTTAGTTGACCAGCCCACCTATACTTGTTCCAAACAAGTATTATGTCTAGTCAGGTGGGCTGTATAACGTACAGACCACCTTATAATTTCGTTAGAATTGCCTTTATTTATTTATTTATTTATTATTTATTTTTCTTATTTCTAACCACTTTTTTGTTGGCAGGATAACTTGAAAATGGCTCAATCAAAAGCCTTGAAATTTAGCACACATATGTATAGGCATATGTACAAAGCACAATAACGTTTTCAACATTAAACATTACTGATGACGTCATCTAGGCGCCATTTTGTAAAATTTTACGAAAATCAACTTATGATCATATCTTCATAACCAAAAGTTATTTCTCATTTATATTTATCATGATCAAGGTCAATATCCGTCCGGTCAATTTCAGGTCAAAGAACGCGCGCGTGCGCGTACGTCCGCGCGTCAATGCGCGCGCAAAATTTTAAAATGCTCAAAATCGTCTCAAAATCATTTTGCATACGTTTGAGGCCATTTTAAGCATTTTATAAAAAATCGCGCACACGCACATGCGCGCGCGTTTTCGCGCGTAAAACTATTACACAACATAGAATCGCCATTTTTTTTTCTTCATAATATTCTACATATTTTTACAAACAAATAGATGCCGTGGTTGTTTCTTTATGACTATTAAAAACGGAATGATCGACCGTTAAACAAAATTTCCGTGCGCGCGAGCTCTTGTAATACATAGCATATATGGGCAAAAACATGCCTATACAAAATACATTGTAGCTCTTTAGAATGCAAGGTCACCCTAATTATTTTTTCATATTGTGATAGAATATAAATTGGAGATATGATTTCATGTCTTATTTTACCCTCAATTAACTCATGACGTCATCATAATGGCCTCCGAACTCAAAATTTCAATTTGCATATTATGTTGTCATCATATTTTTGGAAAATTGATAGTATCTCTCTTAATATTGATCAATTTTCTTCCAAAATTGTATATGTTTTAGCTGAGACAATGTTCTACAAATGCAGTGTTCACAATTGTTAATTTTGACAAAAGCATCATGGCGTAATTTTGCGATTAAAGGAGGAATGTAAATTTTTCACATTTTGCGTGTATTCTCTATGGGACATGAGTTTTTCTCAGAACTGGATTCTACATTTCCGTCTTTTGCGAGCAATATCTCCGTCGTTTTAGCGTCGTTTACGCTGAACTTCGAGTATGTTGTAGCTGAGACAATTAGCTATCTCAAATGTGCCATTCATTTTGTCTTAAGTTTTAGTTGGACCAGCCCACCTATACTTGTTCCAAACAAGTATTACAAATCTAGTTTATTATTATTCTTTATTTTTATTTATTGTTCCCACTTTTTTGTTCACAGGATAACTCAAGATCAGTTTGATCAATTTCGTTCAATTTTGGCACAGTCATAGGTCATTGTCATGAGACGTGACAGTAACCTTTTCAAGGTCATCAAATTTTCATGACGTCATCCAGGCGCCATTTTGTGTTTTTTTTGGTACTTTTTACTCATGATCATATCTTCATAACGGAAAGGCATTTCTCATTCATATTCATCATGATTAAGGTCAATATCCGTCCGGTCAATTTCAGGTCAAAAAACGCGCGCGCATGCGTACGTCCGCGCGTCAGCGCGCGCGCAAAAAATAAAAATGCTCCAAATCGTCTTAAAATAATTTTGCATACGTTTCAGGCCATTTCAAGCATTTTGCAAAAAAACGCGCACACGCGGATGGGCGCGCGTTTTCGCGCGTACTGATATTTTGCAACATAGAATCGCTGAATTTTTTCTGTCATCATGTTTGACACATTTTTCCAAGCATTTTGATACCTTGTTCACCTTTTTCTGACCAGTAATAACGGAATGAGCGTCCGTTTAAGATAATGTCCGTGCGTGCGAGCTCTCGTAATACATAGCATACATGGGCAAAAACATGCCTATACAAAATCCATTGTAGCGCTTTAGGATGCAAGTTGAACCCAATTTTTTTCTCCATATTTTGATAGAGTATGAATTGGAAATATGATTTCATGTCTCATTTGACCCTCAATTAACTCATGACGTCATCATAATGGCCTCCCAACTCAAAATTTCAATTTGCATATTATGACGTCAGCAGATTTCTGGAAAATAGACTGTATCTCTGTCAATATTGATCAATTTTCTTTCAAATTTTGATATGATCTAGCTGAGACAATTCTCTACAAATGCAGTCACCACGATATTTCATTTTGACAAAGGCATCATGGCGTATTTTTGCGATTAAAGGAGGCATGTCAATTTTTCACATTTTGCGTGTATTCTCTATGGGACATGACTTTTTCTCAAAACTGGATTCTACATCCTGTCTTTTGCGAGCAATATCTCCGTCGTTTTAGCTTTGTTTACGCTGAACTTTGAGTATGTTGTAGCTGAGACAATAAGCTATCACAAGTGTGCTCTTTATTTTTCGATCAGATGCCGGGATCATGCTCATATTTCAATTACAAAGTGGGATTTGTGCATTCCATTTTCTGTTTACGTGTAATCTCTATGGGAAATGTTTTGGTATATCGGTAACGCACTTGACTTCCGACCTCGAGGTCCCTGGTTCGAGTCCGGGCGTCTCCAACAATTTTTTTTCTTCACTTTTTTTTCTTTTTGACCATTCACTCTACCATCTCCTTTGAATATTAAAACACGTACAATCGCAAATAATGTAATAAACAACCATATTTACTTTATTATTACCCTATTATCACTAGATCCATTACTTTTTGCGTGTAATCCTTATGGGAGATGACTTTTTCTCAAATCTGGATTCTACATTCTTGTCTTTTGCGAGCAATATCGCCGTTATTTCGGCTTGATTTTTGTTGATTTTTAAGTATGTTGTAGCTGAGACTATATACTATCTAAATGTTCTCTCATTTTTTTCAGTCTGATGTCATCGTGGTCTGTTGATGATAATCATCAACATCATCATGATCATCATCATCATCATCATCGTCATCCCCATTACTATCAAGATCATCATCATCATCATGATCATCATTGTTTACATGTCTATATAACTTCTCCCTTTCTCAATATAGTAAATATTATAATACATCATAAGACTTGAAGACAGACCACCTAATTCGTCCCCAAGACGAATTAAATTTCTAGTTATTATTATTATTTATTTTTATTTCTCCCCGTTTTTTGTTCATCGGTTAACTCAAGATCGGTTATGTCAATTTCTTTCAATTTTGACACAGTCATAGGTCATTGTCATGAGACGTGACAGTAACCTTTTCAAGGTCATCAGGTCATCATGACGTCATCCAGGCGCCATTTTGTGAAATCCCGTTATCCATCATATCTTCATGATGCCTAAGCAAAGGTCATTCATATTCATATCACATATACTTCAGGTCAAGTGTCAACAAGTTATGTCATCAAAGGTCACATAAAGGTCATGACGCGCACGTACGCGCGCGTCAAAATTTTAAAATGCTGAAAATCACTTAACTATTAAAGGAGAGTACGAATCAGGTCATTTTAAGCATTTCAAAATTTTCCGTCCGTACGTGTCACGGCGCGCGTTGCGCGCGCTCATAACGCGCGGAAAAGGTCAAATTCAAATTGTTTACATGATTTAGATTCCTCTTACCGTAAATGACAATTTACATTAATTTCAGTCACTCTTGACCTTTCATAAGGCCGTGAGCGCGCGTCAAAGTTCAAAATCCGCGCGTGCTGCTATGGGAAATATAATGCAAATTTGATCAAAAACATCCCATTTTAAAAATCAAAATAGCTCTTCAGATAGTCAATTGACCCCAACTTTTATATCATGGTTAGAAAAAGCATGAGTTGGAGATATGATTTCATGTGTCATTTGACCCTCAATTAACTCATGACGTCATCATAATGGCCTCCGAACTCAAAATTTCAATTTGCATATTATGACGTCAGCAGATTTTTGGAAAATTGATTGTTTCTCTGTAAATATTGATCAATTTTCTTTCAAATTTTGATATGTTCTACCTGAGAATATTCTCTACAAATGCATTTTTCACGATATTTCATTTTGACAATGGTATCATGGCGTATTTTTGCGATTAAAGGAGGCATGTCAATTTTTCACATTTTGCGTGTATTCTCTATGGGACATGACTTTTTCTCAAAACTGGATTCTACATTCTCGTCTTTCGCGAGCCATATCTCCGTCGTTTTATCTTTGTTTACGCTGAGCTTTGAGTGTGTTGTAGCTGAGACAATAAGCTATCACAAGTGTGCCCTTTATTTCTCGATCAGATGCCGGGATCATGCTCATATCTCACATACAAAGTGGGATTTGATAATTCCATTTTCCGTTTACGTGTAATCTCTATGGGAAATGTTTTGGTATATCGGTAACGCACTTGACTTCCGACCTCGAGGTCCCTGGTTCGAGTCCGGGCGTCTCCAACAATTTTTTTTCTTCACTTTTTTTCTTTTTGACCTTTCACTCTACCATCTCCTTTGAATATTAAAACACGTACAATTGCAAATAATGTAATAAACAACCATATTTACTTTATTATTACCCTATTATCACTAGATCCATTACTTTTGGCGTGTAATCCTTATGGGAGATGACTTTTTCTCAAATCTGGATTCTACATTCTTGTCTTTTGCGAGCAATATCGCTGTTATTTCTGCTTGGTTTTTGTTGATTTTTGAGTATGTTGTAGCTGAGACTATACGCTATCTAAATGTTCTCTAATTTTGTTCAGTCTGATGTCATCGTGGTCTGTTGATGATAATCATCAACATCATCATGATCATCATGATCATCATCATCGTCATCCCCATTACTATCAAGATCATCATCATCATGATCATCATGATGATCATCATTGTTTACATGTTTATATAACTTCTCCCTTTCTCAATATAGTAAATATTATAATCTCTCATAAGACTTGAAGACAGACCACCTAATTCGTCCCCATGACGAATTAAATTTCTAGTTATTATCAGGTGGGCTGTATAACGTACAGACCACCTTATAATTTCGTTAGAATTGCCTTTATTTATTTATTTATTTATTATCAGGTGGGCTGTATAACGTACAGACCACCTTATAATTTCGTTAGAATTGCCTTTATCAGGTGGGCTGTATAACGTACAGACCACCTTATAATTTCGTTAGAATTGCCTTTATTTATTTATTTATTTATTTATTATTATTTATTTTTCTTATTTCTAACCACTTTTTTGTTGGCAGGATAACTTAGAAATGGCTCAATCAAAAGCCTTGAAATTTGGCACACATATGTATAGGCATATGTACAAAGCACAATAACGTTTTCAACATTGACCTTTACTGATGACGTCATCTAGGCGCCATTTTGTAAAATTTTACGAAAATCAACTCATGATCATATCTTCATAACCAAAAGATATTTCTCATTCATATTTACCATGATCAAGGTCAATATCTGTCCGGTCAATTTCAGGTCAAATAACGCGCGCGTGCGCGTACGTCCGCGCGTCAATGCGCGCGCAAAATTTTGAAATGCTCAAAATCGTCTCAAAATCATTTTGCATACGTTTTAGGCCATTCTAAGCATTTTATAAAAAATCGCGCACTTTATAAAAAAATCGCGCACACGCCCATGCGTGCGCGTTTTCGCGCGTAAAACTATTGCACAACATAGAATCGCCATTTTTTTTCTTTCATAATATTCCACATATTTTTACAAACAAATTGATACCATGTTTGTCTCTTTATGACTATTAATAACGGAATAATCGACCGTTTAACAAAAATTTCCGTGCGCGCGAGCTCTTGTAATACATAGCATATATGGGCAAAAAAATGCCTATACAAAATCCATTGTAGCTCTTTAGGATGCAAGGTGACCCCAATTTGTTTTCATATTTTAATAGAGTATGATTCGGAGATATTGTTTCATGTCTCATTTGACCCTCAATTAACTCATGACGTCATCATAATGGCCTCCGAACTCAAAATTCCAATTTGCATATTATGACGTCAGCATATTTATGGAAAATTGATTGTATCTCTGTAAATATTGATCGATTTTTTTCCAAATTTTGATCTGTTCTAGCTGAGACAATTTGCTACAAATGTAGTAACTATTTTTTTCATTTTGACAAAGGCATCATGGCGTATTTTTGCGATTAAAGGAGGCATGTCAATTTATTACATTTTGCGTGTATTCTCTATGGGACATGACTTTTTCTCAAAACTCGATTCTACATTCCCATCTTTCGCGAGCAATTTCTACATCGTTTTAGCTTCATTTACGCTGAACTTCGAGTATGTTGTAGCTGAGACAAAAAGCTATCTCAAATGTACCCTTTATTTTGTCTCAATTTTCTGTTGGATCAGCCCACCTATACTTGTTCCAAACAAGTATTACAAATCTAGTTTATTTATTTATTTATTATTTATTTTTCTTATTTCTAACCACTTTTTTGTTGGCAGGATAACTTGAAAATGGCTCAATCAAAAGCCTTGAAATTTAGCACACATATGTATAGGCATATGTACAAAGCACAATAACGTTTTCAACATTAAACATTACTGATGACGTCATCTAGGCGCCATTTTGTAAAATTTTACGAAAATGAACTTATGATCATATCTTCATAACCAAAAGTTATTTCTCATTCATATTTATCATGATCAAGGTCAATATCCGTCCGGTCAATTTCAGGTCAAAGAACGCGCGCGTGCGCGTACGTCCGCGCGTCAATGCGCGCGCAAAATTTTAAAATGCTCAAAATCGTCTCAAAATCATTTTGCATACGTTTGAGGCCATTTTAAGCATTTTATAAAAAATCGCGCACACGCACATGCGCGCGCGTTTTCGCGCGTAAAACTATTACACAACATAGAATCGCCATTTTTTTTTCTTCATAATATTCTACATATTTTTACAAACAAATAGATGCCATGGTTGTTTCTTTATGACTATTAAAAACGGAATGATCGACCGTTAAACAAAATTTCCGTGCGCGCGAGCTCTTGTAATACATAGCATATATGGGCAAAAACATGCCTATACAAAATACATTGTAGCTCTTTAGAATGCAAGGTGACGCCAATTTTTTTCATATTTTAATAGAGTATGATTCGGAGATATTTGTTCATGTCTCATTTGATCCTCAATTAACTCATGACGTCATCATAATGGCCTCCGAACTCAAAATTCCAATTTGCATATTATGACGTCAGCATATTTATAGAAAATTGATTGTATCTCTGTAAATATTGATCGATTTTCTTCCAAATTTTGATACGTTCTAGCTGAGACAATTTTCTACAGATGCAGTTCTAATTATTCTTTATTTTGACAAAGGCATCATGGCGTATTTTTGCGATTAAAGGAGGCATGTCAATTTTTCACATTTAGCGTGTATTCTCTATGGGACATGACTTTTTTTCAAAACTCGATTCTACATTCCCGTCTTTCGCGAGCAATATCTACGTCGTTTTAGCTTCGTTTACGCTGTACTTCGAGTTTGTTGTAGCTGAGACGATAAGATATCTCAAATGTGCCCTTCATTTTGTCTCAAATTTTAGTTGGACCAGCCCACCTATACTTGTTCCAAACAAGTATTACAAATCTAGTTTATTTATTTATTTATTAAATATTTTTCTTATTTCTAACCACTTTTTTGTTAGCAAGATAACTTAAAAATGCCTCGATCAAATGCCTTGAAATTTGGCACACATATGTAAAGGCATATGTACAAGGCACAATAACGTTTTCAACATTGTCCTTCACTGATGACGTCATCTAGGCGCCATTTTGTAAAATTTTACGAAAATTAACTCATGATCATATCTTCATAACCAAAAGCTATTTCTCTTTCTTATTTATCATGATCGAGGTCAATATCCGTCCGAACAATTTCAGGTAAAATAACGCGCGCGTGCGCGTACGTCCGCGCGCAAAATTTGAAAATGCTCAAAATCGTCTTAAAATCATTTTGCATACGTTTTAGGCCATTCTAAGCATTTTATAAAAAATCGCCCACACACACGCGCATGCGCGCGGCGCGCGCGTTTTCGCGCGTTAAACTATTACACAACATAGAATCGCCATTTTTTTTCTTTCATAATATTCCACATATTTTTACATACAAATTGATACCATGCTTGTCTCTTTATGACTATTAATAATGGAATGATGGCCCGTTTAACATAAATTTCCGTGCGCGCGAGCTCTTGTAATACATAGCATATATGGGCAAAAACATGCCTATACAAGATCCATTGTAGCCCTTTAGGATGCAAGGTGACCCCAATTTTTGGGTCATATTTTGATACAGTATGAATTGGAGATATGATTTCATGTCTCATTTGAACCTCAATTAACTCATGACGTCATCATAATGGCCTCCAAACTCAAAATTTCAATTTGCATATTATGACGTCAGCATATTTACGGAAAATTGATTGTTTCTCTGTAAATATTGATTGATTGTCTTCAAAATTTTGATATGTTTTAGCTGAGACAATTCTCTACAAATAAAGTTGGCCCAAATTTTCATTTTGACAAAGGCATCAGGGCGTATTTTCGCGATTAAAAGGCATGTCAATTTTTCACATTTTGCGTGTATTCTCTATGGGACATGAGTTTTTCTCAAAACTGGATTCTTTCGCGAGCAATATCTCTGTCGTTTAGCTTCGTTTATGCTGAACTTCAAGTATGTTGTAGCTGAGACAATAAGCTATCTCAAATGTACCCTTTATTTTGTCTCAAATTTTAGTTCGACCAGCCCACCTATACTTGTTCCAAACAAGTATTACATATCTAGTTTATTATTATTATTTATCAGGTGGGCTGTATAACGTACAGACCACCTTATAATTTCGTTAGAATTGCCTTTATTATTTATTTATTTATTTATTTATTTATTAAATATTTTTCTTATTTCTAACCACTTTTTTGTTAGCAAGATAACTTAAAAATGGCTCAATCAAATGCCTTGAAATTTGGCACACATATGTAAAGGCATATGTACAAAGCACAATAACGTTTTCAACATTGTCCTTTACTGATGACGTCATTTAGGCGCCATTTTGTAAAATTTTACGAAAATCAACTCATGATCATATCTTCATAACCAAAAGCTATTTCTCATTCATATTTATCATGATCGAGGTCAATATCCGTCCGGTCAATTTCAGGTCAAATAACGCGCGCGTGCGCGTACGTCCGCGCGTCAATGCGCGCGCAAAATTTTAAAATGCTCAAAATCGTCTCAAATTAATTTTGCATACGTTTCAGGCCATTTTAAGCATTTTCAAAAATTGCGCGAGAGCACTTATGCGCGCGCGTTTTCGCGCGTACTGGTATTTTCCAACATAGAATCGCCAAACTTTCTCTGTCATCATATTTGGCACATTATTTTAAGCATTTTGATACCTTGTTCATCTTTTTCTGACCATTAATAACGGAATGAGCGTCCGTTTAAGATAATTTTCGTGCGTGCGAGCTCTTGTAATACATAGCATACATGGGCAAAAACATGCCTTTACAAAATCCATTGTCGCGCTTTAGGATGCAAGGTGAACCCAATTTTTTTTCCATATTATGGTATGGATTAAAAATATGAGTTCATGTCTCATTCGACTTTCTATTAACTCATGACGTCATCATAATGGCCTCCCAACTCAAAATTTTAATTTGCATATTATGACGTCAGCATATTTCTGGAAAATTGACTGTATCTCTGTAAATATTGATCGATTTTCTTTCAACTTTCGATATGTTCTAGCTAAGACAATTCAATACAAATGCAGTATACAAGATTTTTCATTTTGACAAAGGAATCATGGCTTTTTTTGCGATTAAAGGAAGAATGTCATTTTTCCCTTTTTGCGTGTATTCTCTACGGGACATGACTTTTTCTCAAAACTCGATTCTACATTTCCGTCTTTCGCGAGCAAAATCTCCGTTGTTTTAGCTTCGTTTGAGCTGAACTTTGAGTGTGTTGTAGCTGAGACGATTAGCTATCTCAAATGTGCTCCTCATTTTGTCTTAAATTTTAGTTGGACCAGCCCACCTATACTTGTTCCAAACAAGTATTACAAATCTAGTTTATTATTCTTATTTCGACCCACTTTTTTGTTAGCAAGATAACTTTGAAATGGTTCAATCAAATGCTTTGAAATTTGGCACACATATGTATAGGCATATAGAAAAATCAAAATAATCTTTTCAACCTTGACCTTGACTGATGACGTCATCTAGGCGCCATTTTGTAAAAATTAACTCATGATCATATCTTCATAAAGGAAAGTCATTTCTCATTCATATTTATCATGATCAAGGTCAATATCTGTCCGGTTAATTTCATGTCCTAAAACGCGCGCGTGCGCGTACGTCCGCGCGTAAATGCGCGCGCAAACATTTTAAATGCTCAAAATCGTCTCAAATTTATTTTGCATACGTTTCAGGTCATTTTAAGCATTTTATAAAAAATCGCGCGTACGAGCATGCGCGCGCGTTTTCGCGCGTAACACCATTAAAAAACATAGAATCGCCATTTTTTTTTCTTTCATGATATTTCTCATATTTTTTCAAGGAATTTGATTCCATGTTTATCTCTTTATGACCATTATTAACAAGATGAGCGTAAATTCAAGATAAATGTCAGTGCGCGCGAGATCTTTTAATACATAGCATATATGGGCAAAAACATGCCTATACAAAATCCGCTATAGCTCTTTGGAATGCACCGGGATCCTCAATTTTTTTTCATATTTAGATAGGGTATGAGTCGGAGATATGATTACATGTCTCATTTGGCCATTAAGTGTATCGTGACATCATCACAATGGCCTTGGAACTCAAAATACGAATTTGCATATTATGACGTCAGCATATTTATGTAAAATTGATTGTATCTCTGTAAATATTGATCAATTTTCTTCAAAATTTCGATATGTTGTAGCTAAGACAATTCTCTACAAGCGCAGTAATAACTATTTTTCATTTTGATGACGTCATCATAGTAAAAATTTTGATTAAAGGCCTCATGTCAAAAACTTCATAATTTGCGTGTTATGCCTATAGAAGGTGAATTTAGTTCACGTTATGAATCTACATGATATTGTTTTTTAAGAATTTGTAAGCAGTATGTCGCTTATTTTTGCTCTATTTTGTCTCAAATTTTAGTTGACCAGCCCACCTATACTTGTTCCAAACAAGTATTATATGTCTAGTTTATTTTTCTTATTTCTAACCACTTTTTTGTTGGCAGTATAACTTGAAAATGGCACAATCAAAAGCCTTGAAATTTAGCACACATATGTATAGGCATATGTACAAAGCACAATAACGTTTTCAACATTAAACATTACTGATGACGTCATCTAGGCGCCATTTTGTAAAATTTTACGAAAATCAACTTATGATCATATCTTCATAACCAAAAGTTATTTCTCATTCATATTTATCATGATCAAGGTCAATATCCGTCCGGTCAATTTCAGGTCAAAGAACGCGCGCGTGCGCGTACGTCCGCGCGTCAATGCGCGCGCAAAATTTTAAAATGCTCAAAATCGTCTCAAAATCATTTTGCATACGTTTGAGGCCATTTTAAGCATTTTATAAAAAATCGCGCACACGCACATGCGCGCGCGTTTTCGCGCGTAAAACTATTACACAACATAGAATCGCCATTTTTTTTTCTTCATAATATTCTACATATTTTTACAAACAAATAGATGCCATGGTTGTTTCTTTATGACTATTAAAAACGGAATGATCGACCGTTAAACAAAATTTCCGTGCGCGCGAGCTCTTGTAATACATAGCATATATGGGCAAAAACATGCCTATACAAAATACATTGTAGCTCTTTAGAATGCAAGGTGACGCCAATTTTTTTCATATTTTAATAGAGTATGATTCGGAGATATTTGTTCATGTCTCATTTGATCCTCAATTAACTCATGACGTCATCATAATGGCCTCCGAACTCAAAATTCCAATTTGCATATTATGACGTCAGCATATTTATAGAAAATTGATTGTATCTCTGTAAATATTGATCGATTTTCTTCCAAATTTTGATACGCTCTAGCTGAGACAATTTTCTACAGATGCAGTTCTAATTATTCTTTATTTTGACAAAGGCATCATGGCGTATTTTTGCGATTAAAGGAGGCATGTCAATTTTTCACATTTAGCGTGTATTCTCTATGGGACATGACTTTTTTTCAAAACTTGATTCTACATTCCCGTCTTTCGCGAGCAATATCTACGTCGTTTTAGCTTCATTTACGCTGAACTCCGAATATGTTGTAGCTGAGACAAAAAGCTATTTCAAATGTACCCTTTATTTTGTCTCAATTTTTTGTTGGATCAGCCCACCTATACTTGTTCCAAACAAGTATTACAAATCTAGTCAGGTGGGCTGTATAACGTACAGACCACCTTATAATTTCGTTAGAATTGCCTTTATTTATTTATTTATTAAATATTTTTCTTATTTCTAACCACTTTTTTGTTAGCAAGATAACTTGAAAATGGCTCAATCAAATGCCTTGAGATTTGGCACACACATGTATAGGCATATGTACAAAGCACAATAACGTTTTCAACATTGACCTTTACTGATGACGTCATCTAGGCGCCATTTTGTAAAAATCAACTCATGATCATATCTTCATAACCAAAAGCTATTTCTCATTCATATTTATCATGATCGAGGTCAATATCCGTCCGGTTAATTTCAGGTCAAATAACGCGCACGTGCGCGTACGTCCGCGCGTCAGTGAGCGCGCAAAATGTTAAAATGCTCAAAATCGTCTCAAAATCATTTTGCATACGTTTTAGGCCATTCTAAGCATTTTATAAAAAATCGCGCATGCGCGCATGCGCGCGCGTTTTCGCGCGTAAAACTATTACACAACATAGAATCGCCATTTTTTTTCTTTCATAATATTGCACATATTTTTACAAACAAATTGATACCATGTTTATCTCTTTATGACTATTAATAACGGAATGATCACCCGTTTAACATAAATTTCCGTGCGCGCGAGCTCTTGTCATACATATCATAAATGGGCAAAAAGATGCCTATACAAAATCCATTGTAGCTCTTTAGGATGCAAGGTGACCCCAATTCTTTTCTTCTCATTGTGATAGAATATGAATTGGAGAAATGATTTCAAGTCTCATTTGACCCTTACTTTTCTCATGACGTCATCATAATGGCCTCCGAACTCATAATTTCAATTTGCATATTATGATGTCAGCATATTTTCAAAAATTGATTGCATCTCTGTAAATATTGATCGATTTTCTTCCAAATTTCGATATGTTCTAGCTGAGACAATTCATTACAAATGTAGTTCAAAACATTTTTCATTTTTGACAAAGGAATCATGGCGTATTTTTGCGATTAAAGGAGGCATGTCAATTTTTCACTTTTTGCGTGTATTCTCTATGGGACATGACTTTTTCTCAAAACTGGATTCTACATTCCCGTCTTTCGCGAGCAATATCTCCGTCGTTTTAGCTTCGTATGATGTAGCTGAGACAATTAGCTATCTCAAATGTGCCCTTCATTTTGTCTAAAATTTTAGTTGGACCAGCCCACCTATACTTGTTCCAAACAAGTATTACAAATCTAGTTTATTTTTCTTATTTCTAACCACTTTTTTGTTGGCAGGATAACTTGAAAATGGCTCAATCAAAAGCCTTGAAATTTAGCACACATATGTATAGGCATATGTACAAAGCACAATAACGTTTTCAACATTGACCTTCACTGTTGACGTCATCTAGGCGCCATTTTGTAAAATTTTACGAAAATCAACTCATGATCATATCTTCATAACCAAAAGTTATTTCTCATTCATATTTTTCATGATCAAGGTCAATATCCGTCCGGTCAATTTCAGGTCAAAAAACGCGCGCGTGCGCGTACGTCCGCGCGTCAATGCGCGCGCAAAATTTTAAAATGCTCAAAATCGTCTCAAAATCATTTTGCATACGTTTGAGGTCATTTTAAGCATTTTATAAAAAATCGCGCACACGCACATGCGCGCGCGTTTTCGCGCGTAAAACTATTACACAACATAGAATCGCCATTTTTTTTTCTTCATAATATTCTACATATTTTTACAAACAAATAGATGCCATGGTTGTTTCTTTATGACTATTAAAAACGGAATGATCGACCGTTAAACAAAATTTCCGTGCGCGCGAGCTCTTGTAATACATAGCATATTATGGGCAAAAACATGCCTATACAAAATCCATTGTAGCTCTTTAGAATGCAAGGTGACGCCAATTTTTTTCATATTTTAATAGAGTATGATTCGGAGATATTTGTTCATGTCTCATTTGATCCTCAATTAACTCATGACGTCATCATAATGGCCTCCGAACTCAAAATTCCAATTTGCATATTATGACGTCAGCATATTTATAGAAAATTGATTGTATCTCTGTAAATATTGATCGATTTTCTTCCAAATTTTGATACGTTCTAGCTGAGACAATTTTCTACAGATGCAGTTGCAATTATTCTTTATTTTGACAAAGGCATCATGGCGTATTTTTGCGATTAAAGGAGGCATGTCAATTTTTCACATTTAGCGTGTATTCTCTATGGGACATGACTTTTTCTCAAAACTCGATTCTACATTCCCGTCTTTCGCGAGCAATATCTACGTCGTTTTAGCTTCGTTTACGCTGTACTTCGAGTTTGTTGTAGCTGAGACAATAAGATATCTCAAATGTGCCCTTCATTTTGTCTCAAATTTTAGTTGGACCAGCCCACCTATACTTGTTCCAAACAAGTATTACAAATCTAGTTTATCAGGTGGGCTGTATAACGTACAGACCACCTTATAATTTCGTTAGAATTGCCTTTATTTATTTATTTATTTATTATTTATTTTTCTTATTTCTAACCACTTTTTTGTTGGCAGGATAACTTGAAAATGGCTCAATCAAAAGCCTTGAAATTTAGCACACATATGTATAGGCATATGTACAAAGCACAATAACGTTTTCAACATTAAACATTACTGATGACGTCATCTAGGCGCCATTTTGTAAAATTTTACGAAAATCAACTTATGATCATATCTTCATAACCAAAAGTTATTTCTCATTCATATTTATCATGATCAAGGTCAATATCCGTCCGGTCAATTTCAGGTCAAAGAACGCGCGCGTGCGCGTACGTCCGCGCGTCAATGCGCGCGCAAAATTTTAAAATGCTCAAAATCGTCTCAAAATCATTTTGCATACGTTTGAGGCCATTTTAAGCATTTTATAAAAAATCGCGCACACGCACATGCGCGCGCGTTTTCGCGCGTAAAACTATTACACAACATAGAATCGCCATTTTTTTTTTCTTCATAATATTCTACATATTTTTACAAACAAATAGATGCCATGGTTGTTTCTTTATGACTATTAAAAACGGAATGATCGACCGTTAAACAAAATTTCCGTGCGCGCGAGCTCTTGTAATACATAGCATATATGGGCAAAAACATGCCTATACAAAATACATTGTAGCTCTTTAGAATGCAAGGTGACGCCAATTTTTTTCATATTTTAATAGAGTATGATTCGGAGATATTTGTTCATGTCTCATTTGATCCTCAATTAACTCATGACGTCATCATAATGGCCTCCGAACTCAAAATTCCAATTTGCATATTATGACGTCAGCATATTTATAGAAAATTGATTGTATCTCTGTAAATATTGATCGATTTTCTTCCAAATTTTGATACGTTCTAGCTGAGACAATTTTCTACAGATGCAGTTCTAATTATTCTTTATTTTGACAAAGGCATCATGGCGTATTTTTGCGATTGAAGGAGGCATGTCAATTTTTCACATTTAGCGTGTATTCTCTATGGGACATGACTTTTTTTTCAAAACTTGATTCTACATTCCCGTCTTTCGCGAGCAATATCTACGTCGTTTTAGCTTCATTTACGCTGAACTCCGAATATGTTGTAGCTGAGACAAAAAGCTATTTCAAATGTACCCTTTATTTTGTCTCAATTTTTTGTTGGATCAGCCCACCTATACTTGTTCCAAACAAGTATTACAAATCTAGTTTATTATTATTTATTTTTATTTATTTCTTCACACTTTTTTGTTCACAGGATAACTCAAGATCGGTTCAATCAATTTCCTTCAATTTTGGCACAGTCATAGGTCATTGTCATGAGACGTGACAGTAACATTTTCAAGGTCATCAAATCTTCATGACGTCATCCAGGCGCCATTTTGTGTTTTTTTTTGGCACTTTCAACTCATGATCATATCTTCATAACGGAAAGGCATTTCTTATTAATATATATCACGATTAAGGTCAATATCCGTCCGGTCAATTTCAGGTCAAAAAACGCGCGCGCATGCTTACGTCCGCGCGTCAGCGCGCGCGCAAAAAATAAAAATGCTCCAAATCGTCTCAAATTCATTTTGCTTACGTTTCAGGCCATTTTAAGCATTTTGCAAAAAAACGCGCACACGCGCATGCGCGCGCGTTTTCGCGCGTACTGGTATTTTTCAAGATAGAATCGCCAATTTTTTTCTGTCATACTTGGCACATTTGTTCAAGCATTTTGATACCTTGTTCACCTTTTTCTGACCATTAATAACAGAATGAGCGTCCGTTTAAGATAATTTCCGTGTGTGCGAGCTCTTGTAATACATAGCATACATGGGCAAAAAACATGCCTATACAAAATCCATTGTAGCGCTTTAGGATGGAAGGTGAACCCAATTTTTTTTCCATATTTTGATAGAGTATGAATTGGAGATATGATTTCATGTCTCATTTGACCCTCAATTAACTCATGACGTCATCATAATGGCCTCCCAACTCAAAATTTCAATTTGCATATTATGACGTCAGCATATTTCTGGAAAATTGATTGTATCTCTGTAAATATTGATTGATTTTCTTCCAAATTTTGATATGATCTAGCTGAGACAATTCGCTACAAATGCAGTCTACACAATATTTCATTTCGACAAAGGTATCATGGCGTATTTTTGCAATTAAAGGTGGCATGTCAATTTTTCACATTTTGCGTGTCTTCTCTATGGGACATGACTTTTTCTCAAAACTGGATTCTACATCCTGTCTTTTGCGAGCAATATCTCCGTCATTTTAGCTTTGTTTTCGCTGAGCTTTGAGTATGTTGTAGCTAAGACAATAAGCTATCGTAAGTGTGCCCTTTATTATTCGATCAGACGCCGGGATCATGCTCATATTTCACTTACAAAGTGGGATTTGTGAAATCTATTTTCCGTTTACGTGTAATCTCTATGGAAATGTTTTGGTATATCGGTAACGCACTTGACTTCCGACCTCGAGGTCCCTGGTTCGAGTCCGGGCGTCTCCAACAATTTTTTTTCTTCACTTTTTTTTTCTTTTTGACCTTTCACTGTACCATCTCCTTTGAATATTAAAACACGTAGAATCGCAAATAATGTAATAAACAACCATATTTACTTTATTATTACCCTATTATCACTTGATCCATTATTTTGTGCGTGTAATCCTTAAGGGAGATGACTTTTTCTCAAATCTGGATTCTACATTCATGTCTATTGCGAGCAATATCGCCGTTATTTCAGCTTGATTTTTGTTGATCTTTGAGTATGTTGTAGCTGAGACTATACGCTAACTAAATGTCCCCTCATTTTTTCAATCAGATGTCATCAATGGTCTGTTGATAATGATCATCAACATCACCATGATCATCATCATCGTCATCACCATTACTATCAAGATCATCATCATCATTATCATCATTCTTTAAATGTCTATATGACTTCTCCCTTTTTCAATATAGTAAATATTGAATTAAAGATGAGCATGAACATAGGAATTGAAGACAGACCACCTAATTCGTCCCCATGACGAATTAAATTTCTAGTTATTTATTATTATTATTTATTTTTATTTATTTCCTACACTTTTTTGTTCATAGGATAACTCAAGATTGGTTGTGTTAATTTCTTTCAATTTTGACACAGTGATAGGTCATTGTCATGAGACGTTACAGGAACATTTTCAAGGTCATCAAGTCATCGTGACGTCATCCAGGCGCCATTTTGTGGAATCACATTATCCATCATATCTTCATGATGCATTATCAAACGTCATTCATATTAATATCATATATACTTCAGGTCAAGGGTCAACAAGTCAGGTCATCAAAGGTCACATAAAGGTCATGACGCGCACGTACGCGCGCGTCAAAAGTTTAAAATCCTCAAAATCACTTAACTATTAAACGAGAGTACGAATCAGGTCATTTTAAGCATTTCAAAATTTTCCGTCCGTACGTGTCCCCGCGCGCAGAAAAGGTCAAATTCAATTTTTTTTTTTACATGACTTAGATTTCTTCTACCGTAAATGACAATTTACATTAATTTCAGTTACTCTTGACCTTTCATAAGGCCGTGAGCGCGCGTCAAAGTTCAAAATCCGCGCGTGCTGCTATGGGCAATATAATGCAAATTTGATCAAAAACATGCCATTTTAAAAATCAAAATAGCTCTTCAGATAGTCCATTGACCCCAACTTTTATATCATGGTTAGAAAAAGCATGAGTTGGAGATATGATTTCATGTCTCATTTGACCCTCAATTAACTCATGACGTCATCATAATGGCCTCCGAACTCAAAATATCAATTTGCATATTATGACGTCAGCAGATTTTTGGAAAATTGATTGTATCTCTGTAAATATTAATCAATTTTCTTTCAAATTTTGATATGTTCTACCTTAGAATATTCTCTACAAATGCAGTCTCCACAATAATTCATTTTGACAATAATATCATGGCGTATTTTTGCGATTAAAGGAGGAATGTCAATTTTTCACATTTTTCGTGCATTCTCTATGGGACATGACTTTTTCTCAAAACTGGATTCTACATTCTCGTCTTTCGCGAGCAATATCTCCGTCGTTTTATGGCCGATAATTCGCTCAGTAGTGGGGGTGGGGTGGGGTGTGTGTGTGTGTGGGGGGGGGGGGTAATGTGAGCCTTTTTTTTGGGGGGGGGCCTCGAAAATTTAAAAAAATTGCATCCCTCCCCCCCCCCCCCCCCCCTTGAGCGCCAGGGGAGGGGGCCATCTTTTTCCCCTAGGGCGGGGGGAGGGGTCGGGCCCCCTGGATCCGCCGCTGTGCTCACTGGAAATGGGCACCTTTCGAAATACTGATTTGCTAATTGAGCACCAATCGATCGCTAAGATATATATGTACAATTTACTGACGTGTCTCCACGTGTAGATATAGGCCAATAATTTATTGTATAAGCCATGACGCCAACTTCATGCGAGAAAGCGCCGCTTTTTTGATGAAATGGCACCGGATTTTATGAAAAGCTAACGGCGCATATTTTATGTGTGATGGTGCCAAATATTTTGTGTTATATATGGCACCTGTTTTTAATTGAGTTTTTGCCGATTTTGTTGTTGTGTTTGTTTGTAATGGAAGATCGCTTTGCTTTCATCACATTGTATCAACTGTTTTAACAATAAGAAAGAAGAAAAGAAAAAAACCCGAGGAAAAGGGAATTTTGTGGATAAAACTCCTGATTCTAACGAAATAAAATAAGATTTTGGAAAGTAGCATAAGTAAATACCCCCCCCCCCCCAACAAAAAAGCCCCCCACGCAGTTTTGACAGTGGAGCCAGAAGAGGGGTATGATTTTTCACTCATCATGTAAATATGGTAAAAGACCTGATATGATTGGCAAAGTTAAGTCGTTTGAATTTGTAATTCTCAGATAATGTCCTTCGGGGAGCCTGATTTTTTGTTCTTCAGTTAAAAGAGACGACATGAATTCAAAACCGAGGTCTTTTCAAGGGCGTACCATTTCATTACTCGGATAGGAGACCCCCATATAACATGTAAATAAACTCGTTTGGAAACATTTTTTCCTCTCTTACACTAGAAAATGGCGAATATTAATGTACAATTGCGCTAACAAATCTTACCATTTAAATAAACTGTTAAGATGCCAAGTATGGTAAGGATATGACTTCATATTGTAGACATGAAACAAGTGTTGAATATTTTAGAAAATGGCATCTGGATGACGTCACAAGGCAATGACAGTGAAAATAATAAATTGTTGATGTTTCATATCTGTTGAACGTAAAAGATTTATATTCAGACACTTTTGCGATTATGTTTGGTTTGTATCACTTAAAGAATACATGTTAAATTGAATGGTATATGTGGTACAAAGTCTCAAACCTTAGGCATATACATGTGTATATATATAAATATATGTAGATATGAATATATTAAAATACTTCTGGGTGCTTCTTCATGCAATGTTTTTATATTTAAATGTATTATTATAAGAGTATTATTGCCTTTTATATAAGTCTAATGATATTGTTTGTTTATGTTCATCTTGATCATACTATGCAAAGTGATGAACGAAGTAGAAATAAATAAATTAAGAAATAAAGAATTGAAACGGTTCTGGCTTTGAGACGATTAACCAAATCTATCATTAAACCAGATTTGATCATAATAATAATAGCTCACATTTATAATGCGCCTAATACTTTGTTTCAAGGCGCAGCACATATTAATACTTGCAATATTCCTCCCAAATATTGTGCTTACAAGTATTATTAATAAATATAATGACCAGAGGTTGACAAACGGAGCTTCACATGCATCGGTATTACTGAACTAATTATTGAATTTGAAAAGCAACATTTCTTCTACATGCATGTTCTGAAACTAGTTAACTGTGCTTCAAAAGTTATGGTTCTCAATTGATGTATATTATCATCAAATGCAATCGTACTTGGCGTAAAGTATTGACGAATGTGATGCCGCAATGTATAATAGAGCAAAATGTCACTTTATTTTAAAGTGTTTCCAATGAAAATATTCGGATATTTTAAAAATGTATAGTTTAATTACATACATGTATATTTACCACTATTGCTGTATATCTGTACCATATACATTATATATTGTACAGTTCTATATTTATGGTATACAATGTTAAACGCTATGTTCGGGTTTTCTTTTTAGATATGTTAATCCAATATTGAAAACTTTTGTCATATAAAGATAGATGTATACTGATATGAAATATTGCAAGGAAATACGTCATCTTGGCGTGAGAGAGACACTTTGGCCTCTCTTTACGGATAATTTTGCGACAAACTATTAACTTTAACAGAAATTATAAGCAACCTTGTACATAAATGATTTCAGAGAGGCGCGGTGCCTAGTGCCCCATTGGCTTTACCATTACATATACCCATTGTAAAATTGACATTGTCTGTGAACTCTGAGCAATCCTATACTATCAAAGTTTGTTTTCTCTTCTGATATGATTAACCTATGTTTATCAGCTTATCTTGTACGTGTCTCGTTTCATGAGGGTTTTCTAATCCTCCAGTAATGCTGCAGTTTGGTGAAATGCAACGCCCTTTTGTCAACGATAGTTGCAAGAAGAGATGCCCACGGTTAAAAAAAAAACAATAAGGTTTTGAGAGATGAAATAACATGTAACATTGTATCAAGATTCTCTGGATACAATAATCTATTTTTTTACCGGCCTACTACGTAGGGACTGTATGAAAACTGTTGCTTTCACTGTTCAAAGAAAAAAAACGCAAGAGATAGGTTAACCCGAGGTGCCCTTTAAGTCTTTTTTTCATTCAGGGTAGCCAAGAAAAAACGCCTGAGATCTGCAGTTTCAACAATATAATTGACGCAATGTCATTTGTTTGTAATTTTAGAGTATACACGTCTTGTTTAAGTAAATTGAAAACATGACTAACAGTTTGTGGCTAAGATTATGTTGTAGTTATGCTTTTGTCGGGAATTGATACTTCCGTCATGATATTATTATTATTATAGGTGTTCACCCCCCCCCCCCCGGGAAAGAGTAGGGTAACGCCAGGGCTGATGGAATGTTAGTTAAAAAAATATGCGCATGGTCAGCATATGTACGTCTTTTGTAATGAATGTGAATAACAATGAATTTGGATATGTGCACTGATTTGACCCGAGTATGGGGTGTGGTACATTCCTGAGCGTAACACGTGTAGTCACTATGAACATGACGGACAAAGAGGACAAAATATACAGTTCCTCAATCTACCCTCAACAATTGCTGTGGTAGACAAAGGAACATCCCTTCACTGCTATTATGTAAAAATGTGTAGAACAGGTGTCACATGCATATTCACCTGTTCTACACATTTTTACATAGACTAATAGCAGTGAAGAGATGTTCCTTTGTTTACCACAGCAATTGTTGAGGGTTGATTGAGGAACTGTATATTTTGTCCTCTTTCTTTGTCCGTCATGTTCATAGTGACTACACGTGTTACGCTCAAGAATGTACCACACCCCATACTCGGGTCAAATCAGTGCACATATCCAAAATGGCAGCGTGTGGTGACTTGGCTGCACACCGTACTCGTTGATCATCATGTCGATGGTTTACTCTGTTTCTGGTATTCATCTTGAAGACCGCTAGCTGTTTATAGTATTGAATGATCCAGTTGTCAAGAAATGTTCTCTTTGATTGAATGCATTTTTGTTGTTGATAATACTCAATCATTCATAGTGATGTTACATTTCAGATTTTGCTTGCATAAACTGTGGATATTTCTAGACCGGGTGTTGTCTGTTTCATAAAAGAATCACGAAATTTAATACTGCAGTGCAAATGTATATTAGGATGTTAAATACAGTAGTACAAATGTATACCATATTTGTAATTTACTTGAGTATAAGAAATTACTCAGTCTTTAAATGTGCACCTTGCTTGTAAAATTGATTTCTTTTGAATATTGCTTTTATTAATAGGTAACATGAAATACGACAGCATTTCAAAGTGCACTCATGAGATTACTTTAGCTCATAGCCAGGATTTTAAGGACTTTAGGAAGAGGTATTACCAGAGGGTAATGAGTAAAGTATAGTTTGAATATAGATCGTTTGTGTGTCATGTACATATTCACAGAATTCCCATGAAGCCTGACAGGCATTTCATGAAATATGCAATAATGTATGCAATTCTAGCAATGTGTGGAAATGATACTGAATTAATTTACCTTTAGTAATCATTGTCCTAATGTCATAGTGCTGTATCCTATTATTCAGATATGACATATGTTTACATTGTACTATTACATTTAACTCTCCTTTGCAGATATTGTATGTGTGGGAATTTTACTGAATGAATTTACCTTTATTAATCATTGTCCTAATGTCATAGTGTTATATCCTGTTATTCGGATATGACATATGTTCACGTTGTACTATTACATTTAACTCTCCTTTGCAGATATTGTATGTGTGGGAATTTTACTGAATGAATTTACCTTTATTAATCATTGTCCTAATGTCATAGTGTTATATCCTGTTATTCAGATATGACATATGTTCACGTGTTCACGTTGTACTATTACATTTAACTCTCCTTTGCAGATATTGTATGTGTGGGAATTATACTGAATGAATTTACCTTTATTAATCATTGTCCTAATGTCATAGTGTTATATCCTGTTATTCTGATATGGCTTATGTTCACATTGTACTATTACATGCAACTCTCTTTTGAAGATATTGTATGTGTTGGATTTATACTGACTGAATTTACCTTTATTAATCATTGTCCTAATGTCATAGTATTATATCCTTTTATTCCGATATGACATATGTTCACATTGTACTATTACATGCAACTCTCTTTTGAAGATATTGTATGTGTTGGATTTATACTGACTGAATTTACCTTTATTAATCATTGTCCTAATGTCATAGTATTATATCCTTTTATTCGGATATGACATATGTTCATGACATTATAATCGATCTTATACAATAATCTGTATTGTTCACATGTATGTTTGTGATTTTACGTAAATATACCGATGTACATGTAAATAAGTGCGTAGCTTTGAACAGAATATTGTAAATGTTAAATATCAGGTATAGAATACATCATTTCATTTTTTGGAGAAAATTTCAATTTTGGGAGAAAATATGATTTTCTTCTTGACATTTGTTACATACACACAATGAACGTTATAGGAAAAGTGATCAATTCATCAGAAGTAAAACGTAAAGATGATAAGTACACTACGTGCATGTATAATGCCAGATTATATGAGATGAAGATGTGTAGCGACAACAATAATGTAGGTGGATATTTTAGAGCTATATTGTTAAGCATTTCAAAGAGGGAAGTGTATAAACAATGAAATAATGTATGTGTATAATATTGAATGCAATTAAGGTAATAGTTATTTGGTATCAAATTCATAGTGCATTAATAATGGATGGATTTACAGAAAAACTAAGATATAAAGTAAACATTTGAAATATTTGTCATGCATGTATATGTTATTTACATAATTACATTATTCAAAACGATCTGTTATTTGTATGAGTACGTATGAAATGTGTTTTAGGTGCGGGAGCGTGTGAGTATGCGTGTGTATGGCCGTGTGTATGTACATGTGTGTGACGGAGAGGGTGGGGGAGGGGGGAGTGAGGGAATATTTTGTTTTGAAAAGCACTCATGCTCACAAATGCATGTCAGGTAGCCGCTGTTATCACCACCACCGCAATATAGGGCTCTGGAGCTTGGAACAGGATGTTTGCAGTCTCTGATATGTTTTTCTTCTAAGCATAATGGTACACACTTCCATTGAAATCAAGGGTCATTTCGCTACTAATTTCATGTTGATAGAATATAAATGTTCCGATTTAATATCTGCCCTATGTTCTTCCAAAAAAACACTCTTAAAGAGTAAAATAAGATGCACGAGTTACGATAACATCATATTTTCGTCATGTTACTATTCATTTTTATCATTCATTCAATCAAAAGGCTTATATACAAAGCTAATTCGGGGGAGGGGCGGATGGAGAGGGGTATCAGGCTTGTGTTAAAGGTAAAGACCAGTAATGGTCATGCGATTGCATTGTGAAAGAAACGTTGTGGAATCGATCAGAAAAGGTTGATCATCTAGCATCTAGCATCTGCAAGGTTCTGGAATCATCAAAATGATAAGAAATTTGGCCCATTCTTCGTAAAGTTACAAGCACTATACACAGAAAGATGTATATGGGACTACCCTATCTCTCTCACCAGACCATGAGAGAAATAAATTTACCAAATATATGAATTAGTAGGCGGTTTCCCGGCAAATTTTTTATCATCATGTATTAGTCAAAACATATTCTTTCACATGATTGGTAATGAGAGCTTCCATTTCATTTTTTTGAAATTGGGGCGTTGCCAATACTGGTCTTTACCTTTAATAGTCTACGTCATCGCCACACCTCTTCAGCATAATCAGCTGGTACCTCTATTTTTAGTTTTGAGGTTCTTAAATAATTTTATTATTTTGATTTAAAAAAAAATATTCCTGAAGACCCTGTCGGAAAGAGAAAAATTGATTAGATGAATTATATATCAACGAGAAGCTTATGAGCAAGAGAACCCCCCCCCCACACACGCACACACAATCTCTCCTCTCTCTCTCTCACTGCCCCTTCTATCTCTCATATTTATATCGTATCTTTCTACCATATTCTTCAAATTTTGACTCGGAGTCCGTTGCCGAAATACATTATGTAATATTTTCCTGTTAATCGCAGGGGTGGGTCGAATCCTCTTGCTCTCTTCTTATCATGTCCAAGAAGTACGATGAGATCCTACCCTTCTAGCAGTGGTGGATCATCTAGGGGCGGGGGCCCGCTCCCCTGGCGCTCAAGGGGGGGGGGGGGTTGGATGGATGTTGTTTACAAAAATAAATATTTATACAAGATTACAAAAATAAAAGCACTGCCCCCCCCCCCACCATTGAGGAAATAACTGCTCACTACCCCCCCCCCCCCGCTTATTTTTCACCCGGCTGGCCGAGTCGCCGCTAAATATTTTTTCACGAAATGGGCAACTACAACAAAAATGATGCTCACTACCCCCCCCCCCCCCCCAGACAGTGGTATGTAGCGTCACCAAAGCTGACCACCTGTTTACAATAGACCAAACAATACCAACATAGGAGTAGCTATGACCGAAGTGCTGCAGCATCACTAGGAAAGAAAGGTGATGTTGAGGTATTGTATGAAAGAATGCAATTGTTTTGTGAGCATGTGTAGAGCTGGGGGAAGTTACATACCTCTCTCTTGTGAGCTCACGCCTCACTGATGATTGACAGATGATGTCACAAGATGAATGAGATCAGGGGGGCATTCTGAATCAATTTGACCAATCAGAGGCCTGGAAAAATAGTCGGTGACAATAAAATTGTCGGTGAAAATGATAATAGGGAGTTTTCGCAAACTCATTGCGGACGGAGAATCTGCGGTTCGTGTGCAAGATCGAGAAGCTACTATAGTAACAGCGAGGTGACCACTAAGGTACTGAAATCCAGAACGGGTTTTGGCCAAATCTACGGGTGTTCTCAATGACGCCCCAAGTGAATCAAGTGCCTCGTAACAAACTATTTCATTCACCTGATAAGAATAATAGTATTTAAATAGACAGAATCCAATCTGCATGCATTAGTTGTTCCCACATGTAATACATTCAGTTCGCATTCTGACTATTGCGAATACTAGACAGGTGAATTCAATAATTTGTATTGAGGAACTTCACAAAGACTTATGTAGATTTGATTACATTACGAAAAAGGCCTATTCCCTGCCACGCAATACAGTACAGACAGGACTACACGACTAGCACAACTTGTCTCGACCAAGTCACAAAACGGCTTTTTATCAAATTTCAACAATTTATCATCAAGTTTTAAAACAATTCATGTTGGTATAGTTCGGAAATTAAAAAAAAAAAAAATCACCGAATAGCCGTTCGCTACAGGGGCGAATTTAAGGGGGGAGTTAGGGGGTTTAAATTCCCCCTTGGGCTGGCCAAAAAAAAGGAAAACTTTTTTTTTTTGGTGCTTTTTACCCCCCCCCCCCCCCCCCGAAATATTGGTCGGCACTTTTTTCAAATGAAAAAACAAAAAATTTAGTGCCCAAGAATTTAGGGTTGAATAATTTAATAAAATGTCGAAGCTTTCGCGCATTGGGGGGGAGGGGGTGTATGCAGACAATAATTAAGAGTTGAAAACGGTACAACGAAGCGTCTTCTTTCTATAATAATCTAATGAAACGTCAAAGTATCCGCGCTTCGCACGGGAGGGGGAGACTGAATTCAGACAAGGATTAAGAGTAGAACGGTACCACGAATCGTCTTCTCTCTCTATAATAGTTTAATGAAACGTCTTAATCCAAGTCTGAATTCATCTGGCCCCCACCCGCACGAAAGCTTTGACTTTTCACTACATTATTAGAGAAAGAAGAAAGGAGAAAGATTTGTTGTACTATTTTCGGGAGGGGGCCAGCTGAATTCAGACTAGGATTAAGAGTCAGGAACGGTACAACGAATCGTCTTGTTTCTCTAATAATTTAATGAAGCGTCAAAGCTCCGCGCGGGAGGGGGCCACTAAATTCCAACTAGGATTGAGAGTGGAGAACGGTACAACGAATCGTCTTCTATCTATAATAATGTAATGAAACGTGAACGCTTCTGCGCTTTGCGCGGGAGGGAGGGGAACTGAATTTCAGAAAAGGATTAAGAGTCGAAAACAGTACAACGAATCGTCTTATTTCTCTCATAATTTAGTGAAACGTCAAAGCTTTCGCGCGAGGCGCGGGAGGGGGCCAGCTGAATTCAGACTAGGATTAACAGTCGAGAACGGTACAACGAATTGTCTTCTTTCTCTAATAATTAATTGAAACGTCAAAGCTTCCGCGCTTCGCGCGGGAGGGGAAAACATAAAATTAATTTAGCTCATGGCCCCGGGTTTATGGGGTTAAATTTGTAGACATCGGGACATTGGCATTAATATATTTGTCGGAAATTGGTGGCTAGTTTTGTCGGTAATTGATGGCCTCTACACCCCCCCCCCCCTTGAAAAAGGTCTGTCGACGCCCTTGGAATAAGCTAGATATGACTCCATCTCTTAAAAAACTCCTTGCTAGAGTACCATCCCAGCATCGTCCAATGAACTGTTCAATTATCTAATTGCATGCATTCCCTTGGTGGATGACAAAAGAATGGTGTCTATTAGAGAGGTGTCGATATAAAGAGGCTTTTGAACTTCGAAATAGTTCAGACTAGCCCTTAAAAAAAGGAAAGCTTATCTCAACCTAAACCTGTTTCTAAACATGGCTAAATACCAACAGATTAAGAATACAACGCCAAAGAAACCTCCACAAAAGGCTCTGATGCGAGACCACTTCCCGCTCATTCCCGCTTTTGCTATCACTGAGTAAGTACACATGCATTTTCAACTCTTGCATTTTGGTGGAAAATCGTTGACTGTCATCTTATTGTACCTGTTTAGCCATAATCATTTTAACGTTATGGATTTGTTGTACCAAAGCTACAGATTGCTGTATAGTGTGCCTATATTTTTGAATTGCCACGTTCATGATGTTTATTTAGCCCTATACTTCTTTGATTACCAATACATTATATACGGACAGCAGTCGTCATAGCTTTTTGGGAGGGACAAACTCAAGATTGAAGATATTACTTATTTGTCTATGTTTGCCTATCCAACTGCATGTTTTATTTATAATCATTTATTGAGAAAAAAAATGTATAGCCCAACTGATGAGCGCCAATCTATTAATGTTCCTCTTCCCTTTTTGTCGGGTCACTTTAATTTACTGGCCATTCGATAGCCTCACAATAATCACCTATTCACTTGTCTTCTCGGCCTCCTTAGTAACACTTAGACCTACATAATCCAAATCAATTAAACACTTTCTTGTCCAAACGTTAGTTCTATCAAGTTTTATCTTAAATTGAAACATAGAAAGGAAACATCAGATGTACTTTGCGCTACAACCATTATTTTGTTTTTAAATGATGAGCACTGGCAGGGGCGTACGCAGGATTTTTTCAAGGGGGGGGGGGGGTTTTGCTCCCGAAAATTTGAAAATCGCGCCGGCCGAAAAGTCGCTCAGTGGGGGGGGGGGGGGGGGGGGGGGTAAGCGGACACTTTTTTTTTTTTTTTGGTCTCGAAATTTCAAAATTTGACATTTTTCTTCGTTGGGGGGGGGGGGGTAAGGTCACCTTTTTTAGGTTAACCGTGGGTATAATTTATTTATTTATTATTTTTTTTTTTTTTAATAATTAAAAAAAAAAAAAAAAAAAAACCCAAAGGGGGGGGGGGGGTTTGGGTTTTTTTAGGGGGGTTTACACACATAAAAATACCAAAGGGGGGGGTTTGAACCCCCAACCCCCCCCCCCCTGCGTACGCCCCTGAGCACTGGTATGTTTTATATGAAGCCAAGTGATGTCGTTCCGATGAATGGCACAGTCATGTTTCTCCTTCGTTGTTATCCGACATATTTTTATTTTTTATTTGTTAGAGCTTATGTAGCAATTTTAAGATGTTTTTAAAACGAGTTATATTTAATACCCACTGAATTGTGTATCATTTTAAATATTGCAACATAAATTATATTTGAGACATGATACAGTTTTGGGGATGTCTTGCATCTTAAATTTGTTGCACCCCAGTAGTGAGCATTAATTTTGGGAGGTGTTTTTGCTCAACGGAAATTTGAAAATCGCGCATATCGTTATTTTCGCTCAACGGGGAAGGGAGGGTGGGGGGGGGGGGGGGCTTGTGAGGGGCTTGTGGGGGAACGAACACAATTTTTTTATCAACGGAATGTCGAAAATCGCTTTCCCCTTTTTTTTTCAACACAAACATCCCCCTTCCCACTTTCGGCGCTCCACCCTCCCCCCCCCCCCCCCCCTTGAGCGATTAAAATGAAGGTAAATTTGTGGTTGTCATTTTTTGTCAAGCTTTTTTTTAATAGGGGAGGGGGGGGGATCCGCGCCTGCATGTACCAGACAAGATAAATTTACTTCATGAATCGACAAACATACCGACAACACCAGCACGCGTGCATATGCATACTGAAATACCAATTCTCACTTGAAAGCATGTTCATAAACAATTTAAAGAGATAATTATGAGAAAAGCGAAGTACTGTAGGTCAATTTGAACGATCATCTCTTTCCGAAGATCTGAAATTATGTAAGAGGGAGGGGTTATTCATCTCCTCTAACACGAATAATTTATGTTCACCAAAGCAGATCTGTGGAAATGTCTCATTCTTGTCAGTACATACTATTGGAAACCTCTCTTTAGCTGGTTCTAAAGAGAATTTCAATTAATTTTTTGTTGACAAGTTTGTCAATACGAAAATAAAGAACGGAATTTATTACAAGTAAAAGAAAACAAATTGAGAGAACTTGATGTTTAAGTGTTGTGATACATGCCTTGGTCACGTGTAAATTAAATAAAACCTTTTGGGGATATGTTACCTGTTGTTTAACAAATTCTAATAAGCAAGTTGTCATTAACATTGATCTTTCGATTAAAAAATAGCGAACATTACGAAATAAACGATTTTATTACCATAGTTTTTTGGACCGTTTATAAATCGATTTTGTTACGAAATTATAATATAAGGGTGTTGATAATAAACAATCCAGTTAGAGTTTTGTATTTGCTTCTGAACTATGAATGAGACTATAGAAGTTAACAAAAATATACTGGTAAAAATGCTATTGAAGGGGGAAGGGGAGGTTGGTAAATATTTCCATCGACTCCCTTCACGCTCCTCCCTGCATGCTAGTCGCATTTTGGTTTGCATTGTAGAACATTTCACTCATTTTCACCATAGACTTGTTTTCATCCAACGATATGGAATTATTTATCTCCCTGACAAATAACTGATGCGGATGATGGCACCACAGTTTATCATTGAATATCAATTAGTATTGAGATTATAATGGAATGGAATGACAATCATATCATTACTGACAATCTACAGTAGTATTTAAGAATTTCTAGGTGAATTAGTGTAGTATTTAATTTTGTTTTAATACAGGTTGGTCTCCTTCCTATTTTACTGTAATTCTCTATCTGACTGACCCCCCCCCCCTCTCTCTCTCTCACACACACACACACATGCCTACATATGCAGCACAGAAAACATACACTGTTCTTCTCTATTTTATTTTATTTTATTTTTATGTTATTTATTTATTTTCCACATATGGGAAGGATCACCTTTTTCAGCTAAAAGCTGGCCTTCAAAGGGGTCCATCCACAAGATAAAATTACAAATTGTTGATAAAATACATTTGCAATATGATTACAATGATAAACAAGCATGTGTGGGCAGAATAATTTCTCTGATCTTCACGATTAGTATTGCGATCCAATTCGCAGTAATTCTTGCTATTTTTCAGAATAATCGCGATAATTTGCCGGGCGCTGTGTGTGTGAATGGTAATGAGAATCAAAAGTCGATTAATTTAATCCCAGGATTCCAAGCGCGCATAGAAGGTCGCGATTCATGCATGTGCATTTCCTGTGTGTAAATGGTCGCCCCCCCCCCCCCCCAAAAAAAAAAAAAAAAAATCGCACTAAATTGACATGTGTGTACGGTCTCAAAAACAAATCGATCTTTGCATCGCGATCCAAATCGCACTATTACTTATGTGTGAACGGGCCTAATGTGTAGTGTCAACAAAATAAACGAATTGATATTGCACGAAACTGGATACATTTTCATGTTATGTTTTCGCCATTGTCTTCACCAAATAACCCCCCTCACTTATGTCATAAAGAAGAAACATAGGTTGATTATTCTAAGACTTTTCAGTTCCCCTATTACACAAAACAATAACATACATAATAATCATAGGCTTGCGGATGCACCATGTGAGAGAGAGGGAGGATTGAGGAGTCCTGAAAAGGACTCTCGGTAATCTTTCTTGAGGGTGTGTATTCCTGAATACACACTCATGCAAACCTTCATAAAATAATAAAACCAATTTCGTCACATGTTTATTTACGTAAATAATATGTAATTAAAAGTACTTTGTAAATTATATAAGATAACCGTATTTCAGAAATTGATGAAACTTTTATTGATTATCCATTATACTCTTCTCTTTCCCATACAGATTTACCTTGAGATTATTTTGAGATCATTTGACTTCGATTTTCGACTTGGTAAGTAAATACATTATTGCTTATGAAAAGAAAAGAAAAATGAAAACACTGATAATAATGGACTATTTTCGCACAGCTACACGTGCTCAAACGACCACCATGCTCCATGTTTTACGAACTCATGATTATTGTTATGGCCGAGTACTTTATGAAATCAGGAGTGCCTTGCCTTTTTATTTTTTTTAATTATTGCAAGATATAAGAGTCACTTAGTAGTTTCCCTAGTAAAGTCAGTAATTTCTAACTTATTTGTTACACTAAAATAAGGGAAATCTGCAAGAGCTTTTGAATACAATACGAATAAAAATACGTATAAAATGTGTACATCAGGTACTTCTACCTTCTATCTTAAATCTGATAGATTTTATTGCAAATGATTCATCATTACTCGTGTCATTATGCATAGGAGGCTTAATTCCAAGAAGGATGAGGGGTGAAAACTACAAACGAGATATATGGGCTATGAATTGGGTTTAAATTTCACACTTTTTGTACAAAAAGTAAAAATAAATAAATAAACAAATTACGAGACTTATTAATAGTTTAGGTTAGTATCAACAATTTTATGATTAGGGTGCATAAAGTGACATGCAACACATGCCCGGAGGCATGTGCCCCTCTCAGTACTCTCTCTACATTAAATATTCATGAACATACAGTAAACTTAATTATTCGTACGCCTTTTAAATCTGAGTTTTTTAATGTTTGTGTAGCTTAAGGATGAAACGTACACTGGTCAGAATAAGGAACATTGTTAATACTCTTAGATATGAGCTTTAATATGCTGCATTCTCAAAACAAAAACAAAATCGAGACAAATAAAATGTTCACATTCTTAAAAAGATACAAAACTAGGTAAGGATATGAATAATTTAGTAGTTAACTGTTAGTGAGCATTAACAAATAACTGAACAGAAATAATTGAATTTAAAATATGTAGTCAAAATGTAAACATTATCTATGTATTGAGGAACAAATAACATCACAAGTCAATTAGCAAATATGAATTTACGAAAAAAAAATGTGAAAGGGGCTATTAGAATAACTATATGCAAAACTTACTAGTCTAAGAACAAATGATGCAGTTATTATCGTATAAAAACAATACAGGCCTAATGGAATTGATTAATTATCTTCTTATTTGTTCTACTTCTTAACAGCTATCATCATGAACCACAACCATCCTGACCATGAGGCAAACCTACATGAGGGCCCGTATAAATTAGTCCCTCATCGATGTGTGTGTAGGACCCAGGCGGCGGGGGCTCCTCGCTGCAAACGGAAAACCCGCCACCTGTCCAGGGTTTGCTGGCAGCATAGAGAGCAGTTTACTGAGGATGAGTGAGTACTCAAATTATCAATTCAACAATAGCCACAATACAATAATTTATAATTCTCATACACAAACATTAACAAGTATAACATAAGAGTATACGAACCAACAATGTTTGCAAATTTCGTAATACAAATGTACCAATATAATGTAAGAGTATTAACGGTAATAAGAAAAGTCAGTCCTTGAAATGAAAGAGATGTCATATGATCAGAAAATGGGAGTTGATTAACCTTGATGATTAATCTTTGCCATCTAGTTAGGTAGCAATGTTTTTGCCTCTTGTACTAAAAATTACATTTTCACAAAATGTAATGAAAACTCGATCTAAAATGTGTAGGGGTAACTTCATCAAGAAATGATGAGACAGAATGAAAGTTGTATGTCATGAGATGCATATGTGATTAGCATGTGCCGATTGTGTAATGATGCTATTGATTATTTTGGTAACTTTGCAATGTTTGACATATGCCAGGTCTTACAAAAACAATTATAACTTCCTCCATCAATGGATGACTGAAAATTCTAGACAAAACTACAACATCTATAAAACTGTACTATAAGACCCACTTATCATCCCGCTGCCTACTGAATTGTTTAATTCATAAATAGACTTGATACATGAGTGAGTTTGAGTTTGAATTCATTTTATTTATACACGGTAAGAGCCTAAAGCAGTTCAAAGACTGGTTTAAATCAGGGCCGGGTTGATGAAAAGCAACAAAATCATGACATATACAAAAAAGTAATATAACACTGACAAATTTACAAATTCAAATTCATTCAAATTCAAATTTTATTGGTCCAAAAGGAAATTTGTTCCGTTTATATGCATTATTCACAGAGAAAAATAAATAAACATGTAGCACTTTAAAATTCTCATTATATAGATATTTCTCTGAATTTACATTATTGACAATATTTGTTCCTATATCCAGAGTAATTACTTTAACAATATAACATTGTAATTAGTATTACTTTTATCATTATCAATATTAACAGTATTGTTTATATTTGTATTGTTATTATAAGTTTGACTCATTATATCGTTATGATAATAAAATATATATATAGCCAAACAATAAACCACAAACAGTTCAACAATCAAAAAGATTTATCATAATTATTGTCTACATGGTGAAAAAATAACCATGTATATATCCTAGTAAGTTACAAATAATGTTCATAACTTCTGCGGGAATGCAATACCCTATTCTGAACGTATTGTATAAAGCAAAAGAAGCTAATGTGATTAATTGATGATAAGCATTAAGAGTATAAATATGTAAAGTAGACACAACAATATAGAAAATAAGCTAAAAAACGTGAGTGATTAAAACTATATTTTTAGAACATGAAAATCTGTTGGTATACATAGTAGAAACAAAATGAAATACAAAAACAAAAACAAAAACCAACAAACGAGCATAAGTATGTTTATCTTAAATATCAAATAATTGTTTTAAAAAATAAGTCAAATATTACACATATTTTACGATAGGACAAATGTATATTCTATATCGTCGAGCAGTAAACTAAAGTATGGGGTAATAATATACAGTTAATGACATATGAATATGGATAAGTTAAATATTACATAAATAAAACTTTAACAAAGAAAAAACATCCGGTCCCAGGGGTCAATGGGTTATTACACCTACATGTTCTTGAAAATTGTTGCTCATATAAAGCTCATTAATAGCATATAGAAAGTGATCGGGATGTTTTGATTTATAAGAAAAATTACTTAAGTTGTGGTTCACATATTTCTCATGAAGAGAGTTGTTCAGCTTAGGCCTAGATATTGAAATTATCAGCTCAAAAACTTAATGATCAGTTCAATCATTCCACTGATACGGAATATTGGCTGCAAATGCACTATCACCTCGTGTGTTTTCTTTTTTGTACACTATTTCGATTTTAGGAGCAGAGTGTCAATTATTCCTTGATGCATGAGATACAAGTTCACATAAACTCAATAAGCAAATAAGAGAAATTAATTACCAAAGCAGTCACTATAAAATGAACACATACCAAACAACCAAAACTATTCAATGAATGATGAAAGGGTACTTGGTTTTTTAAAGTCCCATGTGTTCCATTTACTAAAAGCATATATATATATATATATATATACTTTTTGCATACCGAAAGGTATACTATCATAATAATGTACATTCTCATTTAAATTTTGTATTTTTATATTTCATGTTATCATTTTGTGAACAAAGTACCGAAATACTTTAATCATCCATTTGTCCCGATTGTGCGAGCATTTGTAAGTGTACTTACTATATCTTACATGTATCTTAATCATATTAGGATAGGAGGATGGTGCTGAGGAGGCCAAGAAGATGCCAAGCATTAACGATCAGGGGGCCGCAGTGCAGTCGCGACGCTAAACGTCGATTCGTCTTGCACTACTGCAAGCAGCATTGTAAGTATATGGCAAAAATGGAAATAGAATCATTGAGAATATTAAAGTGCATTTTGCACAACTTCAATATATTTTGATGATCTCCTTATTTATGCAATGGTATGCACTTCTTGACATTTGAAGCACACGTAGCTGAGGAATGATAGATAACTACAGAGGACAACAAATGGCTTCACTCAATGGGAAATGAAAAGAGAATGTTATCGCAATAGGTAAATGAACAGGGAGAGAAGAACAAGAAAAGAGAATACAAAAGGATGAGCCTCAATATATACTTACAATGAAACATTTATGTATGTGGTGTAAATTAAACAAAATTTTCAACTAATCCTTATTAAAAAAACACTGACAAGGATCACAACAACATACATGTAATTATCAGATGATCATGTTTGTCACGTTACTGAAGAAACTTGAGTGATAACGCTATAGGGAAAATAAAAGAACTAAAAGGGGGGATCAGAGAAATAATCGGAAGAGAAGAATGAGAAGAAAGATTTGGTATTAAAAGGATAGAAGAAAAAGAGGAAAGGAGATAAAAAAGGAAATGGAAAAGAGAAAATAGGACAAAGAGCAAGAGAAGAGACGAGCGTAATTAAGGATAAGGGAAAGAAAAGTCTTATACACATACATGTATATCATTAATTCAGTTTATGAATATTAATCCAGGAGCGTCTTATTGGTCCACATATCGGTCATAATTAGTTTGAAATTATTTTATTTGAATGTCCTAATAAGCATAGATTGTGGACGAATACTATTGTATACTTAGAAAGACAGAAGTACTCCTGGAGTGATTGCGTAGAATGGAAAATGGAAATGATATGGTTCACATTAATGTGTTCTATCCATATTGCCCAATATTCAGTTGGAAAGGACACGTGACGAAACATATGTATGACTTATTTGATCAGGTTAATCCTTGATGAAATTTTAAAACTGAATTACATCTAAATGTACCTATAATGTAAACATAAATGCCTTTGTGAAGCGCCTCGATATGAAGATTTCATTCACTTGTTATGAATAAATGTAGCTGAATAGTCAGAATTCAATTGCATACATTAGATGTTGCTAGGTAGGACAAACATTTTGCCTTACCTTACCTAAAAACACGTAATATATGCAATTTACATTCTGACTACTGAAATACAATTATTCATAGCAGTTGAATGAAAGAATTCGCATCGAGACACGCAAGTATAAATTTGGCTACATTACGAAAATGGCCTATTGCAATAGACATGAACAATGTACAAAACTGATTTTAATGACTTATATTTTGCGAAATCTTACATTCCTATAATTTATATGCTGAAAATTGTGATAATGGACTAATTAATAGTTCAAATATATAGCAATTATATGTCCAGAGGTGTGTAAACTCTCCATTTGTATTAGGGAAATTCAAATGCAGTCCTACATTTTTCAAAAAGGATTTGTAGACAGCTATATGGAATTGACTTCGAAAAATTAAAACTGTATTTTCCACTGCCCATTTCAAAGGTGGTACTTTCCAAAGCTACACCATAGCCTTAAAGCCATCTGCCAATGCATCATTTCAAGCTTGTATATACCAGTAACCCAAATATAGCATTAAATCACTTTTGCATTACTTTTTTGTGTTTCATAATGATTATTGATCAATCTAAACACCCCAAGGGTTTTAATTGTTAAAAATATTGTTTTTGTAGTATTTGTAAAAATATCGAGGGGTCAGTGACACTAAGAGGTAACTCCATTTTTTAGAAAAAGTGGTTTAAAAATAGTGCTTGGGCCCACTAGCCATTGACTTCAATGGGGATGTTGAGTAGAGTTAAGTCTTTGTGTTTTCTGGCAAGCCTACCCTTTTCTGAACATTTTGATATCAAATACTCATTTTGGCAAAATATGGAGTTACATCTTTGAGTCACTGAACCCTCGATATGTATTTAATTTCTCTTCTGCATTCTAAGTTTATAATAATATTGTTTACATCCCTTTGTATAGATGTATTATTCTAGTTGTATCCTTCAGCCTGTGCTGCATGCTAGTCAGTTTTTTTAAACAAATACAAACAAATAATAAATAATAATCCATTTCCCTACAAAATAGATGATTAGCACAAAATATATTAACTGCTTACATTTTCTGTCATATCCTTTATTTCACAGTCAAAATCCACGCTGGTCCGGACGCTATGGACGTGTCTGACTCTAAGGACCAGTAAGTTGACTCAATCAACACTCTGAGAAATAGATATACACTGTATGAAACCGTGATATATCTTCAGTTTTAATACTAATAGTAATGAGCACGGATTGCCAAGGGTATTGATTTATATTTACTTAGGAAATCTACATACAACTAAAATAACACTGTGTATTTAAAGGTAATTTGGAGCTTAATTTTAGGTTGTGAAGGGATTTGACTTAGGAATTATCTTATGATTTCTTTTTTGCCACGATCATAAAGATCTTATAGAAATCCTGTGGTGATTATTCTTTAATAATGATGCCATCTATGAACTTTGATGTTGCCATTTTCAATACTAAACATTCATGATTTGTTCTCAATATGTTCAGAAATGTTTTTGTGGTCATTTAGACCTACTGATAAACAATTAATTTACTTCAATAATAAGAATAATTACAGTGCTTATATAGCGCCTAACACTTACTTTGTCAGAAGTCTCTAAGCGCTCTACAATAATGCAGCATAATTACCCTGGCTTTAGCAGTAATCATGTGAAATGTTAAAGACTACAAATATCGTCGAGAAACAAAATCCATTTGACTAGATAAACAGAAATAATATTGTTTTAAATAAAATATTTTGTTCTTTTCTCTTCAAGGCAAACGTAAAATGAGAGCAATTCAAGTACGACGACATCAATTCATCTACAACCTTCTAAACAAGAATGCCCGCCTTTCCTACAGGTACGACTATTATTTTTCAAACAGCCCATGATCTTGTTTATTTTCATAGTACTGTGTAACAATTACTATTATATGTCCTTGTACTTGAATTGCTCTATTTTTACGTGGATTTTGAAATGTTGCTTCCCATGGCAAGAGGTTCGTTGTTGACAAAGTAAATGTATAGATGGTTGATATGGAATTCCACAATACCACTTCGTTGTTCCGCCATGCCACGTTCTTTTCCCCCAATGCCACATTCTTTTCCTCCAATGCCACGTTCTTTTCCCCCAATGCCACGTTCTTTTCCCCCAATGCCACGTTCTTGCTCCCCAATGCCACGTTCTTTTCCCCCAATGCCACGTTCTTTTCCCCCCAATGCCACGTTGCTCACCAATGCCACGTTCTTGCTTCCCAATGCCACTTCCTTGCTTCCAAATGACACTTCCTTGCTCCCCAATCCCACGTTCTTTTCCCCCAATGCCACGTTCGTTCTTTTCCCCCAATGCCACTTTCTTGCTCCCCAATGCCACATTCTTTTACCCCAATGCCACGTTCTTGCTTCCCAATGCCACTTCCTTGCTCCCCAATGCCACTTCCTTGCTTCCCAATGCCACTTCCTTGCTCCCCAATGCCACGTTCTTGCTCACCAATGCCATGTCCTTGCTCCCCAATGCCACGTTCTTGTTCCTCAATGCCACGTTCTTGTTCCCCAATGCCACATTCTTTTTCTCCAATGCCACTTCCTTGCTCCCTAATGCCACGTTCTTGCTCCCCGATGCCACTTCCTTGCTCCCCAATGCCACGTTCTTTTCCCCCAATGCCACTTCCTCGCTCCCCAATTCCACTTCCTTGCTCCCCAATGCCACATTCTTTTCCTCCAATGCCACGTTCTTTTCCCCCAATGCCACTTCCTTGCTTCCCAATGCCACTTCCTTGCTCCCCAATGCCATGTTCTTGCCCCCCAATGCCACTTCCTTGCTCCCCAATGCCACGTTCTTTCCCCCAATGCCACTTCCTTGCTCTCCAATGCCACATTCTTGCTCCCCAATGCCACGTTCTTTTCCCCCAATGCCACTTCTTTGCTCTCCAATGCCACGTTATTGCTCCCCAATGCCACGTTCTTTTCCCCCAATGCCACTTCTTTGCTCTCCAATTCCACTTCCTTGCTCCCCAATGCCACGTTCTTTTTCCCCAATGCCACGTTCTTGCTCCCCAATGCCACGTTCTTGCTCCCCGATGCCACGTTCTTTTCCCCCAATGCCACATCCTTGTTCCACAAACACAAATTACATCCCCACATTATTCACAATCATTCACAATTATACATTTACACATGATGTGACTTCATTGTTTTTAATGCCACTTGTCTCCCCATATGTATACATGATGTGGCTTCCTTGTTTTTCAATGCCACTTGTCACCTCCTTATATGTATACATAATGTGGCTTCCTTGTTTTTCAATGCCACTTGTCTCCTCCTTATATGTATACATGATATGGCTTCCTTGTTTTTCAATGCCACTTGTCACCTCCTTATATGAATACATGATGTGGCTTTCTTGTTTTTCAATGCCACTTGTCACCTCATTATATGAATACATAATGTGGCTTCCTTGATTTTTCAATGCCACTTGTCACCTCCTTATATGTATACATGATGTGGCTACCTTGTTTTTCAATGTCACTTGTCACCTCCTTATATGTATACATAATGTGGCTTCCTTGTTTTTCAATGCCACTTGTCACCTCCTTATTCCACAAACACATGTTACATGCATCGCCACGTTATTCACAATTATACAAATGATGTGGCTAAAAATTTGGCATTACATGTTGCAAAGTACTTCATTAATCTTCAATGTTCTCGGTTCTAAAGATAAAATTAGTAACAGTTCAGATTCCAGATTCTTATCGTGAATGGCACTGAAATGTGGTTTTGAAGCGAGTGAGCTATAAATCTTGCTACTCCATTTTTCTGACACCACAGACAGACATCTAGTTTTATTATATCAAAACTATGAAAGAAATCAGTGTGCAAAAATCAGAATGATACCCATGTACAACCTATTAAGTCTGGTTCATATATTCTGCATTTAGGGTATTGAAGTATCTATGATCATTTGCAGAGTTGGCTGTTAATACTGATCAAATTGATGGATACGATCATCTTGGAACAATGTAATTTGTTATGAATGTATAATTCTGTTTAAAAAGTGAGTAGTGGAATACAGTTAACTTTTAGTTAAAATGATGACGCCGGTCCTGTCCACAACAAATATCAAACTTGATTTAACTTTCTGGCAGCACAGACAGAAACCCAGTCTTATTATATCAAAAAACATGAACAAAATCATTGTGCAAAAATTAGAATGACGCCCATTACCTATTTAATCTGGTCCATATATTCTACACGTAGGGCATTAATGTAACTATCATCATTTACAGAGTTATCATCATCAATAAAATATGTTATGAATGTATTAACCATTTAGAAAGTGAGTAGTTGAAGACAGTTCGCTTAAAAATAAAATTATAAGACCTGCGCTGTATTACTTTAAATTGTCAATCATGCCATTTCAAAACCTCATATATTCTTTTCATGACATGGTGCAGCTCGAAATTGTTCTGCAATTCTATTTTTTTTAAATACCGACAACTAAACCAATTAAAACAATGATTACGATAAGCTGGAGTTGGTAAATAACCCTAGCACAGATAATCTCCAAAAAGGCAAATAGAAGGTTGCTATCATGATATCGTTTTGTAGGATAATGTTAAGGGGTAGTACTTTCACTATGAAAATGCACAGATGTAACAGGTATACTGCTACAAATCCAGTCATCAGAACCAAGTATGATCATCTAATAGAAACACAGTTTTAAAAAATGCTACAGGGGGGTGGGCAGGTGTATTTGACCTGGTACATATTAAATCAAATCTTTTGACGTTTTGGTATTGCTGACTAGACTATTCTAAGTTAAGACAAGTATACTTCGAAAATACTACTAAAAAGTTTGTTTTAGTTTGCAAAAATTATGATAATGACCATAACCTATTCAATCTGGTGCATATATTCTTCAATCTGAATGTAGGGCATTGATGTAACTATCATCATTTACAGATTTGGCTTTAATTACTGATCAAATTGATGGATACGATCATCTTGGATCAATGTAATTTGTTATGAATCTATAAATCTGTTTAAAAAGTGAGTAGTGGAACACAGTTCACTTTTAGATAAAATGATGACGCTGGTCCTGTCCACAGCAAATATCAAACTTGATTTAACTTTATGGCAGCACAGACAGAAACCCAGTCTTATTATATCAAAAACCATGAAAGCCATCATTGTGCAAAAATTAGAATAACGCCCATAACCTATTCAATCTAGTCCATATATTCTGCATGTAGGGCATTAATGTAACTATCGTCATTTACAGAGTTGGCTGTTAATACTGATCAAACTGATGGATATGATCATCTTGGATCAATGTAATTTATTTTGAATGTATAATCTTATATAAATCTGTTTAGAAAGTGAGTAGTGGAACACAGTTCACTTCAAAATCAAATTGTATGACTTGGCTGCCCACAACAAATATTTACAAGGAAATTGTCAATCACGGCATTTCAAATCATTCTATATTCTTGTCATGACATGGTGCTTCTCTGATATTCTCTAATTCTAAAAAAAAACATTAAAATGATTTCTTACACTAACAACTAAACCAATTAAAACAATGATAAGCTGGAGTTGGTTAATATCCCTAGCATAGATAATTTCCAAAAAGGCAAATAAAAGGGTTGCTACCATGTTATTACTGTATACCATGTTATTGTTTCATAGGATAATATTAACGGGTGGTACTTTCACTATATCAATGCACAGATGTTACAGGTAAACTTCTACGAATCCAAGCATCTAAACCAAGTATGATCATCGAATAGAAACATAGTAACAATGCTACAGGGGGTGGGCAGGTGCATTCAACCTGGCACATATTGAATTATATTTTTTGATCTTTTAGTATTGCTGACTAGACAAGTCTAGGTTAAGACAAGTACTGGCCTAGAACTTCCGGAATACTATAAGGTTGCTTTAGTTTGCAAAAAAATACTAAACTAAACTAGGCTATGAAAAGTTCTGGCCAAGAGCTTCCAGAATTAATACTATCACCTGCGTTTGATAACAATTTTCTGGAGTTCAAAGAAATTGTTCCTATAGAAAATGTCCTAGGATGGATAAAGTAGGGGGGGGTCAACTTTATGACTTATCCGATTGACACTGTCATTATTGGTGTGCACAAACGCTTCTTGCAGTCTTCATGGCTAATCCTAGTCCCATTCCCTGAAATCAGGGTCTCTTTGCCTTCCAGAAAAACATTCCAGGCCAATAACAATATGCTACGGGCTGCAGGCTATTACTTATGTTTACCTAGACTAGTTGTCAATTTTCAGAGGGGATCCAAATTTGAGACTTGAATTAGTATGTGTGCAGTAGGGACAGTTTAAGCAGTGGTCTTTCATTTGCTTCTGGAGGGGCAATGATTTTGCTCCAGAATGGTTCAATAAGGATATCCTAGGGTGTAAAACTTATTCATTGAACAAGATGCACAGTTTCACACTGCAGTGACATTTACAGTAACTACAGCATTACTAACGGATCAACGTATTGAACAATCGTACTGTCATGGGTAAAGTTAACATAACTTTGAATATTACCATTATTAATTAGAGGATCATTATTGCTAGCTATATCAAAAATGTGAGATCCTATATAAGATTTAATTTTTCAAAAAAACAAACATTTAGTTTTGTCAATATTCAGGGACAATTTATTTGTTTTTAACCAGTCAGATATATTCTTAAGCTCATTATTTAGGTGCAATCCCTAATGCAATCCCTCGTATTCCACATTGATGTAGTTTACATAAAAGTATTGAGTAATCCATAGAATCAAATGCCTTAGATAAGACTAAGAAAACCGCTATTATATGTTTGTTAGCTTGAAACGAATCTAATATTTTTGTTGGACTTTTAAAAGGACATGTTCACAGGAAAATAGCCATATCAAGGGTCACTTAAAATATTGTTGATATTAAACAAATTTATATAACCGGTTAGCCGTTCAAGTAATGTAGGATCCTCTTTCTTAAACACAGGGATTACTTTAGATTCTTTAAGTTTTAAGGGTACTTTACCTGATACAATGGACAGATTAAATACATGAACTAACGGCAATGCAATGACATGGACAACCCACTCAACAACTTTATCGATTCCACAACTTGCATTACTTCTAAGGTTTTAACTGACACCAATTAAAACAGTCATATGTATAGGTGATAAAAAGAAGGAATCAACAACACTTATTCGACAACAAAAATGAGAAGAATAAATAGGTTGTGGTACCGTTTTTCTAAAGTTACTAAAATATTTATTGAATTGATTTGCTATTCAAGAGGCTCAGTAAATAAATTGTTGTTACATTAAAGCGTTTTGGGCTTTGACTTTTCTTTTTGCCAATTAATTCATTAATTGTTTTGCAGGTCTTTTTAATACTATATCGATTCAATTGTGACACGTTTTTTAATATTCTTGATGAGCTCTAAGGGCATTCATAACTTTATTTTTAATCTTTTTAGATTATTTCTCATCACTTGTACGTCTAGTTTGACAAAATATTTTAAAACATTTATTATTTTCTATTGGTAGCCCACGGTTTTTTTCTTTCTCTCTTCTCTCTTTTTTGTTGATTTCTCTTTTTTGTTGATATGAGAGGAAAATTTTTATCATACAATTTGAGGAATATGTTCATAAATAAAGTATAAGCTTTATCAGCATCCATAGTACATCACTCCAATCCACATTACTTAATTCAACAAAAAGCTTTTAACCTTTAAATCATTGATGAAAATAAAATTGCACTAAATCATTTTTATAGACACCTCACTTATAGCAAAAATTGGCATGTGATCAGTAATTGAGAAATACAACACACCTTGAGTAATATCATTGTCATTCGTAATATGTTATCAATAATAGAAAGAGATGAGTTGGTTACACGGGTTGGTAGGTCAATTTGAATCTAAAAGCCGTGTGACGCAATTTTGTTTATTACAATAATAATCAAAAAATCAAAATTATAGTCTCTAAAGAGATAGATTTGTTTAGTTTTTTTTTTTTTTTTTTTTTGGGGGGGGGGGGAGGGAGGGGGTAAGAGGACACTTTTTTTTGGTCTCGAAATTTGACAATTTGACATTTTGCTCCGTAGGGGGGGGGGGGGGTAATGTCACTTCTTTAGGTCAACCATTGGCATAATTTTATTTTATTTTTTAATTTAAAAAAAAAAAAAAAAAAAAATCCTCAAAAGGGGGGGGGGGGGGGGCAGGGGGTTGCTCAAAAATACACACATAAAAAAACCAAGGGGGGGGGGGGTTTAACCCCCCAACCCCCCCCCCCCCCCCCCCTGCGTACGCGCCTGACTAAATCCATAGCATTTTCCAACACCAAGGTTGTTTTAGTTTGATTGCACCCTTCTGCTTATCACCACAGTTACCAGGCTTCTTTTAAAGTCTTCTTTTTGACCATGTAGACGACGACCTCTTCATTCTTGAGTACTGTACCAGCACTTCATTGTCTATGGCTCTGGACAGGGTAAGATTGGGCTCTACCTCATATACATGTATATGTGTATCTTTTCTATCTCTATTCTTACTTAAAATCGGCAGCATCATCAAGTTTGCATAAGTGTGATTGCTTCCTTCTGCTTATCACCAAACTCACTAGAATTTTTCCAAAGCCTTCCTTTCGACCATGTAGATGAACTCCTCACTCTTGAGTGCTTTACCAGCACTTCATTGTCTATGGCTCTGGACAGGATAAGATTGGGCACTACCTCCTATCGATTTCATTTCTATCTCTACTTTTACTTTCTCGCATTTTCTTCATCTCTTTCCATATCCTACTTAAAGACCAAGCAGTTACTAACCTCTTTTCAGATATTTGGACACTCCAACCCATGTCCTCCTTTTTGTTCTGGTTTTCAAGGTTGTCTCTTCCACAGTGTGATCCATGTGACGATGATGTTGAAAGAAGCTTTTGTTTGGAATCACTGACAACTCTCATGGAAACTGTTTGACACTTGAATTATGAAGACCCAGGCATCTGGTTTGACACTGGACAGATGAGAAGCAAGTTTCATTGAGTCAGTATGGTAAGATAAGCATGTTATTTAGCATTTTTTGCCTGTCCAAAAATATGTCCTCGCAGGAATTAATGTAGAGGTCTTGGAAGTATGTAGAATACAACACCAAAAATGTCCTGCACTTTTTTATATATATTTTGGCCGAGTTTGGGGGTAGGGAAAGCTCAAAACATGAAAATGCATTCTACATATGCCTGCAACACGGTAAGGATACATAGCTTTGAGTCGGTAGGTCTTTACTTTCTCTTCTTTCCCTCCTTACTAACTACCATTCCTTTCTATAACCAGAGGCTTATTGCAATATTTGCTGGCCACCAATATAGTAGAATAGAATGAGAGCACAGAGTTAGCATAGCTTTTTTTGTTTAATAAGATTTTTCAAACAATCTACATTCATCAACTCTATTGATTGTTATACTTGCTTGATATGTTTTCACTGTGTGATCGGAGACATCCGCAGTTAAAACAAAACAAAACAATACTTGTGAAGAAATGAGCTTGTATTTCCCTGTTAAGAAAAATATATTTGTCATCTCAAAGCCAGACATGGCATGCTTGAACAGAAGTGAAGGCTTTATTATCATACTTCCTTTTGCAAGGTATCTCACTGTTACAAAGCAATACAGAACAGCAATTGTGATGGTCAAAATCAAGGCTAATCATTAATGCAATTTAACCTCATGGCATCTGTAACCACCAACTAAAAGGGAGCATTAGCATTACATGTGACTGCAAATTGTATTTGCATATATTCAAATGGACACAGAGAGATGAGCTACAATCTTTTCTCTTTCTGTATAAGGACAATAGTTCAGATACAACGTGCATTTCAGCATGTACCGTATATACAAATGCAAAATTGCAAATAAAACTGATATTAACCAACTTTGTGGTATAGTCCTACTGAGTCTGAGGCTTAGAAATGACTATCAAAAGATCCAACACAATGATGTGTGTTCATTGTGGAATGTCCTAGTAGGTATGAGGCTTACATGACACCAATTATTATCAGCATACACATTGTATAAATCAGATTTGGTCACTATATTAGATTCAATATATTTTTTATTCACTATCAATGTGAAAGTGCTCAAAAGTTTGAGGATATTGATGATTGCTAGCATGAACCAAATCAGATGAGATGATTTGTTAAAGTCCTCATGACTCTGAGGCTTACAATGTAGATCAAAGATCTCATGCAGTGACATGTGTGATAAATGATTATCAGCATAAAGACCTAATACATTAAAGGCACACTGTCCTACTTGTAGCTACTTGCTCGCTCTATATAGAAAACTTCCCCAATCGGTGCCTGTTGGTCCTCCATGATCCTCTTTTTCTTATGTTAAATGAGAGCTGAGTTAATGAGATAGCCACCTGTCACAGTGACCTCGCTGGCTCGCTTGGTGGTCTAATCCCTTCTGGCTAAAGTAGTAAAGCCTGCCTTTAAGATGTGGTCAGTATAAAGATGAAACTGATTCACAAGCTTCACAAAAATCCTCATGAGTCTGAGGCTGGGAAGACACCTGTAATTATCAACAATCTGATGAACCTGCATGGATTCAGTACATTTAAATGTGATCAGTTCACAGATAGAACTGATTCACTGGCTTTGTGAAACTCCTCATGCAACTGAAGGTTCACAGACACTTTTGATAGACAGGTGTGAAAGACCAATGCACCTTGATGTGTTCAGAATGCAGATAAACTGCATGACTGACAAGAACATTTATCCAGAGCATAATTTGGTACATGTCCCTCCAACTACTTACTGTGCATGCTACTCCATTCTATAAGGATTATCTTAATTGGGGAGGCGAGTTGGTTCAGTCGGTAAGGCCTGTTGAACCAAAGATCTCGGGTTCGAATCCAACCCAGACTGATGACTAAAGTCTGCGTTGTGTATTAACGTGCCCCTCCCATTGTTTCATTGCCGCAGGCTATGTTAGTGGAAAGCACTCCATGCATATCGGATAGGACGTTAAATGGAGGCTCCATGTAGAGGAGAGTCACCACCTTTGCACATTAAGAACCCACTGCACTGTTCGTATAAGAGTAGGGGGAAACCCCGGTGTAGTGGTCTATGTGCACACCTCCAATCAGTTTTACCGAGAGGCCGGGTTACAGTGATTCAGTTCGCTTTTCGCCTCCCTGGCACAGGCGACGCCAAATTAATGATAAAATTAATAAAAAATAATAAAATAAATAAACAAGTATTATAGCTCTTACTTCACATGTTGATCCTAAACTGTGTAGCTGTTGATGAGCACACTTTCCATTTATAAACTTTTCATGAGGGGCCTGCCGGTTGTACCAAAGACAAGAAGGACGAATGTAAACATATAAGCAAAAGCCTTATATACAGGATATTGCATGAAGGTATTCAATTGCATATCCTCAATGAACACTTTGTACTGACAATACCTCAGAAGTCTCACAAATATTATCCTACATGCTTTATGGCCAATTGGAAGTGCAACAGGTCCTTATGAAATGAGTGACCAAGTCAGCTCAGTCAGAAGAGTGTCTGCCTGTCAAACCAATGATCATGGATTCCAATCCAACCCAGGCAGATGACTGAAGGCTTAGTTTATTATTGTTAGGACCCTCCCTTATTTCCATAGACTCGGCCTATGTAATGATGGAAATTGGAAAACATTTCATCCTACAGATAGGATATTAAAGGGCTAATGTGGAAGAGCCAGCACCTGTGCATGTTCACACTCCAATGTACTCTCCATAAAAGAGCAGGAGGAAACAGGAATGAAGTACCTGCTCATCCTAAGATGTACGTTAAACACCTGAGAGGTAAAGTTCTCTCCAAGGCAATAGTATATCGTATCAGGTCATCCTGTCACATAATTATCCAGGAGTGGTAGAGCACATTATGCCATATCCTTCAGTTCAATCTGTAAGAATGCCGAAGCATCATTGAAGAGGTTCATCGAGTCCATTAGGCCAAATGTTGTGACTCCGTATTCAAATATATTTTGTTGTGAGACTCATGGCTTCAAAAGACAGCAGGCTTGTCAGAGCTGGGAGTGAAGCTTAGCCGTAGATGGAAGAGTGGCAGTACTACCGGTCGACATAATGGGAATATGCATAGAAGATAATTCTCTTCAAGGAATGTTCAGACTACAGTATAAACAATAAGATTAGTTCCTGTCATCTGAATCTGAAGAATCCAATGAAAAGAACCAAGGGGAGGATGATGCTGCAGACCAAGAAAAAGGAATTCTTTGTGAGCTTACTCAGAAAACAAGATAAAGGATTCATCTTCTTCAAAAGATCTCTGTGTTCACATCAACGTTTCAAGACCTTTTCAACACATCGCCAAATGAGTTATTCAACAAAGCATAATAATCTGTAGATACCCCAAGGAAGAGAGAATTAGCAAAATTACAGCATCAACGAATCAGCATGGCCAGCAATGACACAAAGCATCAGATCTACCCAGATCAGACCCCCAAGAGAACAGAAGAGCAGATGAATCACAAGCCACCTCTCAACAACAACCTACCAATCATGCCAAGTGGAAATTACCAGTCATCTGATGAAGCCTGCCATCACTGTTGTCAAGAGTCTCATTCAACAAAGAAATCTGAATGTGTCACCAGACTTGTTTTAATGATATAGCATATTGGGAGCCATCGATTCAAATCATTCTCTTGACATGATAGAGAATTGCATTATCCTTTTACTGACTTTTGGTCTGTACCCCTCGTATCAGAACCCTGTACTTTCAAAGACCTCAAAGGATTCAACACCAATGCCCGATCATGCATCTTGCACTGGACAGGGCCACCCCTTCTTTTAATTCATTTAGTTCTTTTTCATTCTCAAAGAATGATAGAGCATATTAGGCCATATCCCTTCATTCTCTAAGAATGTGTAGCACATTATGACATCCCATTATTTTAATTATATTTAATTATTTTTAATTCATTTAGTTCTTTTTCATTCTCAAAGAATGATAGAGCATATTAGGCCATATCCCTTCATTCTCTAAGAATGTGGAGCACATTATGACATCCCATTATTCTCTAAGAATGTGGAGCACATTATGACATCCATTCATTCTCTGAGAATGTAGAGCACATTAGGCCATCCCATCATTTCATTCTAAAGGAATGATAAAACACATTAGGCCATCGCTGTACTTCATTCTCTAACAACAATATATACGTAGCATATTGGGACATCAATTTATTTCCTTCTTTCATAACGAGAGAGACTAAAAATGCTTAGAGTGGGAGAGATATAGCAAGCTTTCTGGATGGGTGGGGGGGGGGGCTGAGAAGAGAGAGAGTGAGAGTGAGACAGAGAGTTAGGGAGGAGGTAATGAAGGGAGAGGAAGATAGAAAGAAGAGAGATAAAGAGACAGGGAGATAGAGAGTTAGGGAGAGGGGTAAAGAGAAAGGGAGAGCGGAGGAGAGTAGAGAGGGGGAGGGAGAGAGGAGAGAGAGAGATAGGGAGATAGAGGGTAATGGACGGGAGATAGGGAGGGATGATAGGGAGGGGGCTGGGGGCCTGATCAGGTAAGTACAAATAGCTTCTACAATATCATAGGGATCGGAGCAAAATAATTTTGGTGAATAACAGGCAGATGCTAAGACATGACTCTTATCATATTGGATCTTAGAAACTTGTACCATCTGTTCCGTACCTAACCTTTTGTTTGATGAGTCAGAGTAATTTAGGTGCCATCCAGCTTCCAGGAGAGAAGTCAGTGAATTCAGACAAGGGCTTCTTTCTGCATCATCCAATCATGGACTACACTTGGGAGAGTCAACTTTGAAGCGGAACATTAAGGAGAACGTGGGTGAGTGTTGTCCAGATATCTGTTGAAGAGTTTCGTTTCTTCTTGGCCTTTACTTAGGCGAGGCGTCAAAAATAAATATACCAGCCAGCGGCAGCTAACTGCACTTGTGCGTCCGGGCTGCATTTTTTAAATTAGCTCAGCCTGCTACCGCTGGCGGTAGGAAATGGCATTCAAAAGCATGCGCCGGCTGCTGCCTTTCGAATGGAAACCGAGCCTCAGATCCCAGCCTGGCGCAAGCCGGCTGGGCTAATAAGTGAAAAATAATTGCCCCAGCCAGGCTTCGGCCGTAATTGCAGCCTCGATGCGCCAATACGTGAGGCGGCAGCCTGCTGGTATCGATATTTTTGACGCCTCGCCTTAGGATATCCTATGTCCTATTTTTCCTCTCCATTCTTTTTCTTTCCTATTATTTCCTTTCATTTCCTTCTTTCTCATTGTTTTCCTTCTTGTCCTTCCCTTATAATCCTCTTCACCCATTCACTTTCTTTGCATCTGTCCAGCATAACGCCACTCTGTCACCATTATTGAGAACCGTGACATATACTTATATAGACAATTCAATTCCTACATGTGTCAGGACAAACAGTTTGTGAAGAGACATTGTGATGAGGGCGAGTGTGGTGCATTTCAGGTACTCATGTATACATGTCAAACACAAAGATGTGTGTTACTGAGTTGAACACATAGTCTGATACTTCAGGCTTTCCCCTGTTTCATTTTGGTTACTAGTAGACCTCTGAACGGAAAGCAGATCTGCATGCAAACAATGATTCTCCATGCCAAATATGATTTTGCTTGATTGTACATGGAGTGTACATACAAAACAAGGCACTTTGTATTCACCCAAACGGGAAAAAATCTTAGGGAACTGCTGAACTTTTGCAGTATCTTGTATGAAATGTATGTCATTGAACATTGGTGGCTAAAAAAGCATTAGCCAAAGTTCCCCCACTCCTTGAGGTTCATCCTTGAAACCTGACAGGCCTTTTATTCTCATCTCATGATGAAGTGATGTCTATGAGACAAACTATTAATCAATGCCTTGGCTACTCGAAGCTAAGAACTACTCAAGCGATCTGGCGGTGTACTAACTTGTCCGCTTCTGGTTCTGGCTTAGATGTAGTTGAGCTCGATGCCTAAGTGTCCTTCATGGATTTTGTTTAGCATGAACCTCTTCATAGTAGGCGGACTGCAAAAACAGACAAGTTGACTCCCTGACTAAAGCTACAAGGTTAACAGAAGACAGGAAGGTGTGGCAAGCCATAGTGAAACAGAAGCCATCATACATCCCAAGTGATGGTGTGGACGGCTTAAGTCAAGTCAAAGTCTTCATAGTAGTGGGAACCACTATTTTGCTGCCTTTGAAGATGATGCGATCTGCTTCAGAGAGCTCACTCCTGATGTTCCAGTTTTCCCTGACTCTAACTGGACATTACTGCTTCGTTTCTGACTAACCATCTCTTGCAGATGATCATCTTTCTTTGTCTCTTCGACAAACTTGATTTTATTTCTTCGATGTAACTGGTATGCTCTTGACAATAGCATCTACTTAGACTCTGATATCTACTGCTCTGGACAAGGTATCAGCAGTACTTTCCAGGCTTGTACAAGACCTTGAGACCATATCTCTGCATAGGGGACAGTCGCCCAGTGACTTGAAAAACAGTGGAATAAGTAGCTTGTGATAAGTCTCCACTTCTACTTGTTGTCTATAGATGTATTGATGGAATCTTGCATATGTGATTGCCAGTAGTTCTTTCTCGATCTGTGCATATCTAATATTTGCATCAGTTATTGATCTAGATGCATATGCGATCGGGACCCAATTTTGATCATATTACTCAGTAGCACTGCACCAATACCATCCTTTGATGCGTCTGCTGACAGCTTGGTTGGTTTGCGACATGCATGTTGAACAGGATGTGCATTCTCTCTCAATATGATGTGGTGTTTACCAGGAAGACAATCTAGACCTACAAACACATCTTGATAGTCTTGAACTACACTTTTACACGTTCCTTGTTCAGTTTGTGTTTCAACATGATACATTCGTTTCACCAGAGTCAATTCTGCGCTCGTCCATAATCCTAACAAAGGCTGACGATTTCTAGGAATGACTCGACACAGCACACTGTTTTTTGATCCCTTTGTACTCAACTTGTACACAACAAAGACCTTTGACCGGGATGGCTGTTTTATAATAGCCTGTCAACTTCACTTTGGCTTTTTGCAGCTTTGATTTAAGTTTCTATTTGTGAAAGACTGCCTCAGGAAGAAGATTTGCCTGAGCACCAGTAGGAATCTTGAATTCAACCGGCTGGTCATGGACTAGTAGATTGACTACTATCCATTCTTCCTTGGATTCTTTCGATCCGACAGAGCAAATCATGACCTTCTGAATCTACCTCCAAGTGCTGCAGTTCATTGACCTTGGCTACTGCATGGGGTTCTACAACATTTAGCAAAATGGTTTCGCTTACTGCACTTCTTGCATGTTTGACCTAGTGCAAGACATTTGTCTTTGCTATGACGGTTTCCACACCTGCTACATGCTTTGTTAGTACGACCTTGAGGTTCTGACTATTTTGACGTTAAACTAGGAAAATTCTTCTTAGTCTTGCTGAAAGAATCTACCAGGATTGAGGCTTTTTCCCCTGCGGAACTCAATGCTTGTGCCTGCGTTCGAGTTTGTTCAGCCATACGCATACATGCAACGTTTTATCCAATGTGAGATCATCTCACCTCGTCTCTTATATCATCGTCTAAAATATACCACAGATAATTCAGTCCGAGATAAGACTCTCTTTCAACATGGAAAACTCACACAACTGAGCATGACTCCGCAATTCTGTTGCGTACTGATCAAAAGTGTCATGCACTAACTGAGATCTTGTGATGGGGGGGGGGGGGGTAGAAAGCACTACAAAAAATAAAAATTTTGCCCCCAACATTAAAACAAAAAAAATGGTTTACTTTTTTTTCGGGGGTGGGGGCGGGGGGGGGGGTCAGCCCAAGGGGGGTTAAACCCCATAACCTTCCCCTAGATCCACCCCTGCTGATTTCTTTCAGTTACATTCATAATGTGCTGTTAATCAGAAAAGACTATCAGGAACATCTTAATACTTTAAAAATCCTGTACGTATACCAAGACATATCAATATTGTTCCTGATGATGCATGTCATGATTATTTCACTGAACTTTATTCACCCCAAGATGGATTGAGGGGGGGGGGGGGGTAGAACTTGTGCATCCCAAGATTGAAGGGTGTGGAAACTTATTCAACTCCAGATGGTTTGGGATTGAAAGTACATGTGTTCCATCATGGAAAAGGGAGAGGGTAATTAAAACTTATGCCTCCCAAGATTTAGGGGGGGGGTTGAATCTCTTTCACCCCCAGACAGTTGAGGATGGAAACTTTCGCATTACAAAATCCAAAAATTGATGGGAGATTAAAATTTTAGAATCACATGAGATGGGAGAGCTAGGGGAGGGGGTCAGTAAACTTTAGAACCCGTAGTGAATGATAGTGAATGGGAGTGAGATGAAAAGTTATGCATCCAATATTGATTAAACTTCTGCATCCAAAGTGTTAGTTGGGGATTGGAATGTATGCATCCCGGCCATGATCGGGGGATGATCAAAATGTATTCACCCCAAGTTAAATTGGGGGGGGGGGGAGTTCACAGACGAGTGGAGTTAGGAGAGCAAGTGACAACATGTGATATTGCATAATTCAGCTGCTGTAGATTCACATAGTATGCATTCACTTACAGAAATAATTATAAAATCCCACTTTGCAACACATTCAAAGTACATCAGGATTATTAAGAATTAGCATATCCATGTTTAGAACTAGCTGATATTTTCCTTCTAAAACATCCCTTCTGCCCCAAAGTGAACTACCTAGTGCTCTAAGAAGGACATAATGTATACCAAGACATATCAATAGTGTTTGCAAGCAAGATTGAATCTTTGTCTAGCTTTCTGATGTTGCATGTAGTGATTATTTCATCACCCTCAAACAAAGCAAGCATTAATGAGCAAGTCTGCCCAATAAACATTATTAAGCACAGTGCCCTGTTCTGTGTTTTTTGTTTTTGAGGGGGGGATTGGAGATTGAAAATTTTCAACCCCAAGCTGGATAGGGGATTGGAAATTGTTCATTGCAAAATGAATGTGGTGGGCTGAGATGAATGCATCCAAAGATTAATAGGAAATTAAACTTCTGTGTCTTAAAATGGTTGGGGATTGATATTTGTCCACATCATTATGGGTTTGTTTTGTTTTGTATTTGTTTTGGGGAGGGGTGGAAAATTATGCAACCCAGGATGGTTCAGGATTAAAAGTTCATGTTTTCCAAGATTGAGAAGGGGGAAGGCAATTGAGACTCCCTAGATTTAGGGCAAGGGGGCAATCTCCCAAGACAGTTGGGGAGGGGGAATTTTTCCATTTCAAAATCCTAAGAAGATGTGGGATTGAACTTCTACATCCCAATATGGTTAGGGGGTTGGGACATATGCACCCAACATTGATTTGGGAATGGGAAGGATTTTTCTTATGGGGGGATATTGGAACTTGTGCATCCCAATATTGATAGGGAATGAAAACTTATGCAACCCAAGATTGATGGGGAATGAAAACTTGTGCATCCCAAGAATGATGGGGAATGAAAACTTGTGCATCCCAAAATTGATGGGGAATGAAAACTTGTGCATCCCAAGATTGATGGGGAATGAAAACTTGTGCATCCCAAGATTGATGGGGAATGAAAACTTGTGCATCCCAAGATTGATGGGGAATGAAAACTTGTGCATCCCAAGATTGATGGGGAATGAAAACTTGTGCATCCCAAGATTGATGGGGAATGAAAACTTGTGCATCCCAAAATTGATGGGGAATGAAAACTTGTGCATCCCAAGATTGATGGGGAATGAAAACTTGTGCATCCCAAGATTGATGGGGAATGAAAACTTGTGCATCCCAAGATCGATGGGGAATGAAAACTTGTGCATCCCAAGATTGATGGGGAATGAAAACTTGTGCAACCCAAGATGATATTGGATCAAATGTTTTTGTAACCCAAAATACTTCTTCATACCAATATAGTAGGGGGTCGGAACATATGCACCCAAACATTGATTTGGGAAAGGATTGACTTTTGTTGCAATCCCAAGATGAATGTGGGGGAGGGGGCATTTAAACTTGTGCACTCCAAGATTGATTGGGGGCAATTGAAACTTATGCCTCCCAAGATTTAGGGGGGGGGTAATTGAATCTGTTTTCATCCCAATTTCAAGACTGTTGGGGAAGGGGAACCTTTAAATCCCAAAGTGAATTGGAATGGGATGGAAACTTATGCATCCAATATTGGAGGATGGAACCTCTGTATCCAAAGTTAGTTGGGGAGTGGAATGTATGCATCCTAACATTGATTTGGAGAGGACTGAAATTTATTCACCCCAAGATGAATTGAGAGGTGGGGGTGGGGATCAGAACTTGTACATCCCAAGATTGATGGGGATGGAATTTAATTCAACTCCAGATGGTTTGGGCTTGAAAGTTCATGTGTCCCAAGATAGAAAGGAGAGGGGGTAATTGAAACGGAAGCCTCTCAAGATTTAGGGGGGGGGTGAATCTCTTTCATCCCAATGCAGTTGATGGGAACTTTCACATCCCAAAATCCAAAGACTGATTATGGAATTGGACTTCACAATCACAAGATGATTATGGGTTTGAAACGTATGCACCCTAAGGGAGAGGATTGAGATTTTACAATCCTAAGATGGGATGGTGGAGGGGGGGGGGGGACTTTTCTATCCCAAGACGAACGGGAGTGAGATAAAAAAAACTTATGCATCACGACATTGATTGGGGGAGGATCACAATTTCTTCACCCTAACTTGTGCATCCTAAGTTTAATGGAAGGGGGGGGGGGGCAGTTGAAAGTCACTTTGATGTGTAGAACTAGGCTATAATTCCCTTCTATAAAAGAAATATAATGATTCATTTGCATACTAAATCAGTTATTTCCCTTCTGCCTTAAAACTGTTGTGTACTTACTTAAATGACTTTTACATCAAAAATTTGAATGTTGAGAGGTGGAAACATATCAAGCTCTTCCTGCAACAGCAAACTTGAAATTTCACCTTGCATACAAAGGTCTGACAACCCATGTTTCCAGGTAGAGACAATTCTAGTCATTATCCTCCATTTAATGATAGATTATAAACCTTTTTCTCTTCTCTATTGTAGCTACACCTTGTCCATTAAAAGGCACAAAGGCTTCTTCTTTAATACTCAAAGATTTTCAGTTGCTAAATCATAGATTCTTGCGTCACTGACCAGGTCTAGTGTGGTGAAGTGCCGGGAGAGACGCGGATTATCACTCAGGCAACTCTTTACATCACCGAGATTAACAATCCCTCAAAGAGGAAAAACATAAAGGGTTGGGCAGGGTCAGTTTCAAAATCAGAAGATCAAAATGATAGATTGGAAATGGATCACACTGATTTTGCATCAAATCTCGGCTCCAAATTTTTAGCTCAGGATATGAGCAGCTGAACGCAATGGTATAGTAGTCTGTCCTGCAAAACATGGTCCATCAGTGAGACTCCTTAATGTTTAGATGTTTTTAAAAATGGACAGCTGGACTGATGGTAGCCTTCATGAAAAAAATGCTGATATTTGGCTGTCCATTATTTCCTAGTTGACCCCAGAAAGCGTTAATTGAGCAAAGTTTGCAGCCTAGAACCGGCATCACTCTAGCTCAATTAGGATGTTCTCCAGAATTCTAAATTCTAAACAAAAAAAAGCTTCCCTATTTGGCTCTCTGCTCTGGTAGAATATACTCACATGCAGGTGATAGAGGGAGCTAGTGGTAAAGCAGTTGAAATTTCATTGCTCCTTCATCAAGCTCAACGGTGGGAGACGGCTTTAGCGGTAATGACTATCAAAAATAAAACATAATATTGCAAAGTTACAACTGAATCTGTCATATGCTAAAAGACCTAGATCATCAGCAAGGTATGGCAGACTATGATCTTCCTGCATAGCATAACTGATACTTACTTTCAATAGGTCAACTTGTATCAAAAAGACTTTATCCTAGTTCAAACCCACTTCAAAATCCGAATTGCTGAGTTCCTTTGGGCATATCTGTATTAATCTAAGCTTGTATGGGGAGGGGGGATGAATAGCAAATTTACACATCTGGGTTGCAATATTGGCTCTCACACCTGGGGATCTGGTTATGAATTATCAAGTGAGATACTATCACTTTATCAGTAATCCAAATAATATCTCTTAGCTTCATTAGATTGGGATGGTTGAATCTTCAACAGAATGCTCTTTATACTGGCCTATCGCCCTGTTCCACTACTCACTTTTTAAACAGTTTATACTTTGGTTAATTACATATATTCACCGCACAAATCAGTAATAGGGTAGCGTACTCCTAATAATCCACTGAGTCAAGCAGCTAGTTGATCTTATTTCCTGTCACTCAATGATAGGAAAGCATACTTAAAAAAAAAAAATCCTTTCGATCAGATCAGTTTCAAAATCGAATGATCAAAATGATACATTGCAAATGGATCACACTGAGTTTGCATTACATCTCGGCTCCAAATTTTTAGCTCAGAATATTGTGAGCAGCTAAATTCAATGGTAGTCCGTCCAACAAGACAAAGTCCATCACTGATCAGTGAGACTCCTTAATGTTCAGATGTTTGTAAAATAGACAGCTGGACTGATGGTAGACTGTATGAAAAAAATGCTGATATTTGGCAGTATATTATGTACCATCTAAGGACATGTATTTCAGAGTTGACCCCAGAAGGCAAAGTTTGCAGCCTGGAACCTGCATCATGCACTCTAGCTCAATTAGGATGTTCTCTAGAATCCCTCATAGCACAAGCCTATTCAAAATTCTCATCAACTAAAAAAGCTTTCCTATATGGATAGCTCTTTGCTCTGGTAGAATATACTCAAATGCAGGTGATAGATGGAGCTAGTGGTAAAGCAGTTGAAATTTCATTGCTCCTTCATCAAGCTCAACGGTGGGAGACGGCTTTAGCGGTAATGACTATCAAAAATAAAAAATAATATTGCAAAGTTACAGCTAGATCATCAGCAAGGTATGGCAGACCATGATCTTCCTACATGCATAGCATAACTGATACTTATTTCCAACAGGTCACCTTGTATCAAATAGCCTCAATCCTAGTTCAAACCTAGTTCAAAATATGAATTGCTGAGTTCCTTTGGGCATATCTGTATTAATCTAAGCTTGTATGGGGAGGGGGTATAAAGGAATAGCAAATTCACTGAAAAATATGGGTTGCAATTGGCTCTCACACTTGGGCATCTGGCTATGACTCATCAAGTGAAATACTATCAGTAATCAAAATGCTCTTTATACTGGCCTATAGCCCTGTTCCACTACTCACTTTTTAAACAGTTTATACTTCGGTTAATTACATAAGTTACCACACAAATCAGTAATAATCTGGTTATGATTCATCAAGTGAAATACTATCACTTAATCAGTAATCAAAATATTATCTCTTAGCTTCATTAGATTGGGAAGGTTGAATCATCGCCCTGTTCCACTTCTCACTTTTTAAACAGTCAATACTTTGTTTAATTACATATATGCACCGCAAAAATCAGTAATAGAATAGCGTACTCCTAATAATCAATCGAGTCAAGCAGCTAATTGATCGTATTTCCTGTCACTCAATGTTAGAAAAGCATACTTAAAAAAAAAAAAAACTTTTCAATCAGATCATTGATCATATTTTCCATGATTATGGGACTGAAAACTGTTAACTAGTTCGACACAAAACCTTCTATATTTGCTCTGATTTAACAACCATGTGACACACTTGACTCTACAAGGGGTACGTTTTGCTTGCTTTCTGATAAAGTAATGCTTTGATGACAAATCCACTTCCTAGGACAAGAAATACCCTCAAACGAATGTTGGAAAACAATTTCTAACTTGAATTAGATTTCTATTCAACAGCTGATATTGTTCAGTCTGGAAATTATAGTTTACATCGTGCTTTGCCGCCACATCATGTACCAAGTGTATCAGAAACTGCACTATGGCATACAAGATTTTCATCAGGTTCGTGTTTTTTTTTCACTGTTCATCCTGGTATAGATAGTGTTCCATGATGTTTAAATTTACATTTCATGAACCCCTTTGAATTCAGGAAGTAAGATGAGTTTGTCGTTGTCCAGAAATATTAGAATCTTTGGTGGTATAAGCCACCTACAGTTCTGAATATGTTAACATAGTTCAATGAAGTTTAAAGTAGTTTAGTATAGTTTGATATAGTTTAATGTAGTTTGATATAATTCAATAGATGTTTATTTCCATTAATATAGGTTAAATACTTTAGTTATTTAGATTAGTTTATAATATAATGTAGGTTAAACATGTAGTTTAATGTAGTTAGTAATAATGTAACGTTATATAAACTTTAATTTGTAGATAATATTTAATTCATTTTAAAATCACTTCACGTACATTAAACCTAAAAGAACTGTGGGTGGTCTAAACCGCTTTATGATTGTATCTAATATTTTTGGACAAAGAGAGGTTGGTCTTCCTTCCTGAAATTCAAAATTGGGTTCATGAATTGTAAAATTAGATGTCACTGAATACTGTTTGTATCACAACGAACAAAGAAAAACTGGCACAATAACTGAAGTCTTGTCTCACAAATGTTACGTATCACTACTGCTGATATAAGTTTGTTGGCACTGTAAATGTTAATAAACTACAAGAAAGTATTTTCTACAGTGCTGGGAATTCTCAATACCTTCCACTCTATGTACCACTCTCTGTACCATTCAATAGTTCTTTAATTAATTATCACTGGCGCAAACGTTCCTTACTCACTCATTAATTTGAGGGGGCGACTTACATTCAGTAGCTTCTATCAAGCTCCATACGAGTTACATGTACATTATTTGTGTTTTGTGCACATTCAATTTTAAAAAGAAACAAAAATTCATGTATTTGAATTTAAAACGTTTGTCTAGGGTTACTTTGAGTTTCAGAAGCAGGTGTTAGAGAATTGAAATGTTATGTTGAAAATAATGGGAAATTACATTTGATAGATAGACCAACAAAAAATCAATTCCTGATTTATCGAATTTAAAAAAGCTTACTCTAACATCTTGTAAGCAGAAAGAAATTTATAGAAAAGGCATTTAAACTTCCCATTTTGAAGTGCTTCCAAAATAATGATTTATAGGATATACATTGTTAGAATATTAAGGAGCTCCCATCTTAAATTTATTTATGCACTCTTGTGCAAATCCTATGCACTTCAGAATGAATAGTTTTATGCCAGGCATACATGATGTGGCTTAACAATGCAACATCTGTATGCATGAAATCACCATTGTTCTCCTAAGGCAGTTAAATATTTCTGAATGGGATAAGAATAATCTAATACCTGCTTCAAGCAATATCAATGAGAAACATGCTTCATATGAGAAAAATTGTACAAGGAAGAGATAAAAACCAAGCTCACTGTCTTAAAAAATTAATGGAATCTGAACTGTAGCATTTTTAAATCATTTCGAGAAATTAAGATATCATATTTTCATGAATCTTTGCTGATCTCATTCAAAATAAGTAAATATTGAATAATGAATCCTTGTTCAAGGAAAAACCTCAAAAGCAAAATAAACAAGTGGCTAGAATCGTCTCCTGGTTTTCAAAATTTGTATTGAACTCAGGGGAGGCTAGTTTTAGCCGGCCAGGCTCCCTCCGGGGATGCAACCCTAGCTTGCATCCGTAGGGGCTGTGAAGGGGGAACCCTGTTTCAGTCCTAGGATCAAGTGGCTTCGGCTCCTGGTCATACGTACATTGCTTCCAAAAAGTGCCTTATGGGCTCACCTTAACACAGCTTTCCTTGCCTACATGTAAATGCTCCACAATATTTTTGTCTTTTCCTGTAGGCTTGGCCTGCCCCGTGATGTGTCAAGTGTCTTTGGTTCCTCATTTCTTATTATATACATCTTTTATTGGTGTTAAATGTGTCCTAGGATCAAGTGGCTTCGGCTCCTGGTCATACATTGCTTCCAAAAAGTGCCTTATGGGCACACCTTAACAAAGCTTTCCTTGCCTACATGTAAATGCTCCACTTGCCCAATATTTTTGTCTTTTCCTGTAGGCTTGGCATGCCCTGTACACGTGCTGTGTCTTTGGTTCCTCTTTTCTTATTTTATACATCTTTTATTGGTGTTCAACTCAGGGGAGGCTAAAATCTGCAGTTTTAGCCGGCCAGGCTCCCTTCAGGGATGCAACCCTAGCTTGCATCTGTAGGGGCTGTGAAGGGGGGAACCCTGTTTCAGCCCTAGGATCAAGTGGCTTCGGCTCCTGGCTTTTTTATGACATAATATACATGCTATATCTAATATCTGCCCAAGCGACATTTGCTCAATGCTTTTTTTCTTCTGTCAGACATATGGCATTAAGGCGTGAGTTTGGATTGCAATTTAGGTTATGCTATGCTTTTATATATTGCGTAATATGAAATATTCTATTATACCAGTCTACTTACCGGTAGTAGTCTTGGATATATTCTGTCAACACAATGAACCTCTTGTCATGGGTGCCCCCTATAGGCCAAATAAAAAGGAAGAAAAGTTGATTATGTACTTTAAATATGAAATTATATGTATACATGTTTAAAAAAGGATGCATTCCAGTCTGCATTTGACAAGAAAATACAAAAAAAGTTCAAAATAAAGAAAAAGTAAAAAAAGTGCTTAACAGACCGGGAAAATTACAAAATGCCCAGCTGTATTTTTATTTGTTTTACTTTTTTCAAACATTTTTGTATTTGTTCAAATTTGTTGTCACTATATTATTGTGGGCGTTAAAAAAAATATGGAATGCATTCATTTATTGATATTTTTGACAACTGGTAATATTTTTGAATTACCTGGTGAGATTAAGCAAAGGCTTGAAGTGATTTTGTGATGTATAGATTTAAGATGATTTGTTATGTTACATTTTTGCAAAGACTTGTATTGCAATCCTCATTTATATCTAACTTATATTAACGGACAAAAAAAAAAAAAAAAAAAAAATCAAAATAAAGAAAATGTAAAAAAAACAAAGGTCGTTTTACAATATTGGGAAACAGCAGGCAATATAACTGCTTTACTTTTATTACTTTTTTCATACATTTTTCGTATTTATCTTTTATTTTTGTGGGATTTTTTTCCTCCAAAAAAATTGAATGTCCGAGTTAATGTGAGAGGATTGCTAACTCTTCTCTTCCTTTTTATTTGGCCTATGTACATCCTCCGTACATAGGCGCCGGAAGTGGGGGGGCAGGGGGGGGGGGCAGCTGCCCCCCCAATCAAAAAATTGGGGGGGCAAAACGCATTTTTGCCCCCGAAAAATGCCCCCCCCCCCTCAAAAAAAAAAAGCAGTAAAGGAGTAAAGATGGTTTGTATTTTTAACCCAAAAGAACATAACAATAATAAAAACCTGTATGAAATTCCATTCAAAGAAGAGGAAAGTTAACAGGAATTAAATGTCCTAAACATTGCGCATGCTACCTATATTTATCAATGGAGGTTTTTATAATAGCGATACACGCATATCGTGGACATATATTGCGAGAGAATGGGAAAGCGTGTCTGTTTTTTGTTATAGGGGTGAGAAGCTTATGAGCCCCTGAACGCTGGCGTACTGATGGGGGGGGGGTATTTTTTGTATTCGATACCAGTGATATACAAATGTTGCTGAAATGACATGATTTTCCGGTATATTTTCTCATTTTTTTTGTAAGTCATACCTTTTTATGCGTTTGTTGGAAAATTAGAAATTCCCAAATTTACAGTCGGGCGAAAAATATGCTTATTTAGAAGCATTTATGTTAGGGTCTGCAAAACGGCCGGGCTCGGGCCACCCTCAATTGTTGAAAAAGTTTGTTACAGAGAAAGAAAAAAAAGAAAGAAAGAAAAAATAAGTGACCTGCCAATGTCACAAATGAGGTATCAAAATATGCTCATCTGACCGTAATTAAACGCCTAAAACCCCAGAGCTTACGGAGGCTCCGCCCCCCAGACCCCACCAAGGGCCCTAAGGCGGTCCCCTGTATGCTCATCTGACCGTTATTAAATACCTAAAACCCCCGAGCTTCCGGGGGCTCTGCCCCCTGGACCCTAACAAGGGCCCTAAGGCGGGGCCCTGGATGCTCATCTGACCGTAATTAAATGTCTAAAACCCCAAAGCTTACGGGGGCTCCGCCTCCAGACCCCACCTAGGGCCCTAAGGCGGTCCCCTGTATGCTCATCTGACCGTTATTAAATACCTAAAACCCCTGAGCTTCCGGGGCCTCTGCCCCCTGGACCCCACCAAGGGCCCTAAGGCGGTCCCCTGTATGCTCATCTGACCGTTATTAAATACCTAAAAACCCCGGAAGCTTCTGGGGGCTCTGCTCCCTGGACTCTCCGCCAATTAGTGGCCGGCTCCCCTGTATGCTCATCTGACCGTTATTAAATACCTAAAAACCCCGGAAGCTTCTGGGGGCTCTGCTCCCTGGACTCTCCGCCAATTAGTGGCCTGCCAGTGTCACAAATAAGGTATCTAAATATGCTTATCTGACCATAATTTTAATGCCTAAAACCCCTAAACTTCTGGGGGCTCAGCCCTTTGACCCCCTACCGGGGCCCAGGCCCTGGACCCCACGCCATTTTACGCTCTACCTGATTGTTAATAATCCACTTTGAAAAACGTTCCGTGGGGCCTGCCCTGCATGTAACGTGTAAGAGTGATGGTGATGCAGATTTTTCTTCTGCCCCTCCTTCCAAACGTTTTTGCTCGTTACGTCACTGCCCCTGGAAGGTGAGCCCCCTGGAATGTTTGCCCCCCCCCCCCCCCCCAATCCCAAACTGCTTCCGGCGCGCCTGCGCGGGCATTACGGATTCTTGCAAGCATGTAAAGTGTAAGAGTGGTGGTGATGCAGATTTTTCTTCCCCCCCCCCTTCCAAACATTTTTGCTGGTTTTACGTCACTACCCCTGGAAGGTGAGCCCCCTGGAATGTTTGCCCCCCCAATCCCAAACTGCTTCCGGCGCGCCTGCCTCTGTATCTCACCTATTTATGTATGCAATAATATATATATTTTTTTTATGTCCATAACTATGACAATATATAGTTGTGTGCCCCGCAGAAGGGCATAAACAGATGCAGTGTCAACAGATACTTTTATTACACACTTAACAGTTCTTAAACTCTCTTTGACCCTTATTCCAGCCCATAAATCACTTTTTCTTTTTAAAGTAATCATATTTTGTTCTATTTCTGTATCATTTCTTGGTCCCCTCAATACACATCCAGAAAATGACAACAAATTACCAAATTGTGTTAGCACCCTTCTGTATTATGTAAATTGTCTGAATTTCTAAACAGTAATAACAGTTTTATTTGTTAATCCTTTTAATGAGAAAAAAAGTAAGAAACTGAAGAATTTACCAAACTTTTGTTAGCACCCTTCCCCCTTCAAATTTATTGACATTTTTAAACAGACTAATAAAAGCTCATAAAAACTGTGAATCATTTAAAATGTAGTTTTTGAAGCTTCTATCAACCTTGAATTTTGCTTGCGCACCAAAATTTAAGGTTGGTAGAAGATTTAAAAATACATTTTATCATTATTCCCAACCGATGAAAGTTTTCTGTACATCATTCGTTTATCCTTTTGATAAAAAGACTATTTAAGAAACTGAAAAAAGTACCAAATTTTGTTAGCACCCTTCCATCTTCTTTAAAATTGTCTTGTTTTCTCAATTTTCTAAATAGTAATAACAGCTCATTTAATAATAAAGATTATAAAGAGATGAAAAATTCACCACATTTTTTTATAACACCTTTTGGCTTTTTGTACATTGTCTGGATTTCTTAATGATAATTACTGCTTGTAACATCTCCACATTGTTTATTTATCCTTTTAATTAATAACTAAAAAAACCAAAACTGGGACCAAAGTTGAGTTAGCAGCCTTCTGCGGGGTACACAATGTTTTTTTTAGAGTACAACTCTATATGTTATATTGAAAAAAAGAGAATTTATTGTTATATTTTTGGGCATATCCACAATTGAGAACATTAATTCACGAGATGGACTATTGTACAACTTAAATCTGTGATTTTTTAGTATTTTTCTAATAACAAATTTTCGCTCTTGTAACCAACATTTTATTGGAATTATATAAAGAGCTTCTGATTTTTTGGGTGCTGAACTCGTAGGAGGACCAAAATGAAGATTTTTAGCCAGCCAGGCTCCCGTTAGGGATGACACCCTAGCTTGTTTCCGAAGGGGCTGTGAGCCCTAGGATCAAGTAGCTTCGGCTCCTGTTTTTTTTTACGAGTATACATATTTGTTGTTGTATAAAGCAACTTTGACATTGTATATCAGTGAAGTACTGGGTATCAAATGTTTGCCACAGTTATCTCTCTTTGTTGTATTACCAGTAAATACTTGCAATGTGTGATACTCATTCTTGATCTCTGTAATATTTTGTTCTGTTTATATATTTTGCTCTTGGTATTGAGCTATCAAGGGGAGGCTGAAATTTTCATTTTGTTTGTTGACTCGATCATTGCATGTTAATGTACCTTTATTGTGGATATGCCCTTTACATTTTATATGTGGCGCTTGATCTGCCTCATTTGTATACATTGTACAATCAGTAGGTTGAATGGTCTGTGCCTGTTTTATCTACTTCCAACAACAGGAAACCATGTACATCTCTGTGATGTAAAGAAAAGTGAGATATTTTTTAAAATATATTTACATTTTACGTGACGTTCTCGTGTCATATTGGTCAGATTATATATGGCCATAAGTTATTTTCCCACACATATTATGGACAGTTTATTTTCGATATATTCATATATTTACATATCATATACATCTTGTGTCATATTGGTCAGATTATATATGGCCATTTGTTATTTTCCCACACAGGGATATGTATTATGGACAGTTTATTTTCTATATATTCATATATATTTACATATCATATACATATTTCATATGACAAGCTTATTTGACGATTTGCCTACTTGTGTACCTCCCATGTTCATTTCATATTGACAAGAGTGTTATTGTATTACATTTATATTTTATGCAACAAGCTTATCTGTGAATAAGACTTCTTTGTGTATCTTCCACGCTAATGGTCGAATAAGTTGTGTCTATGTGCCAATTTCCACAGTACTGCGTGGCAGTTTGGAACCCCTGTATACTAGAGTACAACTATTTTGATGAGAGTTTATTGAAATACATTTATATATATACAAAGCTTATCTGTGAATAAGACTTCAATGAGAGTTTATTGTAATACATTTATATTTATACAAAGCTTATCTGTGAATAAGACTTCAATGAGAGTTTATTGTAATACATTTATATTTATACAAAGCTTATCTGTGAATAAGACTTCAATGAGAGTTTATTGTAATACATTTATATTTATACAAAGCTTATCTGTGAATAAGACTTCAATCAGAGTTTATTGTAATACATTTATATTTATACAAAGCTTATCTGTGAATAAGACTTCAATGAGAGTTTATTGTAATACATTTATATTTATACAAAGCTTATCTGTGAATAAGACTTCAATCAGAGTTTATTGTAATACATTTATATTTATACAAAGCTTATCTGTGAATAAGACTTCAATCAGAGTTTATTGTAATACATTTATATTTATACAAAGCTTATCGGTGAATAAGACTTCAATGAGAGTTTATTGTAATACATTTATATTTATACAAAGCTTATCTGTGAATAAGACTTCAATTAGAGTTTATTGTAATACATTTATATTTATACAAAGCTTATCTGTGAATAAGGCTTCAATGAGAGTTTATTGTAATACATTCATATTTATACAAAGCTTATCTGTGAATAAGGCTTCAATGAGAGTTTATTGTAATACATTTATATTTATACAAAGCTTATCTGTGAATAAGGCTTCAATGAGAGTTTATTGTAATACATTTATATTTATACAAAGCTTATCTGTGAATAAGGCTTCAATAAGAGTTTATTGCAATACATTTATATTTATACAAAGCTTATCTGTGAATAAGACTTCTTTGTGTATCTTCCACGCTAAGTTCCTAATAGTCGGATAAGTTGTGTCTATGTGCCATTTTCCAAAGTAGGCCTACTGCATGGCAGTTGGAACCCTTGTGTTTAAGCTAGAGTATACAATGATTTTAGGTAGGTAAGAAAAAATGCAAAACCCTCAAGATCCTCCCAATAATCAGAGATCTTAGTTTTAAATTCACATTTAATCCGCTAAGTCATATGAGTGACACCTTCCCCAATGCTACCCGTGCCCCCTAAATGGCTAAGCCAATGCTACACCACTGTCTCTACCTAAAGTTTTAAAATTCTTGTCAAAGACAGGGAACCAGACTCGACTAGCACTTGTGCTAACTTCTGGTACCCCCTTTAACAACAAAAGTGTACACATAATATTTTATTCCATTTGTATACGACATACTTTGTAAAACAATATTTATATTATTCATGTGTAATGTTATCGATCTTGTGTTATATTGTTATATTTTATGTAATCATGCTTGATACATTGTGTCTTACTTGTTATTATTTTTGTTGTTAATAAACTCAAACTCAAACTCAAAAGTAAACAGCATTATACTTAGGCAAATGAAAATGGCACAAATTTTGTTATTAAATGCTATGCCTCTGTCATATCACCAAACTGACTCAAAACGAACAGATTCTTGGCAAATTGGTCTGTCATTGGTCTGTCATTGGTCTATCATCAGTATGACTGAGGTATTACAATTTTAAGATGGGAGTTGTCAACAGACATGTTACAGCCCTATGTTCCAAGGCAATATAGTCAATGAATTACCAGTGTATAAGCCTGAGGAGAGGGAATAGCTAAAGACTAGATGTATGAAAATGTCATCTGGCTTGCTTTTTTCACAGAAAACGAGTAGAAGGGGGGGGGTATTGCCCTGGTAGGCCATTAGATTGACTTTAATCAACAGGTCAAGTGTTCGAACTCCATATATTAAGGAACCTAAGTCTTAAAATGCAATATAAATAGCATCAATGTCTGAGCTGTACAGTCTATTATATGCACACCACACAACATCTAAAAACGGCCGAGATATGGGCCTTACTGCTTGGCAAATATTTTAGGCACCACAATTTGGCTGCAATAAATGGCTTTACAAAATGGCGGATGTCAGCACCACTTCATTGGAAAAAGAAATGACCTAAATTGCTGACCAAATTTACTGCATAGCAGATATGGGTCTCACTATGTTGTGGATATAAGCACCACTGACATAGCAGATACTGTCAGCACTAAAACAAAAGTCAGCAATAATGAACAGGAGAAATGGGCCCCACTACGTGGCGGATATATGTACCGCTCCGTAGCAAAAAGGGTACCACTATGTGGCGGATATATGCACCACTACGTAGCAGATAGATGCAAACCTAAATGGCTGACGAAAGTTACTACGTAGCAAATGTGGGTCTCACTATGTTGTGGATATAAGTACCACTGACATAGCAGATAAGAAGCCAACAGTATTGATACTACAGACTGCAATGATCTATCTTTAATCAAGATTGCATCAGCCTATAAACAAATGCACTTGGGTCATAATGGCAGCCTAAGTAAAACCAAAATTATATTGGAGAACCACTCCATAGCAGACATAAGCCACACACAAGAAGCCATTTAATTAGCCTTGGAGTTATTCATCATTATTCTAAAAATGCTGCAAACTATGAGACTGTGCAAGCCTTAGACTGATCGATGCTCTGGTACCAGAAACCTGCCTATTCATACACATATTCATGATCTACACATTATAATCGTCTTTGTTATTATTTCCCAGGCTCATAGACGGTACTAAAGCTATGTTATTGTCAGAACATGGGGATTAATATCTCAGTCAGACTTCCAAACCAACCCCAAACCGACTCATTCTTGGCCATTCGCCGTACTGGAAATTCATGTTTGGTCCGGTGTCGATCTTGTTGGTGTGACTGAGGTATCACTGTTCAACTTCATATACTACGGTATTGTTATGAACCTCACACATATTCATGTACATATGTATCCTAACTATGCGCATGAGCAGAAGACTCACTTGTTGAGAGCCGATTATTTTTTTGTTTTTTGGGGTTTTTTTTTTTTTTGGGGGGGGGGGGTTGTCAGTGAATTCATACTGATGTTACTCTTGTGTTATGACTTTATTAATGAATTTTTAATACAATGTCATCTTGTTGTGACAGTATCTTTGAAGGCAGTTACACGTAACATCAGCAAGTAAAATATTGTACTTGTTTATGACTCCTACATTGTACTTTAATTAAAAATATGATTTTAAAGTGATTAATATTATTTATATATGAATATTAACATTAAATATACAGCCTTTTGAATTTAGTGTTGATTCTATAAAGGTTAACTTTAAATTATTAATGACTTACTCTGTGATTAATGAATAATGTGTAATTTGTTGAATTAATTTATGCTTGATGTTTAATATATACTTTGTAACCATGTGAAAAAAGAATTTCCATTTATGTTGACAATAAAAACAACATGCAACACCACTTCTTTTGAAAATTGGAATAAAGATAGTGACTCAATTTTAATTTGGTGCAATAGGAAAACCTGACAGATTAGTAAATGTATATGAAAAGTAACAATGTTGCGCTTCCTAAGGTGAGCACTTTCAACTGTAATCACAAATTGGTACAAGTATATAAATTATATTCATGTTACATTTGAGAAATGTGAAGAAAAAATAAATAAAAATGAAATGTAGACTGATTAAAAAATGTGTCTTTATTTTATCATTGCTTTGTTTTATTATTTCAAATTTGCATGTTTGATGTTCTTACCCGTCTTTTGTAATTTTCTCCTTTTATCCCTGTCATGTCTTTGGTTGATGTGCTTTGCTTTTGTCAGTCTGTGGGGCTAGCTTGGTACCAGTCATCAGGCGAGCCAGAAGCAGTTCAGGATTTGGGGGGCAAACATTCCAGGGGGCTCACCTTTTAAGCGCATTCGCGTAATGATCAAAAACATTTGGGGGGCAGAAGAACAATCTGCATCATCACCACCACTCGTCCATGTTACATGCAGGCCCTGCGGAACGTTTTTCAAAGTGGAGGATTAACGATCAGGTAGGGTGTAGCCAGCGTAATGAGTTGAGCATAAATTGGCGTGGGGTCTAGGGGCGCAGCCCCGGTAAGGTCACGGATGTTAGGCATCAAATAAAGGTCAGATATTAGCATAATTAATACCCGATTTACCTCAATCAATGTATCTACCTATTTTTTTACTAGTTTTCCTACACTACACAGCCATCGAGAACTAAAACATCACATCCGCGCATGTCCCACTCTAATAGATCACCTTCCCAGGGTCGTGTGCACAACCGCACGCCGGCCATCTTCCTCTTCTTTTCTCGCACGCCGAGAGAACATGTAGACAGATAAGTCACTTGTATCAAATTTGAAGATTTTATCCTCTTTAGCACGGTTTGATTTGTCTTGCATATCTGTTTCTGTCCTTAATTAAGATTAATTTGGTGGTACGGCCCTGCATTTCCTACCTTCGCTTCCGGTTTGCAGGCTTTTTTCCGGCTACTTGGCTGGGCGTTCTGACCCGGTGCAGCCTTTGTCTGCATATGTTCTGTTAGGATTTGTTTTCGTGCATACCTTTTGGTTTGAGTGTTATTTTGTGAAACACTTTTTTTGAGATCTTTTTGTCTCTGCAAATAAAGCAAGTGCTGAGTTTATTTCACTCACATTTTCTATGTTTGGATTTTCTCTTTGTTTGTATTTTCTTTTTGTCCGTCATGGATTCGTCTGAACCTAGTGCCCGTCCCTCTTCTCCCGCAAGTAAGGCTTCCGGGGTTGTGAGTGGGATGCCGACATCTCACTTGGGTGCTGTGTTCCCGGGCGTGTTGGCGGTGCATGGGTAAGATGGTAGCGGTTCCCGGACAACTTCTGTGTTGTTTTGTCGACTCGGCTCCAGTCGGGCTCGGCATTACGGCTACAGCTGGGACCCATGGTGCCGGCAAGGGGGCCGTCCGTTTTCCCGGCCACATACCCCTGCCGCACACTGGGCACCATCGTCGTTGGCTTGCCGACCACTGATGTTCGGGCCTGGGGTAAGGATGTCGTTGCTTTTGCGACCACTGACATTCGGACCCCGATCACTGGCATAGCTCTAGCCGGTGATCTGTGCCATTTGAGTGATTTCGCAGCACCTTGTTTAGCCTGGAGTTCTCAGGAGCCTGTTCCCTCCCGTCACAGACAAGTTGGTTTGAGCCGTAAGAGACTGTCCGACCGCCCCACCCAGGGGTTACATGTATCTGTATCCCGGTCCCGGGATACCGGTTCAGCTTTGGATCCGGTCCCGGGCTGCCGGTTCGGTTTTCGGATCCAGTTACCAGATCCGGTTCCCGGATTTCCGATTCAGAGATCTGGCTCATGGGTGTTTGAGAACCGTGAGAGTTCATATGAAAGCCCTGAGTAACCTAGCTAGTGTTTGTACAGCCACAGTCACTTAGAGGCCGGTTCCCTCGTCTCAGACGGGTTATTTGAAAGCTGTAAGAGACCATCCAACAGCTCTGCTGAGCACGAACCGTTGGATGAGGCCAAAGTGCCGACTTGGCACACATTAGACTTAGATTGAGACTTAGGTCTTCCTCGTACATGGTCGATTCTGTCCGGTATTTGGACTTGTTTGTTCGGGCGACTGGGGTTACCAGTAGACCCGAAAGGCATCCAGGGTTCAGACGGAGGCTCAGCTTCTACCCCTTCCCATGCCTCGGCCGGCAATGAGCCGGCCCCGGTCACACCTGGCTCTGATTCGTTTCTGATTTTATGGGTGTTGCTGCATCGGCATCCGATATACCTTTTTAGGTCCAGGTTTCCTGGTACTGCTGTTGGCCTCCCAGCATGTGCTCCTGCTGTCCTTGGGTGCTCATCCAGGTAGGGATTCGGCAGCTGCTTCGGGTGCTAAAAAGAAAATAAATCACCATCTTGCCTGTTCTGTGGCTGGCTTTTCTCCTCTGGCGTTTTGCCCATTGGTGGTGGCTAGGCTCTCTTCTCCCGCTTCCCTTGCTACTCATCCAAGGACTCACCCTTCCCATCTGGGGCTTGGGTTTTTCCTGGGTCGCGGTCCCGTCTGGTACCCTTTGTCGCAGTTGGCTTCGGCATCTGTGATCAGTTCTCGATGGAGCTAAGACGTGTGGCTGACCAGTCCTTGACTGTTGCGCGGGCTTCTCTTGGGAATTATCTCTTGGACACAATTCCCCAGCTGACGCTGAAGGTAATCAGCGTCCGTCTGTGCTGTTTTGAGGCAACGAGCACCCTGAGGTTTTCCTATTTCATGCTGGTTTCAAAGCGGTGATTTCTGAGTGCTGTCTTTTTTGGACGGACATCCTTTCCCTCTCCCGCTGTGGTCGAATCTAGTGTCTCAGTCTCTTTACATCTTCATCCCACGGATGTAGATTCCATAACTCTCCTTCCTTTTCGCTGAGGCTTCGGGACTCTCCAAGAGGGAATCTCGGTTTGTAGTTTAGAGTCGTAGAAACTTTGCAAGGTCATTTTATACGACTCTCGTCTGAAAGCATTTCCCGTTGAGTGTGAAGACCTCAGTGTTTCACCCTGTACGGCTTCAGTTCTTCCTGGGCTCTGTTTCGAGGTATTGGTCTAAAGGATCTTTTGGGGGCCACTTTTTGGAGTTCTCCCATTTCTTTCACTTCTTTTTATCTCAGAAACGTACTGTTCACTTCTTCGTCCCTGAGAACAGCTTTGTCTGCCATTAATCCCCTTCTACTTGGGACATGCCACCCGGTCTTATCTGTGCTGATCTTGCAAATAATAGGTATATACACTGATTTATTGAGGTAAATAAAACAAAACAGAACTAATTTTATTGTTTACTGTATAAATCTATGTATCTACCTATGTCCCTCCCTCCGCCCCGATGCCAATGTATTGAGGTGGGGCATGCAGGAATGTGACGTTTTAGTTCTTGATGGCTGCATAGTTTAGGGAAACTAGCAGATAATAGGAAGATAAGCGTCACTAATTGGCGGTGGGGTACAGGGGGCTGAGCCCCATAAAGCTTGGGGGTTTTAGGTATTTAATTATGGTCAGATGAGCATCCAGGGGCCCACCTTAACGCCCTTGCTTGGGTCTAGGGGGCGGAGCCCCGTAAGTTTAGGGGTATTCAGCATTATATTACTGTCAGATGAGCTTATCGATACCTCATTTGTGACACTAGCTTATCACCCTTTCTTTTCTTTTTCTCTTTAACATACTTTTTCAAACAAGGGGAACGCTCTCGGCGGTCTCACTTGCATTACGCAATTCTATATGATGGAAACTTGAGGTTGGGACATTATTTATAGGCAGGAGGGCCCATTCTCCCCGAAATGAAATCCTCTGAAGTTTGAAGTGAATATTGACTATGAATCATTAGAAGAATTATTTGTACCAAGATTGATAACTTTAACGGAATATGAATAATTAAAAAAAAATGATTTATTAATTCTCATATTAAGTTGTGAAAACATAATCCCAAGTCTACTGACCTAAAATGACCTTTGACCTTGACTTTGTGACCTAGAATTTGTGTCATGAGATCTGTGATGCTTGATAACCCTTAAGTACGAGTCTCGTGGAATTTGAACAAACACTCTCGAAATTATATTACAAAGTCCAAAACTTAACCTGAGGTTAAGATTTCGATGATGATGCCACAACATAGTCTAAGTATGTAGACCTGGAACGATCTTTGACCTTGACTTTGTGACCTGAAATTCTACTCACATGATTGGGGATACTTGATTACCCTGTAGTCCAAGTTTCTTTGAATAAGAACATATACTGTCAAAATTATACTCAAAATTCAAAAACTTAACCTTAGGTAAAGTTTATGATGTTGACGTCACCGGAAAAGCAGCGCCTATCTCTCGCTTTTTGCTAAGCAGGCGAGACAAAAAGTGAAGGGGGGGGGCTCAAGCCCTGAGCCCTGAGCCCTGCCGTTCTGCAGGCCCTGGCCCTAAAAAACATATTTTTTTGCCTGCCTGTTAAATTAAGAATTCGTAATTTTCCAACAAACGCATACAAAATAATATTTTACAAATGAAATTGAGAAAAAAAATCTGGGGTAAATCATGTCATTTATTTTGGAGGGCAACTGTCCCCTCCCCCCCCCCCCCCATCAGTACGCTAGTGTTTAGGGGTTCACTTCTTCTCACCTCTATAATAAAAAAAACACATACGCTGTCCCATCCTCTCACAATATTTCCACGATATGCGTGTATCCCTATTTTAAAATCCTCCATTGATAAATATGGGGGCATGCGAAATGTTTAGAAAATTTAATTCCGGTTTACTCTCCTTTTCTTTGAATGGAATATAATTTGTATGTGATTCTAATCAGGTTTCTTTTTGGGTTGAAAAATACAAACCATTTTCAGTCCTTTAATGCTAATTTTTTTCCGGGGGGGGGTGTTCGGGGGTGAACATGCATCCCCCCCCCCACATTCTCAATTCGGTTGGCGATTGCCCTCCCGCTTCCAGCGCCTATGCCAGTCATCGTATTGCCATAACATGTTCTTGTCAGATGAGCCGAGCTGGGATGAGCTGGGATAAAATGTGTCTTTATTGTATCGTGCTTGTTTCATTATTTCAAAATTTGATATGATGTTCTTACCCACCTTCTCACTTTCTCCTTTCTTCCCTGTCATATTGGTTGATGTGCTTGTCTTGTGTCAGTCTTTGGAGCTAGCTTGGTACCGGTCCTCATATTGCCAGATGTTTTCTTGTCAGATGAGCTGAGCTGGGATGACTCTATTTGGCTCATGTGTTTCTGTTATATGAGACGTTGAGTTGTCAGTCTTTCGCTTGGAGATGAACTGCTCAGTAAGGGGAAGGGGTCATCTTGAAGAAGATGTTCTGAGATAGGAATAGAAAGAAAATTGGTGGATGCCCACGGATGACAGAGATGAAAGAGAGTGAGGTAGAGAAACATGGAAAATAAGAAATATAAACGATAGTCTAGAATGATTTTTTTTAATTCCTAAGATCATGATGGAAAAGTGCATGACAGATAGTACCAAAGAGCAAACTCTGTCTACACTTCATCTTGGCTGCAGCCATCCATGATGATTAATTAAGGAGTGGGATGCTTCTCTATCAGTGATTAAGTCTTCCTTGAGGATTTTTTTAAAGCTATCCCTTATAGTACTGTAATCTTAAATTATAAGCTTTATTAAGGTAATATTATCACAGAGTATAATAATAATTACAGTGCTTATATAGCGCCTAACACTTACTTTGTATTGACTTAGGTACCGGTATGCGTCAACATCCTTTCATTCTCTTTACTTATATACGAATGTAGATGAAAATCTACTTTAATTACTGTTACTTGTCAATGTTCAAAATTATACATTGACAAATTACTGTGCAATGCCCTACTCCTTTATCAAAATCACTTTACAAACTACCACTAATATCATTATCATTAAATATACTTATTTCATCATGTCTGTCCTTACTCTTCTTAAATCAGCAGTTACCAGGCATAACTACCCACTTTATCACCTAGCCTTCCTGTCATTCAAGATGGACTCCTTCCTTCGCATCACATGAAATGTTATAGTCCTGGAATGAAAGCAATACTGACAGTTCTTTAAATTGGTGAGTATTGCACTTGTAATATGCTCAATTCATAACTGAAGTCTTTAGTCATTTAATGGCTTAATGGGACTGGGTATCTTTGTCTCGGATTCTAAACAAATACCTGGATTTAGCTCATGCTTCAATCATAATTAAAAACCCTTTAGGTCCATCAGGAATCATGACGTTTACAAGCCGATCTTATTCTCAAAATATTTATGATCAGAATTTATTTCTTAGCAGGTTATATTGTTTTACAAATATTACCCAAAACTGTCATGAATAAATTCAAGGGGCATGTTTCCACAAAAGGTAGGCAGTCAGACCGCAGCATGCGCAATAATGAGGCTGTACACCAATTTTTATTCAGATTCTAGTTCGGTGAAAAGCTCAATTTTTTGAGATTTTGATTTTTGGGGCATAATTTTGTACCTAATGGCCTATGACACCACCTGATAAATCCATGGAACGCCTCCTTCTCAGTTTTTTCACAAATTCCACACAAACACCCTTAAACTAAACCTCATAACTTTAACCCCCTTTGAAGCTGCACCGACAAACCTCGTAACATAAGATACGTAATTCCTTTTCCTTGTAACTCACACACGGCTTACAGTACCGAAGTTAGTGTATTCAAATCCTCGTAACTTATTCAACCAAATCCTTGTAACTCATTCAGAGTTGAAAGTAAGAACTCGTATCTCAATTTGAATGAAAACTAAAAACTTCTATCTCAATGTAGATAAACGCAAAAACCTTGTAACTCACTTTCAAATATAAAAACAATTATTGTACTGTATTTCAACAATGACATTAAAAATTGTATAAATATTCCAGTTTTAAAAAGAAAGGACGGTGTCACAGCACTAAATTTTTTTCGCTCTCCTGAAAATTCATGATTTTTGAGATACAAGTTTTGTCAACCCACCAAACGATATGGCTCACGGTGCAATTCATCATGGCGGAATCAAATAATTTAAAGATTTTTTACTCTAATAATACTTTTATTTTCAGCGACACATTTGATGGTGGCTATGGTGATGATGATTATCATAATGATGTTGGTGATTATGATGACGGCGGCGATGATTATGATGACGTTGATTATGATGATGATTATGATGATGGTTATGATGATGATTATGATGAAGGCAATGGTGATAATGTTGACGTTGATTATGATGATGATTACGATGATGGCAATGGTGATAATGTTGACGGTGATTATGATGATGATTATGATGAAGGCAATGATGATAATGTTGACGGTGATTATGATGATGAGGGGTAAGCGGAAACTTTTTTTTTTTTTTGGTCTCGAAATTTGAAAATTTGACATTTTTCTTCGTTGGGGGGGGGGGGGTAAGGTCACCTTTTTTAGGTTAGCCGTGGGCATAATTCTTATTTTCTTTTTTTTTAATAATTAAAAAAAAAAAAAAAAAAAAAAAAACCAAAGGGGGGGTTTTAGTTTTTTTTTAGGGGGGTTTACACACATAAAAATACCAAAGGGGGGGTTTAACCCCCAAACCCCCCCCCCCCCCCCCTGCGTACGCCCCTGGTTGACGTTGATTATGATGATGATGATTATGATGATGGCAATGGTGATGATGGCGATGATGGCGATAATGATGATTATGATGATGGCGATGATGATCATGATGGCCATGCTGATAATGATGACGGTGATTATGATAATGTGGTGTGCGATTCACCCCCGTGAGCTTCATAATCGCCTCCTTCAGAGTGCTCACGGGGCCCTCTGAGTTCAAACATTCAAACCTTAAACCAATGAAATGGAACTATGGAAATTAGGTTAGCGTGCAGGATTTCTTATCAAATGTTCAGTGTCTAGAGGCTGCCATATTGTAAACAAACAAATGAACGCTTTTCGCTGCATATCTGCTGGAGCTAGATAGAGGCGATTGCGCAAGGACTGAAACGTTAAAATCTTGTGATTCTCAAAGGTCAGCAAATAATGAACCTCGACTAGTAAATCAACCGAAAACTAAATTAAAAGTAAACTGAAGTAAAAGGAAACCTGTTGGCGAGGAGGCGACTGTACGGGCTAGGACCCAAAATTTTGTACAGAGGGAGGAGATCTGACCATTAGCTGCATGTTATCATTACTTGTGAAGTTGTAAGAGGGAAATAATGCTGATAATGATGAAAGAGCAAAGAATTTAGGAGTATCATGGGTACCACTAATTTAATGGAAATTTGTATTAAATAAGAGCCCCCGTCATTACTAAAAGAGCCCTTGTGAGAAGGCTCGGAAGAGCCCCCATGGACAAAAAATTAATTTGAGCCCTGATGATGACGGTGATTATGAAGATGATTATCGTGATGGCGATCATGATCATGATAGCAATGCTGATGGTGGTGGAGATGATCATAATGGCAATGGTGATGATGTCAGTGGTAATGATGATAAACGGTGATTATAAATATGATGGCGATGATGGCGATGATAATCATGATAGCAATGGTGATAATGATGACGGTGATTATGATAATGTCAGTGATGATGGCGATGACCATGAAGGCTATGGTGCATAATGATGACGGTGATTATGATGATGATTATGGTGATGGCGTTGTCGATGGCAATGGTAATAATGTTGATGGTGATTATGATGATGATTATGATGATGGCAATGGTGATAATGTTGACGGTGATTATGATGATGATTATGTTGATGGCGATGATGATAGCAATGCTGCTAACAATGCCGGTGATGGCGATGAGGATGGCCATGAGGATGGCGCTGAGGATGGCTATGGTGATGATGACGGTGATTATGATGTCAGTGGTGATGGCGATGACCATGAAGTCTATGGTGATGATGATGACGGTGATTATGAAGATGATTATGGTGATGGTGATCATGATCATGATAGCAATGCTGATGGTAGTGGAGAGGATCATAATGGCAATGGTGATGATGTCAGTGGTGATTGCAATGATCATGATGGCTATGGTGATGATGGTGATTAGGAAGATGATTATGGTGATGGTGATCATGATCATGATAGCAATGGTGATGATGGCTATGGTGATGAGGATGGTAATGATCGTGATGGCAATGATGACTTTGATCATTGTGACAATGATGTTGAATGTGAAAATTAACAAAAAATGAACTATAAGATATAGAGTCTTGAACTCGTAACAGGTAGCGACCCCTTACGAACTGCGAATCTGCTTTATATCTGCTTTTCTACGCCTTTTTAACGCTTTTCAAGTCATTTCGTGTATCACTATAATGTAGCTTGTGACCAGCTCCTTCAACTCACCGGAAATCGTGCCTCATATCTTATCGGAAATGTAGACGTTTGTATCGTGATATCTTCATGTTTCTAGGATTCATTCTGTGTCTACTAGGATAGTCCCACTTCATCATTTTCCTGCTGTGTTTACCCGTCGAACGCTGTCGCTACGAGCTTGACCAAAAATTTGTGAGTGCCGGCCCATCCCATTTTTCTATTGTTATATTACGTAATCATTCTCAACATGTCAAAGCCAAACCTAAGATCGAGGGGCCGCTTGCACTCAGCTGATCCGAGTACCCCACCCTCTGCTCCATCGTTGGCTAAGTCGACACAAAGCCCAGTGTACCTAGATCGCATTGATACTGTCGTACAAAGAGCGGTTGCCGTAGCAATGGAACGCGAAAGACAAAAACTCAATAATGACATGGAGAAGCGTGAAAATAAATTGTGTGAATTACTTGATGAAAAGCTCGCTAGTCTCCAGAATTTGGAAATTTCTATTGATAGCAAACTGCAGAAACTTCGTGACATTGAGAAATCAGTTTCTGATAATAAAACTGAAGTCAATGCTTTGTCAAATAGGCTTGACCACATCGAACAATACTCCCGCCGAAACAATATTCGCATTCTGGGAGTAAAGACTACTCCAGATGAAGACACAAACGAGATTGTTTGCAACGTAGCCCAACAGATTGGTATTACTCTCACCCCTTGTGACATCGATAGATCACATCGTCTTCGCAGACCAAACACCAACCCTCACGATGTCCAATCTCAAGGATCGTACGCCGGCGCAGCTCGAAACGTCAAGTTATCAACCCCGCCTATCATAGTAAAGTTCACTTCTTACAGGCCTAAACTAAAGATGATGAAAAATCGAAGAAAATTGAAAGGCACAGGTACAGTGATTGTCGAAGATTTGACTAAGAAGAATTCCAATCTTCTCTTCCAGACGTCGAAACACACAAACGTTAAGGCTTCCTGGACCATTGACGGACGCGTTTTCGCGTTGGTCAAAACAACAGGCGGTCATGAGATGAAAAAACTTATTACAGGTCTTCCCGATCTTAACTCTATCTGATATATGTGACTGATAAGCCATTTTTGGATTTGATCATTTACTTGATCTTTCCACTGATTGTTTTTATAGTAATTTTCTCGAATTTACCTTTTCCGGTGGAAATTCATTTTGCTGATATCATACATATTTTGTCAATGCTTTATGTTTTGTGGTTTTTTTTATTGTGTATACAGTTTTTTTGTTATGCCTGATCGTGATTTGTATCTTCAATTTCTCAAGATTTTAAATTGTAAATTCTTCCTTCCAACTTCTTAATTTCTCTCTCTCCCTTCCTTTTCTTCGTTTTTTCTCCTGTTATACTCCTAACTTTTTTCTTTTTTTTCTTCTACTGATACTGTACTACGATGTCATGTGTATACTGTAACTGTAATTGTAACCAATATTCTGTATGCCAGTGTTCATTTCCATGCTATACTCATTCTTCATTTCCTTTTCAAGACTTGAATAATGATGAACTTTGTGCAATATTTGGTAGTAATACTACAGATACTCATACTGATATTAATAATTTAAACTTTTTATCTGGAAATGAAGATGAGTTTCATTTCAGTAGGTTTCTGAACTGTAAATATTATATTGATGAAGATTTTACGACTGAATTCAGTAACATTGACCATCATTTTAGTATTTTACATTTTAATTCCCGTAGTTTGAACAAAAACTTTAATGCTATATCCAATTTCATCTCTACTTTATGTATAGATTTCTCTGTTTATGGTTTCTCTGAAACTTGGATTAATGACAGTACGCCACTATTATTTAATGTGTCTGGTTATTCTTTTATACATTCTGATCGCCAAGAAGGAAAGGGTGGAGGTGTTGGTCTGTTGGTCGCTGACAATTTTGAATATGTAATACGCAATGATATATTATACCCCTCATGCGATTATGAATCACTGTTTATTGAAATCAATTTGCCGAGACATAAGAATATTATTGTAGGTGTTATATATAGGAAACCTCAATCAAATATCAATGATTTCATCCCTGTCTTTGAAAATTGTTTACAGAAAACCAATACTGAACATAAACAGGTTTATATAATGGGCGATTTTAACATTGATCTTATGAAATATACTGGCAATGCTGTATGTAATTTCTTGAGCGCAATACATTCAAATTTTTTTATTCCTTTAATTGATAAGCCTTCAAGAATGACTGACAGATCAATATCCCTTATTGATAACATATTTACAAATAACTTTGATCTAAATGTTTCTTCTGGTTTGTTTTATAATGATATATCTGATCATTTCCCAATATTTCAAATAACACAAAAACAGTTTCCTATCTATAACATTTCTGTATATAATACTCGTATTATCAATGATGTATCTCTTAATGTTTTCAAAGAGGATTTGTTACGTAATGACTGGAATACTTTTAATTATACCGATGTAGTCGTAGCTTTTGAAAAGTTTTCGACAACTTTATCATTACTTTATAACAGAGCATTTGTAAAGAAAACTTTTAAATCTGTTCGTAAAAAGATTAGAAAACCGTGGATTACATTTGACTTGTATAAAAAGATAAGGAATAAAAATAAAGTATATAGAAGGTATTGTCATTCACCTACAGAAAATAACAAGAGGAAATACGTTCAATTACGGAACTACACTAATAAGTTATTAAAACTTGCACGTAAAGACTACTACAAGATGAAATTTTATGCAATAAAGGGAAATATGAAAAAAACATGGCAATTAATCAATGGTATCCTGGGTAAATCTCACAATGCCTTACCTAATTTCATAAATGTAAATGGGAAACAAATATCTAATTCTAAAGATATTGCCAATCATTTTAACAATTTTTTTGTAAATATTGGTCCATCTTTGAAAAATTCCTTATCCTTAGGCAATACTGACAAATTTGCCAAATTTTTACCAAAGCAAAATTCCAATTCTGTATATTTTAAAGCTGTATCTGAAAATGAAATTATTGATGTAGTAAAGAAATTGAATTGTACAAATAGTTGTGGCATTGATGAATTCAATCCTGATGTCATAAAGAATGTAATACACTATATTGTTACACCATTGTGTTATATTTTCAATTTATCGATTTCTACTGGAGTTGTTCCCTCTAGATTGAAAATTGCAAAAGTTGTACCTGTTCATAAAAAAAGTGATATTCATAATGTTGATAATTATAGGCCTATATCTATACTTCCTTATTTTTCAAAAATCTTAGAAAGGCTCGTCTATAATCGTACATATAGCTATTTATGCATAAATTCTATTTTGAATGATAGTCAGTATGGTTTTTTAAAGCATGTGTCAACAGAAATGGCTGTTATTGATCTTCAAGATTATTTAATTAGTGTATTTAATAAAAAATTGCATGCTATAGGTGTTTTCTTAGATTTAAGCAAGGCATTTGATACAATTGATTTTTCTATATTATTATCCAAACTTGCCTGTTATGGGATAAGAGGTTTACCACTCCTCTGGTTCAAAAGTTATTTACATAATAGAACTCAATGTGTATCATTTAATGGTGTTTTATCTGATTATTCGGAAATCTCATGTGGTGTGCCCCAGGGGTCAATCCTGGGGCCCCTTCTGTTTTTACTTTATATTAATGACCTTCCATATTGTTCTGATAAATTGAAATTCATTCTTTTTGCTGATGACACCAATATCCTCTACACCTCAAATGACATTGGATCTTTATATAGCACGTTAAATATTGAATTGCGGAAAGTATCGAATTGGTTTAAATGCAATAAATTAATCTTGAATGCTGGAAAGTCAAATTTTATATATTTTCATTCCAAATATAAACCGGTTTCTACAGAGCTCCTCAATTCATATCAAATAAAAATGGATGATAATTTTCTTAATCGTGTTGCTAATACCAAGTTCTTGGGTATTTTTATTGACGAAAGCTTATCCTGGAAAACACATATATCCCATATTAATAAGATAATGTCCAGGAATACTGGTGTCATCAGCAAACTCCGCCATACTTTGCCTCAATCTGTTCTTCTTATGTTATACAATACACTTATATTACCGTTTCTTAGTTATTGCAACATTGTTTGGGCAAACACATACCCAACCAAACTGCATCGTTTATATATTCTACAAAAGAGGGTTGTAAGAAATATAACGCTATCTCATTATCAATCTCATTCAAGACCACTTTTTAAACAACTTAATATATTGAATGTATACCAGTTAAATGAATATTTGTGTGCTATACTTATATTTAAGAAGGAAAAAAGTCTGCTTCCTGAAAAGTTATCCGATATGTTTATAACAAACAGTACAATACATAACCATAATACTAGAAATAAGAAGAAATATCACCGATGGTGTGTTAATACAAATTTTGCATCATATTCTTGCAGACATCATGCACCTGAAATTTGGAACTTGCTTCCAACTAATATAACTTCAATCTCATTTTACAACAGTTTTAAACGTAATCTCAAAAGTTTCTTGATTGCGCATGACTCTCATTGAATGTATTTATCTAGCTTGTTACCCCTCTCTCTTTCACTCTCTCTCTCTTTCTTTCTTCCCCTTTGCTATCTTCTCACTTTTTCATCCTACCATGTTGTATATCATGTACTGGGTTTGTGCCGGTTGTTATGCAATTTCTGAATGATATTATCCGAAACTTTACTTGCTACTTGTTTTCTTACTATGTATATTATATCTAATTTGATAGGAAGCTGTCCAGACAAAACCTTTTCTTGGTTTTTTTACAGCTGTGCCTTATTCTGTTTTGTATTAATTCATTTCACATGTATATACTATCCCAATTTATGTATTATATTGTACATGAAATTGTATGTTTTTACTTTGTAAAAATGTTTTTAAAGATGGAATTCAATAAACTGAACTGAACTATTCTGTGAATCACTATAAAACAAACTCAAACAGAAAAGAGAATATGGGAAAGAATTATGTAATCATTTTTTTTCCATGAATACATACTTTCATTTTTCAATCACAATACCAATCACATTGATAAATAAAAGTAGATGAAAGTTTGTATTTACACAGATATATCCATTTGAGAAAGAAAATGTGTCTTCTTTGTTAAAAGGATTTCAAAGCCTGGCCAAAAATAGCCTGCATAGACATTTGAATCTTCCCCACTGTCCCTTATTCATTCTAGAGCTGGTTTCTATATTGTACTTGTTTGTACTTGTGTACAACGCATCCAACTTTAAGCTACTTTCTGTATACTTCTATTATTATGTAGCACAATAATAATTATGTGGGGCAATACAAAGCTTCTACGTCCTAAGAGTAATACATGAATATCCCTAATCTTTGTCTATCCTCCATGCGTGTTCACGTATAGCGCCATGCAGTACATCGAAAATCGACGCAAAGCTAGATATAACGTAGTATCCCCTGGTTGAACTCCACACAAAACGCTCACCGATCGGCCATGTCAATTTTCCTCTGAAGTCTATTATGCATCAGCCACTACTTTGATAGTTCATGACTGGTTTTGAGATGGACATTGATAGGAAGTATGATATTATGTAAGAAGATATCTACATTATGTGGTAAGATAAAATTCAACGAGATGCACCCCCGATAAAAATGAATTTTTAACATGAATATCCGACTCTCCAAATATTTTTATTCTCTAAGTTTTATTCATGTTTTTTCACGTTTTAAAACATTACTCACTACTTATTGAATAGTACACATGATGTTTATTATTCTGGCTCATATTCAGATATTCAAATATAACAAATACCTGCAACTTGGGATCTGATATCTAGGCTCTTCTGATAATAAACCAGCACATCACCATAGAGCTAAATGTGAAGAGGGGCTGACACAAGTCTTCTATCTCTGTTTGTCCGAGTCCAGACCACCACATGAAACTACTTCATAATCGTCTTCATCGACAATACCAGATGGGATGATCCTGCAATAAAATGAATATTGATGATTTTTAGAAAATGGTCAGTAGTTCAATCTCTTCATAAGTTTGATATGTGTGTAGCTAATTAGCAATAAGAAGTGGCACAAAAAGATGTATCCGGAAAGCAAACTGTGTAATTGTTACCACATTGCTAGGATGTGGAGTTGGATATGCATACCATATCAACATTTATACTTTCATCCCAATACGTCAACAAAGAACTTTTGATTAAGAAACATCACAAACTATTATGCACTTTGCGTTCTGGATGCGTCATTCATGCGAATACATTTCATTAAGCTACCTAAAGAAAAATTGCTTTAAATTTTCTTGCAATTCTACTTTAAAATTGTATCTTGGGAAAATCGTAAATGATTAAATTAGGGGGGGGGGTATGACGCAATCGGATCTTCGTCATGCACATGGGTCGAGTCCTGAGCTGAGCACATAAAAATACAAAAGTTATCTTCATCATCTCCATCATCTTCATCGTATGTTAGGCTAGCCAGAAGAACACCCTTCTAGTCCTTTACGCCTCCACCTGCTTCATCATCCAAATCACCACCACAACTATAACCATTATCATAACTACTTCAATAGCCATCACCACAATCATCATCATCATAACCACCACCATTATCATCATCCAAATCACCAACCCCATAACCATCACCATAAACATCACCATCACCATCACAACCATCACCACAACCATCACCATAATCATCATCCAAATCACCACCATCACCATTATCATCATCACCATCATCATCATCACCCTCATCATCCTCATCATCATCCAAATCACCACCATCACAACCGTCACCATTATCATCATCACCATCACCATCACCATCACCATCACAACCATCACCATAATCGTCATCCAAATCACCACAATCACCACCATCACCATTATCATCATCACCATCACAACCATCATCATCATCACCCTCATCATCCTCATCATCATCATCCAAATCACTACCATCACAACCATAATCATCATCCAAATCACCACCATCACCATTATCATCATCACCATCATCACCCTCATCATCCTCATCATCATCATCCAAATCACCACCATCACAACCATCACCATTATCATCATCACCATCACCATCACAACCATCAACATAGTCATCATCCAAATCACCACAATCACCACCATCACCATTATCATCATCACCATCACAACCATCATCATCACCCTCATCATCCTCATCATCATCATCATCCAAATCACCACCATCACAACCCTCATCATCATCACCATAATCATCATCACAATCATCACCATCATCATCATCGCCATCACCATTATCACCACCATCACAACCACCACCATAAACATCATCACCATCACCATCACAAACATCATCACAACCATCACTATAATCATCATCCAAATCACCACCATCACAACCATCACCATAATCATCATCCAAATCACCACCATCACAACCATCACCATAATCATCATCCAAATCACCACAACCATCAGTATCTGATCATCCAAGTCACTACCATCACAACTATCATCATCATCACCATCACCATTATCAACATCCAAATCACCACCATTGTTGTTACTGTATAAGACGTTAATTCAACCGCATATGACCTACGGAATTGAGGTTTGGGGAAGTAATTATGAAATGAACATGAAGTGTTTATTATTAAGCCAAAAGATGGCACTTTGAGGCTGTTCACACCGGCAGAGATAGCACGCGCTAGACCGCGCTATCTCTGCGGTTTGGAAGGTTCAACGTCGTTTCGGTCCGCCCAACAGCGAGCCACGGCGAGCCAAAACGGCGTGCCACTGGAGCACCTCTTGGGGGTGGTCCACAAAAGATAGCGCGGTCTAGGGCGCGCTAGAAAAAAGGGGGTGCTACGATAGACTGCGCTATCTCATTGCGGTGTGAACAGCCTCTAAGAGTTATAACGTTTAGTCCAATTAGGACTCATTCACAACCGATATTCCAGGAGCTAAAATTATTGAATGTGTATCAACTCAATAAATTATCTATTTGTGTTTTTATGTATCAATTATTGAATGATAAATTGCCACAGTCTCTAATTCAGTATTGCTGTTTCATAGAGCACAACTATGAGACTAGACAAAGAGAAAGTAAGAAGTTAAGTGTGCCTAAAGTAAGGACAACGCAAGGTAAATTTTCAATGTCATTCAGAGGCACACGCTATTGGAATGATCTACCCCTTTCTGTACGGGAGAAAGCATCAGTATCTTGCTTTCGTAGAACTCTTATATCACAAATGTTAATAGAATAGTTGTTTAGAACTTAGAACCAAGGCTCTTGCCTTTTTGTAAATATTATGTTATATAATTCTTCATCTTTTATTTAGTGTAAAATACCAAAGCTTTGTATATAAGCACAGAACATATTTACCCTAGATGTAGAATAATTTGTAGCTTAGGTATGTATTCAATAGTTATTCATATTTATTCATTACATTCTCATTTATTACTGTGATACCTTTTGTGTGTTAGTGGTACTAGACATGATTAGCATTAAATTCTATTTTCTGGTCCCATTTATCCTTTCAATGTTAATTAATCATTCACATTTGATTGTTATATTGATGTACTTTTTGTTTTGGATAATAAACTTCAAACTCAAACTCAACTCAAACTCAAACTCATATCAACCATCATCATCATCACCATAATCATCATCACCATCACAACCATCATCATCATCATCACCATCATCATTATCATCATCCAAATCACCACCACAAAATATATCATCATTAAAAAAAACATCTGTTATAAATATTTCATCATCATAACCTTTATCTTTGTAATTTCATCAACACTACAATCATCATAATTATCATCTTTTCCTTCATCATCACTTTCATCATATCCCAACCATTATATTTGTGATCTTCATTTTCATTTTCATTAATACCATAAATCATTATCATAATCATTCCTACTATCATTGCATGTCACTGGGGTCTATCTGTGTTTGAGCAATGTTTAAACAATTCTTTTTTTAACACTCGTTTGTATTTGCCATGAAAAGTTCTAGTTCAGCCCCTTTGCATCAAATATGTAAAACTCCAAAGAACTCACTACTGTTTCTCAGGAGCCAAGCGCTACATGTACAACATGAACGTGCATCATCACACGCCTGCACAAACCATACTGCCCGAATCGCCAGCGGACGAGATCAAACACAACAACTAATCACTTCTCCGAACCGACTCTCTTTATTATAAACATTACCTTCTTCCAACGATGCTTGCAGTATGACATTCTCTTCATCACCAGCATCCCAACCATAACCTCAATCTACTTCAAGATCATCCATACCTTTCACGTTAAGATGTTGCCCAAACTACCTCCTATGGTGTGATAACGCTCTGTCTGGATTTGGATTTGATCTTGCAGACGAATGGATATGCGACTCCACCCACCTCGCATTCATGATAACAACGTGCACCTCATCACTTATCTTCAGCAGTCGCTAGGCCACACCTCATCTCCCAGTCATTCACCATCCGTAGTCTGCACGCACAGAGTTTGAATTGACACTTTGACACTTTAAAGCTTTGAGCAGAGCCTAATTCTGTCAGTACCAGACTGTGTCGAATATCGCAGATCCTACGTAGTATGATGTCAGCCTAGCCTCAATAATATAAGGAGCTTCACACACACATCTGATTGGTTTCATCGTGCAGACATTGTTACGCACAGCGACTGAAAAGAGTTTGTCCCAGCAAACTAGCACCTGCCTAGACAGAGTGGCCCATTAAAAAAAAAAGAATAACATACTTTCATTCATGTGGGGCAAATCGTACCAGTATCATTATTAGGGAATCTTTATTGAAGAAAATGTTATCAATTTTTTCCAAAATTATTTGAAAGGGCCTTTTGTTTCGGGGAGCTTTTATTTTGAGACGCAAGGTAGGAGTTCAAATTTGTCGTGTATTAATAAAAATGTGTTTTAATTCGTATAACGATTCTTAGAAGTTTAATTCTGTGTTTAACAAGTAATTAAAAACGGCTAAAAAAGGAGAGCAAAATTGTTGTGTGTTTGTGTTTGATTAGACTTTTATTAGAGCTTGCCCAAAGCTTAGGTACAATACCATTTCTGAAACTACACAATATGATTATTTTCACAGAAATGAATACCCAAACAAAATACTCCACCGTTTTCGTAAGATAATCACATTTTATGCATAAATTGTTGTTAAGACAGTGCCCCGTTATAAATTAGTTCATTCACCTTTTACCTGCATATGTAAAGGTGGAACAAACATTTTGTACCCCTGTACAAACTACGGGTTCGGGAGGTTCGCGCGACCCCCCCCCCCCCCCCCCCCCCGCCTTAAAAAGAGGGGGAGGTGTTGATTACAAAAATAATGGTGCTCCATACCCCCGCCCCCTCCCGTTGAGCAGTAACCAACAAGAAAAAAAATTGTGCTCAAGAGGGTGTGCACCTCTTCAAAGTTCCTCTACTATTTAAATGTGCCCTCTTATAGAGGCTTACGTCAACTTTAATTGCATTGGAACCTAAATAATTGACAGGCTATCTACATGATCTACATAAGGATGACATTGAATGAGAAAATAGGCCCTATTGTAGAAATATGTCTTGACTGATGCCGTTGTTGAAGTTGAAGTTGAATGCCTGTTGTATTATCTAATGCCTTCATTAATGCTTTTGTTTAAATGTCAACTCACGTTGCTTGCTCGCAAATAATCTTCAGGCCTTTTAGTACGCAAACGTACGCACATTGTGCACACAAAACAGAAGTCGGCATGACTTGGTGTAATCCTTGAGCTCGATAATGTAGTACAAAACACGTGATATTTCACATTTCAATATGGATTGTTCTTTGTTGTTGTTTTTTCTCTAAATATTATATCATCACAGACTTGGAGTAAATGCATCTCGGGAAGCTTATTTATTCTCGGAGAGAGCAATATCTCATTCATTAAAAAAAAAGCATCCTTTCAAACAGAGGGGTTCATCTGAGTCATCGATTTCTCGAGTGTGAGAGAACATGCTTAAGGGTAGGCCAATATTTATTTATCTGATGCGACACTACGCGACTCTTGCTGGAAAAACTCTTCAATAGGAAGAGCGCCACCTGTAGGCTTTTTTCCATTGACGACTCATCAAATGCTATGCAACTAACTTACTTCCACTATGCCCTCTTTTAAAATTATGATTAGTTATATCAAATCGTGAAAATGCGGAATATAAACTCGTCGACACCCCTCTCCACTCCCTCTCTCTCGCTCGCTCTCTCTCTCTCTCTTCCTCTCTCTCTCTCTCTCTCTCTCTCTCTCTGTTGATCAACCTTACATAAATTGGTCCTCAAGCTATACTGGGCGGCAAGCGCGGAAAACCACATTTACGAATTATCTATGAGGATGATTCATGTAATTTGAATTATTTACCCGTGGTAGGCCTCTTACCACATCAGTGAAACAATAAAATGTCTAAAGTTTCTTTATGGTCTTAAGTACATAGATTACATTTTAATGTAACTAAAACAAATTATGTAATATTTAGGTCAAGGAACAGGTAAGGGCCCAATAATTTATCACCTGCTGTTATTGATTATTCAATTTGAAAAATGTAAGATTTCTTGGTGTTACAATTAATGAGTCTTTAGATTGGAATGTGCATATATATATTCCACATTTCTTAGACACTTGCTAAATATGTTGGTATCAGGCTTTCTAAATTAGCATTTATATTGTCTAGTAATGTTTTATATATTCTGTACAATAGCCTTCTTTACCACATCTAAACCACTGCAACTATATTTGGGGAAATACTTATAAATCACATCTGAAAAAGTATACTTTTTACAGAAAAAGTCTCTATTAATAAAGAAATATAACAAAGTCACAAATGCAAAGTCTAAATATACCACTCCTTGAACAGATGTAAATCTTGCCTGTATATGTTTGGATTATATTCAATACTCTAATTCTTTATGTTTTTCGTAAGACATAACATTTTTATGTGAAGCATAATAATATATTTATTCAAAATTCAAATATCCATTCATAAGCCACTCGTCAAAAAGACCACTTTCATCAACCCAACATAAGACTTACTTCTTCCCTTAATTTATTAAATGTTGTTGGCGTGAAGAAATAGAACCAATTACCCACTTCTATAAAAAATTAAGTTCAACTTAATCTTATTTCAAAAATATTTGTCGCAAACATCTAATTGAAAATATGAAACGAGACAGTATTTTGTGTAGGTTTGTGTATGTATGCAGTAGTATATGTATGTGTGTATATGTTTGTGTGTGTGTGTGGGTATGGTGGGTGAATTTATAAGCAATTCGCTTCTTTGTGGCCCTGACCATATATTGTATGTTTTATGTATTCTACGTTCTAGTGTATGTTGCTTTTACATACATATGGTTTAATAAATTTAATTCAATCAATCAGTATCTATACTGCTCTCCATACAGGCCCTGTAATGATGAGAACCCCAGCATTGCCAGGTACCAGGTACACATTTAATACACCTAGGTCGAGAGGGAATCATGTTGGGCAAAGTAGCTTGTACAAGGAAGTAAGCACCAAGCAAAGATCCAACCCAGGATCTCCCATAAGTGAGTCAATAGCACCTTTAAAGTGTTAGGCGCCCCCCCCCCCTCCAAAAAAAAGAAAAAAAAAAAGAAAAAAAAAAGAAAATTGATGGCAAAATTTCATTTAAATTGTATTATTATAATACAATAGGCCATTTTCGTAATGTAACCAAATTTAATGCATATATCTTTGTGAAGTGCCTCAATACAAGCTATTTCATTCACCTGATAAGAATAATAGTATTTTAATAGTCAGAATGCAAGCTGCATATATTAAGTGTTGCTAGGTAGGTCAAGCCATAATGTTTGTCCAACCTGGCAACAACTAATGTATGCAATTCGGATTCTGTCTATTGAAATACTATTATTCTTTTCAGGTGAATGAAATAATTTGCATTGAGGCACTTCACAAAGACTTATGCATTAAATTTGGTTACATTACGAAAATGGCTTATTTAAATTTTGTAATAATGTAAAATAGGATGTCATTTAAACACATTTCTGCAATAATTTTAAAAACAAATGTGTTTGAAGTCGAATATTGATGAAAGGATACACAATTTTGGTTTTCTGCGTATACAACACAAACCCAAATTACGTATACTTTTATCAATGTTTTTTGAAGGGGTCTGTGCAGAAATGTGTCTTAAATGACCTACTCGTTCACATTATGATACAATTTAAGTGAATTTGTCCATCACATTGTTGGCGAATTTGGGGCTCCTAACACTTAAGATGGGCTTCCATATCACGTGTATCTCCCTACGATCACGTGATCAGCGCCTATCCATGTAACAAGATCAATTGAATTAAATGCATCGGTTTTAGAACACCAATTCAATTTAAATCTATCATGTTATTCTTGAGAAACCCTCTGCGAGTCTTCCCTTTATAACATGACGCGATATCTCTTTAAGCGCAGAATTCCGAGAATAAATAGTATTTTAATACCATCAATAAAACATTTTAAAATCATTCAGAGAGGACGGGGGGGCCGGGGGGATTAATTAAATTCATAATAATATTGCATTGTTTGCATGTCTTCTATCGGGTTTATGAAATCATTAAATCTATTCATCAGCTCTCCGTGTAGGTGTTTACGTGTTTATAACGGCTAAGAAAGGAAGATCATGGCCAAGTTTGTATTGGAGCAGGGAGGTGAAAGAAAAGGAGACGAAACTCTTGTAATTTATTCAAACGCATTCTTGAGTTCTAAAGCATAACAATGGGCTGTGTAACATTCCACTTGGCTTTGAAGTTCCATGCTCCGAACCGCGCTTCCACTGCGAAGACTTTCGGAAGCCTGGCACCAATTTTAAATTTATTACAAAATATTAAATTACCGGCAAAATTTCAGTGTAAATCAAAAACTTTATATGGGGATTTTATTGGGAATAGTACATCAAACAAATTTTCAAATTTAGAACTCCATCCTTCCTTTCATTTGTGTGCCAGAGTTGGTAAAAGAAAAATTACATCTTGTCAAAAACTCAATATTTTAGGATGATGCGCTAATTTGTGCATGCTTTAATGTCCCGTTATTTTGATCCATGATTTACAATCTTCAATAACATTAAGTTTGCTAATGCGTGTTTTCGCGTGTTTTGTTGTTGTTGTATTTTTCAAGTTTAAAAAAGGATGAAATTACACAAGTTTGTGTTCGCTTGTTCTACTCTTTACACATTCAACAATGGATGAGAAATCATTGGAAGGGACAGCGAACAGTTGCTGTGATACCATTTTCTGATGTAGGAATTCTAAATCCTGAAATGTCATGCGCTCTCTTATCTCACCACCTGGTCAACAGTTGAAGATTAGCGCATAACTTTTCGGCGGCTTGGAGCATGGGGTCAAAGGAGAGCGGCTTGATTCCAGTCCTTCTCTATCACGTCCCTGATTGGAGGTATTGTTTTGGCGTATTCTGCATGCCATGACAGTCAAAGCTCACGCATGATCGCCCCATGCATGGCCCTGGCGCATAGGGAATAGACTCCCAGGTATGCCTCCCGCTTTATACACGCCCTCTGTTATTATTCATTTTATTATTCAAATGTACAGTTTATCCTTGGTTCGGCCACGTCTGAATGCACTACTTTATTCTACAAAAAACAATATCAGCACATCACGAGACTCCGCCGGACTGACTACAGTCATACAAATGCATTATGTAATGAGCTCCATGGCGTAGGTTTTCGAGATTAAGACATCATCGCATATTACATCCAGCTAATCTCTTCCGAAGGATCTCCTTATAGACTTCACAGCTAGATGTTTATGAATGGTATTCATAAAACAGTGGATAGAACAATATACAGCATCATTCGTGATCTTTGCATCAGTCCGTCTGTACTGGTTGGATGTGAGGTAAGTTCATATCAAATACGAAGTTGATAATTGTATGTAAAGACTCCAACGCCCAATCATCGCTTAAACTAGAGATTCTCCAATACTACTACCATGGACCTACTACAATGTGGAAACAAATGATTTGGCCCGATTTGTATTCTTGAGAATGTGACAGCCTACATCCTAAAGTATGTGATCCAACCTGATCGCCTTACATTCTTGACTTATGAAAAACACACACAACTCTCTCCTATTCTCGCAACACCGACAAGCTAGAAACCTTTAAGTCAGGCCTCGATACCCATTTTTCAGGTGAAAGTGTAGTCCATGACTATTAGTGGCGCAGGCGCTTTTGAATGTTTGAAATAGAAAAATGGCGCCATACAAATGCTGTGGATCATCATTTCTCGAAAATCTTCAAAATTATGTTTCTTTATCTTTTGACAGTAATGTATCTTAAAGATAAACTCCAGTACTGGTGAAAAAAAAAATAATTCTCACAGAATCAAACGAAACTTACACTGAATGTTCAAGATTACAAATAAATGACATGTGCCAAACAATTTTGGAAGAAAATGTATACTGGCTGAGTAATAAGCATAGAAAGACAAGGAAATCAAGGTAGTACTAGCCCCGACACCATGTGTGTTGTCCCATATATAGCTTTCTATGTGAGTGCTTGTTACTTTACCAAGACTCGGTCAAATTTATTATGATTTTGAAGACTCCAGAACCTTGCAGTGCACACCAATACTTACATGCTACATGATCAACTGTTTCTGATCCTTTCCACACCTTTTCTTTCACAATGCAATCGCATTACCAGTAGTACTAAAGTTTATCTTCAACTGTATATGTTAATTCCCATATAGGTTATATTTTATTCGTGTATATGTTTTTTTGTTCATGGTTTGTGAAATAAATACGAAATAAAACAGGTGCAATTAAACTGATTTTATGTTAATGGTGGTTTACGGAATTACTGCAGCTGATGTATCGGATTGGCTAATGATCGTCGTGACGAAACCGAAGACAAGTGATTTACATGTTATACTGATGAGAGCCCGCACCTCTCACTCTTGGCGAGCTGGAATACACTCCACCACTGTCAGCGCCAGCGCACATTTTGGTACTAACTTTGAAGATTTGCCGCGAGGTGGTTTAGGAGACCTGTTTTGCTGTTCAGTGCGAGCTAGGTAATAAAGTACTGATTGACTTTTGTATATCAAGGGCTTCTTTGTGTTAACACAAATCTGGTCGTTACCTTTGACCAAGGAGTTTTAAGAGCTGGAGACCCAACTGGCAACAAATTATTCCAGGCAGCAGCCGTTTTATAAGGTTGCACGATGGAATCTACAGGTGTGCTGTTACCTTTGATGTCCGAGGTTCGAAGCCGCCAATATCATTGGAAAGCTTGAGTAGTGATTTTTTTTTCACAAAGAAATATACTTAATATTTGACTTCTTATATGAACTAACAAAGGGAAAATCGAACATATGATAAAATATTAACACAAAAGCCTAATTGTGTCAAGAAATATGCTTACATTGTTTGATAGCAGCTTTAATTTTTGAAAAATAGTAAAATTATACATTCCTTATACCTGCAATTTGACACTTTTCCGATTACCTCCAGCTCACGAATATAAAAAGTGAATTTGTTCAATTACCTTTCTTTATGATGTTATATGTCAGTTTAGTGCCCACTGATGCCCAGTCAAGTAATTTTGATTAATATTTCAGGACATTTTGCTCCATTTCCTTTTGCTTTGCTTCCTGTAAAGTTAAGCACTGTGTACTGCTCGTATTATCAGACGAGTGGTAGCGAAAAGTAATTATCATTAGAAAAGCATATTTCCCTTTGAAAGGGACCCGTTAGTTTGCAGCAAGGCAGAAATCTTGTGTCTACGTATCTTCAAGTAAGATCAATTTAAGCACATGCCAGACATAATTTCTCCTGGCGGAATCGAAGATGATACAAGTAGGAATGAGCTAGATATGAATCCATCTCTTAAAATTCCTTGGTATAATATACCTTATCAGCAGCAGTCTATTTGCATGTAGTGAATTACCAGGATAGGTCCTAATTCGACATAGAAAGTGTATTGAAATATATATGGATTGCTAAATTAAATAATGTGTACTTTTGTTTAAATACACAGTTGATGATACGCTTGAACTGCAATGTCTTGGCCAATGTTCCAGGCGGTACGAGTACCTTCTGTTCGTCTCTGCTGCCGATGTATTGCTACTTTCCCACCAACATCTCAATCGGCCCGTTCCCCGCCCTCGTCAGCCACCGAGCCCAATCAACTCCGGTGGACCTACCGTGATGTTCCGGTGGACGTGTCATCGGGGAGCGTCGAAGATAAGATAACGGCATTGACATCGTATGATCCTATCCCGGTCAAAGGTTATGACTTTAGCAACGCCATCGATTACAACAAGATGATGGAGTCGATGAGGACTGTCGGGTTTCAAGCGTCACACTTTGACGCCGCTGTCGACGAGGTGAAGAGAATGGTAAGCAATGATTTGTGTAACTACGGTAACCATAGTTCTACCTGTAGACCAAACTCAAATTCTTCACATGATTTTGATTTCGTTAGTTTTGCACGTTGTTTGACCATGTATGCAGCAACTGTATGTTCAGAAATTGATTAAGGGAGGAAGGATTTTATCTAGACAGTAAGCAGGATGTATACCCAGTTTGTCCATTAGTTGTGACGAATTTATTTTCTTGGCATCCAGTGCTGGCTATATACCCCTCTGAAGGAATGTTGAACAAATTGTAAAGTTAGAGGCCACTCTTCTGAATACTGGATAATTGTTCACGGATAAGTAAAGGCGTTTTGTATCCATCTTTCTTTCAGCTGGCAAAGAAACGTGAGCCTCTTACAGAGGAGGAGAGACGAGCGATAATGGAGAAGAGCTGGACGGATAGAGCGCCCTCTAAATGCACCATCTTCCTAGGTTATGCGTCCAGTATCATCACAAGTGGCCTTAGAGAAACCATGTGCTTCCTTGCCAAGAACAACCTGGTAGGTGAACGACTCGACGTCCCACAGCGATCTCCAGCTTTGGGACGGTAGCTGGTAAACTGTATCATGAATGCACCATCTTATCAACATTTGGCACGATTGGATTCAACACGAGTATCGCCAAGGAATCACCAGATTCACTTGCTATAACAGAGTCTGCTGGTGGTTCACTAACTAATCCGAAGACTGTTCATTGGTCAGGTTTCAATGAAGGATTAAACCCTGGGGGTAATGTTCTATCTGGAAGACCAATGTTTTTGCAAGTTAGACCTGTAGTTGGGAAGTAAGGACAAGTCATGAATTTTAAAAATGAAGAACAGTAATATTGATCTGCCACCGAAATAATCAATTTTAGAAATCCTGATTGACCTACAGCTTTACGGTCTCATGGACTGTTGTTTAACTGGAGCCGCTTTCGTGGGCTGTAGCCGATCGATTAACCCTTCAAATATAATCAAAGTACCATTTGAACTCTGTGAATCTTGTGAATTCTTTGGAACTCTTTGTATCTTTTGTGTTTGATGAAATATTGGTGAACTAGAATAAAAGAAAAAAATAATGTCTTATATACCCCCTCAGGTTGACTGTATCGTGACGACTGCAGGAGGCATTGAAGAGGATTTCATGAAGTGTTACGGTGATTTCTACGTGGGTGATTTCCGTGCGGATGGAGCGGATATGTTTAAGATGAGGGTGAACCGTGCAGGGAATATCTTCGTACCAGAGAGTCATTATTACCACTTCACCGATTTCATGCAACCTATTCTAGAGGACATGATGGACGAACAAAACAAGCATGTAAGTTACACACAACAGTGTGTTTATATAAATATAAATATATATATATATAACTGTTTTGATTAGTATTCATATATATATACTGTATATACATGATATGTATATACAGTATATACATTGTTCATGATAGCTGTACTACCCACGTTCATTCCATATACTGATTTTTAATTAGTACTCGTGATGATATCATTTTTGTTTCTAAATCCATATCTACTCGATTCATATTAAGTATATTACACAAAACTTGCTTCTCCATAACTGCAAACTATCGTACTTGTCTATATTTTTCAAACGAGAGGGGCCATTTTATTTGAATGCCTCTACAAATATTGGAAAGCTATGAATGAAGATACGATGGAATAAAAAAAGGGTAACAATTTGGAGTGCAGAGAAGATAAAACGTGGGGGAATTCGATATCACAGAACGCATAAAAATCACTGATAGCAATCAATAAGAAATATTATCAAATAAATCAAATTCATTATGAGTCAATAAGCCTGTCGAGTAAAATAATTCAATCTTGCATTCTAATGGGCAATTATTTGTTAATGCTGTAATCATACTTAATTTATGAATACAAACGCACTTATTTTAGCATGTCATCTGTTGAAATACATACTAATGAGAACAATTTGGTTTTATGTTCGATACTTTGACATGTAATCCAATACTTTCCGAAACAGCGATTTTGAACAGCTGTCGTTACAGAATGATATGGGTTGTATTTGAATAAAGTTTTTTTTGTTTCCAATAATAAATAACAGCAAACAATTGTTCCCATACCACTCTTACTATTTGTTTTCCAATTTGAATTGTCATGCATAGCTTTTGTTGCAATTAATCGTTCCAGTTCTTATGAGCAATTTTCCTGGTCTGTGATTATGCTGTACTTAGCCTGTCTGCACTAGTTTGGCCAGGAGGGATTAGACCTCCCTACATGGTAACTGACAGGATGTTATCTCATCAAATCAGCTCTCACTTAACATAACAAAAAGGGGATCGTGGGGAAACGGGTACCGCTTATGCATTGTTTGATATATATAGAGGTCGCAAGTAGCTTCAAGTAGTGCAGTCCTGCTTAAGTCATATCAAATCAAAGATTATACACTATGTATCAAGCAGGATCGCAAAGACTTTAGTCAACAAATAAACTGAAGGCAATTTCAACTGACTAGTCCATCACATATTGAGATGTGCAAACATTTTTATGAACTATTACGTAATCCAAACACGACTTCTGAGGTACAGTCAAACCTGTCTAAGGGCGACCGCCGAAGGAAAACACAGAAAGTTGTCTTTTTAGACAGGTGGTCAAGAAAGCAGGTTTGACTGTATACAAAACATGGTATTTGAGATTCTCTTGAGTCGATTTCTCGGAAATCTTCAAGATTATGTTTGGATATCTTTTGAGAGTATGTATCTTGATTTCTGCCTGGTAGAAATAATGATTTCAAACGTTCGTGTTCAATACACAGGGTATGAACTGGACGCCATCGAAGATGATAGCGAGAATGGGGCGAGAGATCAACGACGAATCGTCAGTCTATTATTGGGCATATAAGGTATATATTGTTAGCTTGTACCATATAGGCCCATCCTTTACATGCTCCGGCTCCAATTGCCCCTTGGTCAATTTCACGCAATAACGTTATTCCAAATTTCAACCTTGGATCAAACAATGTACCGATCCTATTCATAAACCCCAAAACCAAATTATAATTGCAATCTTAACTCACTATCTTTGACGAAAAAAAGCTTGGAGCAATATTATTGTTACCAGAGCAAATGTCTTATTACCACATTATTCAGGCCATAAAGTAAGGAAATAATTATGTTCGTCATAATTATTCTGATGTATATCTAGTGGTATCTCTGAACGGGGTGCTCGGGATCCCCGCCCCCCCCCCCCCCCACTCAATGTTATTAAGGGTACGCATATGCTAGTTCCCTCTTTTTGAAAGCACCCCCTATCTGAGGACTGCCAATATTTCCGAATCCCCCTTTCGCGGGCTTTTCCTGCCTTGGAGACCCCCCTAAATCAGAAAAAATGCTCAATGTACCCCCCTAAATTCGGAATAATTTCTCAGGAGTCCAAAAAGATGAGAGAAAAAAAGAAAAAACACCCCCTTTTTAAAGAAATCTCCGGGTGAAAAGTCAAATACACCCCTTTTTTTACAATTCTAGGGGCCGGACTTTGTCGCACGAAAAGTTCCCCTTTACCGGACATTTTGGCAACACGCATGCGGTCATTCCGACCTCTGAGTGGGGGGGGGGGGGGGGTCGTGATCGCACGTCCCACCAATGAACACCCTACTGCACCCTAGATGCAGTTCTCCTGGCCATCGGTGAAATCTATGTGACGTGCAGTGAAGCCCCAATCAAGGGTTCTGTACTTCTCTATGATCCATCGCAGCAAGACCCCAGCGGAGGCTATGGTTGGAATCAAGGTGGCTTTGGCGATTCTATGGGAGGAGGAAGAGGAGGAATGGGTATGCGAGGAGGAAGAGGAATGGGGATGCGAGGCGGTAGAGGAATGGGGATGCGAGGAGGTAGAGGAGGTAGAGTTGGGGGAGGGGGACAGCAAGGCGGCAACCCAATCTTCGGCTCTGGAGGTCAAGCGTACGGCGGTGGCGGTGCCTATGGGTCAGGAGGAAACGATGGTGGTTTCGCCGGTGAAGCCACAACGACACAAGTCACCATCCCCAATGACCTTGTGGGTGCAGTCATCGGCAGAGGCGGTGAGCGCATTAGGAACATCCGGTCGCGAAGCCAAGCCGAGATCGAGATCGCCAATCCCCTCCCAGACGCAGAAGACAGAATCATCACCATCAGAGGCACCCAAGAGCAAGTCAACCATGGCCAGTTCCTGCTGCAGAATTGTATCCAGCAGTTTAGCGGACACTCGTCCTAATTTTTTTTCTCGCATGGAACGGACAATCGCAAAAGACTTTCTCTACCTCTACGAAATAACAGGTCTGATGTAAGATCGAAAATTGCGATGTGAAGGTCAAGCTAGTCAAAGGAAGTAATTGAAATTATACATGCGTTTTTGTACTGAGATGGTGTATTAGCTATTATTTTTATTCCGCTAAATATGTAACCAGGCACCAAAAAACCACTAAATAGTTGCATGGTGCGCTTTTCAATTAGAGCTCAATATACATGTAAAAGGTGTATTGATTTGGTCGGGTTGATCAATTTTAGGTTTTAGCATTCCTGAAACATTTATTCTGATTTCAAAATTTTGAAGAACCGAACAATCTAGAAAAAGTTTTTTTGCAGTGTTTTGTAGGCCTTTCTTTTTTTACTGTTTTTTTTTTTTTTTTTTTTTTTTTTTTTTTTTTTTGGGGGGGGGGGGGACCCTTGTAAACTGGTCATAACTTTGAGCAGAGTGATCTTTTGCTTTGATACCTAGACCAAATAAAGATCAGGATGCTGATAATTGATCGCCAACTTTTAGGACAATCTGATAAGCCCTTCCAAGTAAATTGCTCTAGAGGTCTAATCCCCCTTTTAACACCTTGGTGTGTGCTTTTTAGAAAATAACATTCTCTGGGACAGGTCCTTATTTCAATGGGTTAGGAACACGATACATCCTATTGTGATGAAAAGTTGAAGTTAAAAATCTACCCCTTCAGAATTAGGACTAAACTAAAAAGTCATTTCTAGTGACTTTTGGGTGGTTTTGTGTTGCTTGGTCACTTGTTGTACAACTGGAATCAATCCAGCAATTGTAATAAGCCACTTTTGAGATAGCACTTTAATATAAAAATGACCCCAAAATATCCACAGATCCTATAAACATGGAACAGTCCCACTTTGCGCATTTTTAGAATTATCACTGCCAAAGTGATGGGAGATGCTTCATGAAAACCTTTTGTTGTTTGCCCTCTTGAAAAGAATACTATCACCTGTGTCAGAAAATGAGCTGCTGGTGCATACATGTAAGTGAATGCATACATGCCAACTGTTCAGATTAATGAGGAACATTCCTCTTTTTGGGAGAAGATAATTATCATTTTAATGCAGGTGTTCCTCTTCCTGTACAAATTTGTCTGTAGTATTGAATAGGAGAGTTAGGATTGTTCCTCTTTTTTTGAAAATAGCATAATTTGTACAGATTTCTGATTTTCAAATGTTGGCATGTATGTGAATGATGATGACATAACTTTCATAAACACGTGTCCGGCAGTCGTCTCGATGGGTTTTACAGTTTTGTACAAATGACCTTTATCTGTCCATGTTCAGATAGTTCATGTATCTTCGAAGTGGCTTATTGTTGCTGAATAGACCGGTTTACTAACGTTTACATTTATGGATGTTTCTTTCCTGGGGACCTAGTGACAAGTTATTCCATTAACTGAATGAACGGTGGCGTAATGAGCAAAAGCTTTTTGGAAGACGGAGAGAAAGAAAGAAAAAAAATAACAAAAAATGAGGGGGAAAAAATGAGGGGGAAAAACCGACAATCATGTCATTTCGGCAACATTTGTAAATAATCGAATTAGAGATAAACCATGTTTGAATTTTATAAGCCCCCCCCCCCCCTCCCCTCCCAATCAGTATGTCAGTGTATTATGGGAGTGTCGTGGTCGAGTGGTTTAAGGCGCTTGACTTGGAGATGCGAAGGTCGAGGGTTCGAATCCCGACACGGCACTAATATCCTTTGGCAAGATATTAACCTGCACTTGCTTCTCTCCACCCAGGTGTTAAATGGGTACCCGGTAGGATGCGACCGTCATTGTTGGTCAAACAGTTTTTGAGCGTCATGTAACGCCTGGCTGGAATGCTCCCCAGGGAGTGGAGATTGTGCACACATTGTGTGCGGGTAAGCACTGAATCCAATGACCGGGGTAATAATATATTTGTAAAGCGCTTAGAGACATTTGTATTTAGCGCTATATAAATTAAATTTATTATTATTATTATTATTATTTAAATACTTTCAAGAGCGATCTAATGACTCGTTTCGCTCAAATAATTAGTACCGAAAGGTCGGATGTTGAAGGGGAGGGGGACCATGTGACCCAGTGTAAGCCTTAAATCATTCAATGTCTGCATACATGCACATAATTCTTTAGTAGCTTTCAATGACTAGTTTTAATAACCAAAGTGCGAAAAAATTCTAAGACAACTTGATATCAAATTAATTGGGATTTAATTATCCTTTTTTCCCCTTCTTTCAGAACAATATTCCTGTATTCAGCCCCGCCATCACAGACGGAGGAATAGGCGATGAGATTTTATATTTACATCAAAGAAATAAGAACAATAATCTACGAATCGACATAGCAGAAGGTACGGTGTATTTGTAATCAATTCCTGAAATTATAACAATATTTTGTTCAAATAACATAATCAGATAAAATACAAATAAATAACCAAACGAAGAATATTGAATACAGTCAACGAAACATTTAAACGTAACTATGTGCATCTTGTGTAGAGGGTATAAACATTTCGCATATTTTACATTTCAAAGTACCCAAACATTCAATCTAGTCTGTGATTTGAACAGAGTGTCCTGCAATCATTCTGATTCTTCATCAGCTTTTTTTGTGCCAGAAAGTATCTGTGAGAAAGAGAGAGTTGGAGCAGAGAAAGGTGAGGACATCGAGAGTGAAGAAAATAATTTCAATGGTCAATTAGCAATCCCAATTCCAATGTTAGCAATTGTTATGATCCTTTTCTTCATTTTCTTCTCTGTTTCCTCTATTTACCATTAACATAAATGTTCTCCTTTTGTCTATTTTTAAACTTTAAAAATCTATTCATTAATACTTCACCAGGGCAGTTCATTCAACAAAGGCTGTTCTTCCTCGGGGCACTGAAATAACATCACAACAACATATATATATTACAGTAAAAATATAAAATACAATCGAAGTAGAATAGATATAGTAAATAAATATTATACATAATGAACGAATTCATTGAAGATTGAAAGAAAAAAAAACTATGTTGCTTGTTGAGAGACGAAAAGAAAAGAAAGAAGAGGGAATAAGCCGGGAGAGGAAGAGACGTACTGCTGCAGAGTACGGATGAAGGCACCGGTAACAAGGGAGGAAAGAGAGAAAAGGGGAGCAGGAAAAAAATGAGTTCTATTTTTATTTTCTCTCATTGCAGATAGTAATCGTATAATCGAGCTAGCTCAGTCATCCATTAACACTGGTATGATCACTGTCGGGGCTGGTATTGGGAAGCATCACATCTGCCAGGCCAACGCACATGTAAGACACTCTTTAAGTTCACTAGATATAAGACAGGAGACCGACCACAGACCGAACACTACATTACATAACCCAGGACAAGCTATTGTCTGTCGGCTTGGAGGTGTGACTGTGGCAAAGACTTTCGTTAACTCATCTCAAGAGCAATTTCAAAACTGAATTGTGTCTTGTTATCCTAGAGAAGGGAGTTCGGTTCCGTAATACATCTTTGTGATGTTCACAGAATTCCTGAGGTGATGGAAAGGGCCGTTGAAATTGCCTTGATGTGGTTTTTTAAGCCTTTGAGATTGTATTAAGAAAAGTTGTCTTTAATTCCTCGATACAGCGCTCGCCTGAGGGAGCCGACTATGCGGTGTATTTGAATACAGCTCAAGAATTCGATGGTTCCGACTCGGGTGCCATGCCTGAGGAAGCAGTATCGTGGGGAAAGATCAAGGGTACAGCGAAACCCGTTAAGGTAAGAATAAAGATGGTTTCCTTCCTCAAGCTCAGTTCACAAATGAATCAGTCAACCATGCACATAAAAGGAGCTTACGTTAAAATAACAAAGAGAATAAATAACTAGAAATTTAATTCGTCATGGGGACGAATTAGGTGGTCTGTCTTCAAGTCTTATGAGAGATTATTATATTTACTATATTGAGAAAGGGAGAAGTTATGTAGACATGTAAACAATGATGATCATCATGATGATCATGATGATGATCTTGATAGTAATGGTGATGACGATGATGATGATCATGATCATGATCATAATGATGTTGATGATTATCATCAACAGACCACGATGACATCAGACTGAACAAAATTAGAGAATATTTAGATAGGGTATAGTCTCAGCTACAACATACTCAAAAATCAACTAAAACCAAGCCGAAATAACGGCGATATTGCTCGCAAAAGACAAGAATGTAGAATCCAGATTTGAGAAAAAGTCATCTCCCATTAGGATTACACGCCAAAAGTAATGTATCTAGTGATAATAGGGTAATAATAAAGTAAATATGGTTGTTTATTACATTATTTGCGATTGTACGTGTTTAAATATTCAAAGGAGATGATACAGTGAAAGGTCAAAAAGAAAAAAAAGTGAAGAAAAAAAATTGTTGGAGACGCCCGGACTCGAACCAGGGACCTCGAGGTCGGAAGTCAAGTGCGTTACCGATATACCAAAACATTTCCCATAGAGATTACACGTAAACGGAAAATGGAATTATCAAATCCCACTTTGTAAGTGAAATATGAGCATGATCCTGGCATCTGATCGAAAAATAAAGGGCACACTTGTGATAGCTTATTTTCTCAGCTACAACATACTCAAAGCTCAGCGTAAACAGAGATCAAACGACGGAGATATTGCTCGCGAAAGACAAGAATATAGAATCCAGTTTGAGAAAAAGTCATGTCCCATAGAGAATACACGCAAAATGTGAAAAATTGACATGCCTCCTTTAATCGCAAAAATACGCCATGATACCATTGTCAAAATGAAATATCGTTGTGACTGCATTTGTAGTGAATATTCTCAGGTTGAACATATCAAAATTTGAAAGAAAATTGATCAATATTTACAGAGATACAATCAATTTTTCAAAAATCTGCTGACGTCATAATATGCAAATTGAAATTTTGAGTTCGGAGGCCATTATGATGACGTCATGAGTTAATTGAGGATCAAATGAGACATGAATTCATATCTCCAACTCATGCTTTTTCCAACCATGATATAAAAATTGGGGGTCAATGGACTATCTGAAGAGCTATTTTGATTTTTAAAATGGCATGTTTTTGATCAAATTTGCATTATATTGCCCATAGCAGCACGCGCGGATTTTGAACTTTGACGCGCGCTCACGGCCTTATGAAAGGTCAAGAGTGACTGAAATTAATGTAAATTGTCATTTACGGTAAGAGGAATCTAAATCATGTAAAAAAAATTAAATTTGACTTTTTACGCGCGCTGTGAGCGCGCGCAACGCGCGCGGGGACACTTACGGACGGAAAATTTTGAAATGCTTAAAATGACCTGAAACGTGTGCAAACAAAATTTGGGACGAATTGGAGCATTTTAAAAATTTTAAGCGGGCGTACGTTAAGCGGGCGATTTTGTTGACATTTTTAGTTGACCTTTGACCGGAAGTTGATGTATACTAAATATGGTTTATTTTTGATTACTCGTTATTGAGATATGATAATGACCTGATTTTTACAAAATGGCGCCTGGATGACGTCACGATGACCCCATGAACTTGAAAAAGGTTTCGGGAACTTCATATCATAGGGCCTGATGACTAGCAGAAATTTGAAGGAAATTGACCAGGTCGAGTTCGAGTAAACGTATACACAAAAAAAGTGTACGGAATAAATAAAAATAAATAAAGAATAAAGAATAAAGAATAAAGAATAAAGAAAGAAAATTCTAACGAAATCAATAGGTGATCTGTCATCGACAGACCACCTAACAAGTGAGATATGTTGGAAAATAAATTTGCAAATTAAGGCTATTAGAACAATTAGTGCACACGCTGATAATTGAAAGCTATGCTTATATTGCTGAGAGCGCACCAGTCACTGACGCAGCATTGCATCAGCAAGATCAGCTCATTTACTAATGCCAGATGCATGCAATGCGTCATTATGCTGACGCAGGAATGCGTTACTGACTGCCACAGACTTTGAAGCACGATATGAGAGTAATGTCATAAGGAAAGAGAATTAACAGGGCAAACGTTTTTATTTAAATTAATAGCGTATGAAATAGTCCTTTACATGTTTGATTGGTGCAGGTAGTAACGCAACTGAATTGAGGCGTCCTGTGCAATAAGCCTGTTGAAATCTACTGTTATCATTATCATTATCATTAATACCATTATAATTATTGTTCTTGAACATACAGGTTTTCGGAGAAGCGTCCATCATATTCCCGCTCCTCGTAGCAGAGACCTTCGCAAAGATGGTATACCCATGATGCAACTGATCTTCAACAATCCATGATTGGGAGGGGGGTCGAAACGTTCTCCTCCTCCCCCGTTAAAAAAAAATAGAAGGAAATGGTGAAAGCCTTTCTATCTCACTTTTTTTTTTGGGGGGGGGGGGGGGAACAATCCCCATTCCACACCGGTGGATGGCGAGATCATCGAAATCATATTTATAGACAAAAATTATCCGCGAGAACTAGGCTTACATGTATGGACATGTATATTACTTTTCGAAAACAAAAAAACGGGAAAGATATATTGCTACTCCTAATAATGAGATATTCTAGAAAGGGCGGTTTTGATTCTGGAAATCATGTGCCTTGGTAAGTTCTGCCCAGTATCCACTCGTGTAATGGGTTGTAAATGCTTTTAATGAATATTCAGGTTTAATTTGTAAAATGGGGAAGCGGTTTGCCATATTGTGTGTAAGAGGGGAATACAGAGCTATAGGTTTGATTATCTATTCTTTTTATTATTACAGAGTTTGAGTTTATTGAGTTTGAGTTTATTGATTTCACATTTCACATGCAGAAATAATACAGATAACAAAATATACATAAAAGACATATTGTTTCATAATTTAAAAAAAATGATTATATTAATTGACAAGGTAATCATCACATTTATTTGACAACTAATATAATTTAAAGGAAACCCAGATAAAAGTACAAACTATGAAATGTGCAGGAACTTATAGAAAAGCAGAGCTTGTAAAGAATAGGTTCCTGGGCGACTTGAAAGATAACAGAGACAGAAAAAAATTTACTGTAGAGAGAGAGGTACACAATTAACATTAAGACGGCAGTAATTTGACAAATAGTTGTTTGCGAGTTCAATACAATACAATACAGAAAAAAGAAAGAAAAAGAAATACATTAAAACGAAGAGTAGTAACGAGCCAATAAATAGCAGAGTATGCACCTAGTGTGGGGTATTGTTATCTACTAACTGTAATGAATATGTGAAATATAATTCATAGAGTACTATATTCATTAGATAAAAATATTTAATGTTGCATATTGGACATTTAATATTATGTGATATGTTTTAATTGATAGTAGCTGAAAGCTCATTATAAATTCAAATTAAGATTTCTATCATTTAATTGATATTTTTAAACCAAAATATTATTTCTTCATAAATGGTTGGATTTTTTCGGGTTGTATTTGTGTTTTTTAAAGAAAGGAAGTAAAGAATATTGAACAATTATGCTTTTGTAAACGTTACATGCATCTAGTTTGATATAATCAAACTGTTATTATATAGCATAATTCGAAATTGAATAATCGAATAGCCAACTACATGTGTAATTAGATCATACGTAATTGGATGAGACATAAACAAAATATCAGACTGTTTTAAATTTTGGTTTTGGGGGATTTCATCGACTATGTCTTTCATCACTTCGTCTTTCACGGTTTTTGTGTTGAATGTGAGTGAGTGTTTGAACAGACGTTATACAGTGTCAAACCATTCTAACAAGCTGCAGTTTATGCAATGTTGCTATTCTAAAACAGTAGCAATGGGTTGTCACGTGACTTGTCATGTGATCTCAAGAAACTCGTGTTTCATTTTGTTGCGGGAAACAGCAAGTTTAAATACTTGTAGAACGACAGATTGGGACACAAACGTCAACAATAATAAAACACTTAGGCAGACTGTCATAAGTTTTAAAGGCTCTCAAAGCATTCATAGGCAAAGATTAAAGAAACGGAAGTTGATAGAAGGAAAATCCCTTTGAAATACATAGGAACAGGTACACATACACAAAGATGGTAAGAGAGAAACATAGAAGAAAGAAAATGAGGATGAATTAAAGAAGAAGACAAAAACCCAGATAAAAGGAAATGTAGCCCTTGTGGGCTGTGCTCTAGGAAACCTCAAAAAGGTCGGGTGAATGCACACGAGTGTTGTGGACTATTGTCAATTAATACTTTCCTCTCTCTGTATTTATTTTGTTATGTGACCAACCTGTATTTAAGCAATCGACATTTATTAACCCACATGTTTCATTTTTCTGTTTACTGCCATTGAACAATTATTCTTGTCACCTATTATGTTTTAAGTTTATATACGCAAGTTTTATTGGGGTTTTCTCGAATGTGGGAATAAATGGTCTGAATTGAATGAACATTAATGAATGTGGATAATTTCGTTTCGAGTATTCTTTTGTAAGTTTTACAGAAACATTAACATAAATGTATGGTACATGCAAAAATGAAAGGGTAATTATCCACGTACAATAGAATTTTTCTACGTGAAACGTATCATATTCTATTTGAGTCATAAGTGTATATCTTCATACCGGGCCCCGTTCATAAACCTTGTTATCGATCACAACTGCCACAGATCTATGACAAATCTGTTCATAGTGAATCAAATGTAAGGATTTTAGTGGTTATAACAATTAAGGAAAGGGAATAGTGAGACTAAGAAAAGATTAGCGATCGCATGCTAGTTCTCATGAGGAGATATGGAGAGAGAGAGAGAGAGAGGGGGAGGGAGCAAGAGAGAGAGAGAGAGAGAGCAAGAGAGAGAGAGAGAGAGAGAGGGGGAGGGAGAAAGAGAGAGAGGGGAGGGAGAGAGAGAGAGAAAGAGAGAGTAAGAGAGAGAGAGGGGAACTCGAAATATCGCAATCTGTATTGCCGCGCAATACGAATGTATCCCCCGGCAGTGGCAACGATTTTGTGTCATCCTTATGTTCGAAGGAGGAACAAAAATCCCCTTCCCCTCCTTGAAACAAAAGGATGACGTAGAGATCGCCACTAATGGCTCAGACTATTGTCAAGACTAGGAGCAACATCACCAAAAGTGTAGATTAGAGTATAATGCATCTCTGTAGAAAATTTGAAAGAAGTTTGTCAAGAAATGTGGCAGAGAGAGGGGATATATGGAAAAAGAAAGAAAGAGAGAGAGAGAGAGAGAGAGAGAGAGAGAGAGAGAGGGAGGGGAAAAGAAAGAATTTTTTAAGAAAGAGAATTAAAAAGGAGACTTTTACAAACCTCAACAGACCGAAAACAACCCTCCGTCTCCCTTTCCTATCCCTAATTGATTCTTCTTCTTCCTTTTCTTCCTCTTCTTCTTTCTCCTCCTCTTCTAATTTTTTCCTCTTCTTCTATTTCTTCCTTTTCTTCTTTCTCCTCTTCTACTTTTTCCTCTTCTTCTTTCTCTTCATTTTCTTCTTAATCTTACCATCTTATCATCCTCTTTTCTTTTCTTTCTTTACTCTACACCATAATAATGTTCTTCTCTTCTTTTCCTTATCTTCTACATATATAAAATGATTTAGGGAGATCAAATAAGAATTTTAAAGTTAAATATAATTTCATACAATTTACTAATTAATGTTCCGTTCACTAATTTTAATGTTATTTGCTATGAATGTTTTTATGTATTGTATTTTACATTTGTAAAACGTTGCCCAATTCGGCCGTTTAGGCTACGGTGCATTGTTATTATTTCAACAAAACCATTATCAATCCAATTCAATATAATAGAAGGCTTTCTCAAGATATCTAATCATTATCTGAGTAAGCAACATCATTACAATAAAAATCAGATTTATTGATACAGTTCGTACTTGTATGTATTAATTTATCTGACAATGGTTGTTGAATCGCAACATATACGTGGGCAGTCATGCCCCTCTGTCCTCGGCTGAATCAGCTTGTAACTTCCATTGTTAGCTGGATTACAGGCGCACGCCACAACTGAATAATTACCCTTTCGTTTTCTAAATATAAATGAAAGGTACATACAATTATATTTACATTCCTGTAACATTTACAATTAATTATGAAAATGTTATTCTAGATTCAAGATTCAAGATTTTATTGTCCATTCTAACTTTGCTTTAATACACATATCCATAATCTCACCCTCCAAAGGTATGGATTGGGGAATATTCCCCGGAATAAAACACTTTGTTAAAAAGCGTTTCACCATTTAACAATCCTTCCCCTCCCAATCCTGGATTGTAGAAGATCAGTTGCATGATGGATATACCATCTTTGCGAAGGTCTCTGCTACGAGGAGCGGGAATATGATGGATGCTTCTCCGAAAACCTGTATGTTCAAGAACAATAATAATAATATTATTAATAATAATAATAATAACAATAATAATAATTATAATAGTAAATTTAAACTGGCCCTTCGCACAGGACGAGTCAATTCAGTTGTGTTACTACCTACACCAATCAAGCATGTGAAGGACTATTTCATACGCCGTCAATTGAAATAAAAGGTTTGCCGTCTTAATTCTCTTTCTGTATGACATTACACTTATATCGTGCTTCAAAGTGTGTGGTAGTCAGTGACGCAATCCTGCGTCAGGATAATGACGCATAGTATGCATCTGGTATTAGTAAATGAGGTGATCTTGCTGATGCAATGCTGCGTCAGTGACTGGTGCGCTCTTAGCAATATAGGCATAGCTTTCAATTATCGGCGTGTGCACTAATTGCTCTAATAGCCTTAATTTGCAATCTTATTTTCCAACATATCTCACTTGTAGTTTATTTTCTTTGTTATTTTACAGCTAAAACTGATTTGTTTCATGTAAATGTTAACGCAAGCTTCTTTTAGGTGTATGGTTTACTGATTCATTTGTGAACTGAGCTTGAGGAAGGAAACCATCTTACCTTAACGGGTTTCGCTGTACTCTTGATCTTTCCCCACGATACTGCTTCCTCAGGCATGGCACCCGAGTCGGAGCCATCGAATTCTTGAGCTGTATTCAAATACACCGCATAGTCGGCTCCCTCAGGCTTTCGCTGTATTGAGGAAAGACAGCTTTTTAATGACATGTTTGTCGGTATTTCAGGTTGTGCAGGGGGCTTGTGAATAACTTATAAATCAAGGCAATATTGTTATACCTTGTTCAGATAACAATATATTGTACGAAATGTAATTAATACAATCTCATAGGCTTTAACAAAAATCATATTAAGGCCATTTCAATGGCCCTGTCCATCACCTTAGGAATTCTGTGAACATCACGATGATGTATTATGGAACCGAACTCACTTCTTTAGGATAACAAGACACAATTCAGTTTTGAAATTGCTCTTGAGATGAGTTTTCGAAAGTCTTTGCCACAGTCACACCTTCAAACCGACAGACATTTGCCTGTCCTATAGGTTATGTAATGTAGTGTTCGGTCTGTCGTCGGTCTTTTGTCTAATATCTAGTGAACAGAAAGAGTGTCTTACATGTGCGTTGGCCTGGCAGATGTGATGCTTCCCAATGCCAGCCCCGACAGTGACCATACCAGTGTTAATGGATGACTGAGCCAGCTCGATTATACGATTACTATCTACAATGGGAGAAATAAAGATAGAACTGTTATTTCTCCTACTCCCTTTTCCTCTCTATTCTCCCTTGTTATTGGTGCCTTCATCCGTACTCTCCCGCAATATTCATACAAATTTCAGTGATTAAATAGAAATACACTATACCTTCTGCTATGTCGATTCGTAGATTATTGTTCTTATTTCTTTGATGTAAATATAGAATCTCATCGCCTATTCCTCCGTCTGTGATAGCGGGACTGAATACAGGAATATTGTTCTGAAAACAAATAAGAAGAATCAAATCCCAATTAATTTTATATCTAGGCGTCATAGAATGTTTTCGTATTGTGGTGAAGCTAATCATTGACATCCACTTTAGTGATACAACTGAATATACATCATAATATGACGATCATCATTAATTTCTTATTTTATGGCCTGAAAAATGTGGTAATACGACATATGCCCTGGCAACAATTGCTCCGAGCTTTCTTTCGTCAAAGATAATTATACAGGATTGTAATTATAATTTGGTTTTAGGTTTAGGAATGGGTCGGATATAGTGTTTGGTCCTAGGTTATAATTAAGAATTACGTTAGTGCGTTGAATTGACCGAGGACCAATTGTGACCGGAGTATGTAGCCCTATATGGTACAAGCAGGGAGGTGGATCAGCGAACAATATATACCTTATATGCCCAATAATAGACTGACGATTCGTCGTTGATCTCCCGCCCCATTCTCGCTATCATCTTCGATGGCGTCCAGTTCATACCCTGTTTATTGAAGAGGAAAAAAATGTTTTCATTTCATTGTATAATAATAATAATAATAGCTCAAATTTATAATGCGCCTAATACTTTGTTTCTAGGCGCGGAACATAGAAATTAAGATACATTACTGTCAAAAGATAAAGAAACATAATTTTGAAGATTTTCGAGAAATGATGATCCACAGCATTTGTATGGCGCCATTTTTCTATTTCAAACATTCAAAAGCGCCTGCGCCACTAATAGTCATGGACTACACCTTTTACCTGAAAAATGGGTATCGAGGCCTGACTTAAAGCTTTCTAGCTGGTCGGTGTTGCGAGAATAGGAGGGAGTCCAGAGGCGTGGACAACTGGATAAATCAGCACAAAAGCAACTTAAATATCATGTTGTTTATACCTCAGAAATCATGTTTGGATTACGTAATAGGTCATACAAATGTTCGCACATCTCGATATGTGATGGACTAGGCAGTTAAAATTGCCTTTAGTTAATATTTTGACGAAAGTCATAGCGATCCTGCTATATACGTAGTGAATGATCTTTGATTTCATATGACCTACGTTTATATGCATAGTCACACTCACAGACCAGAAAGACTGCTCGTAAGAACTGGAACGAGAATTGCTACAAAAGCTATGCATGACAATTCAAATCGGGAAACAATTGCCACATTTTTATTCCATTGTATCTTCATTCATATCTTTCTAATGTTTGGAGAGTCATTCTAATAATAGAACCCTCGTGTTTAAAGAATATAGACAAGTACAAATAGTTTGCAGTTATGGAGAACCAAGTTTTGTGTAAAATATTATGAATCGAGTGGAATCGATTTAGAGTTTAAAAAAAGGATACCGTCAGGAGTACTAAGTAAAATCATTATATGGAATGAATATGGGTAGTACAACTAACATTATACATATGTATAGTTGACCACTAAATTTGTTATACCCTTACCAAGTTTTGTAAGTTTTTAAGCATTTGAAAAATTGAATTGTGCACATTTATGTTTCTTGATAATGTGACATATTAAAGCTTTACATACAAAAAGTATCCAACAAAGACCCTAATTCAACAGTCCACCTTTCATTCTTAAGTTAGGAAAACACACCAACAAAAATCGAATTGACCCGGTGTATAAATAGTTTAGTTGTTAACTATATATAGATATGAATATACACACACTGGTGACTGTCACTATGAATATTACGGACAAAGAAAGAGGCAAAATATACAGCTCCTCAGGTAGACAAAGGAACATCCCTTCACTGCTATTACGGACAAATGTGTAGAACAGGTGAAAATGCATGTAACACCTGTTCTACAAATTTGTCCATAATAGCAATGAAGGGATGCTGGGATGTTCCTTTATCTACCTGAGGAACTGTATATTTTGTCCTCTTTCTTTGTCCGTCATATTCATAGTGTGTAGTGTGTAACTTACATGTTTGTTTTGTTCGTCCATCATGTCCTCTAGAATAGGTTGCATGAAATCGGTGAAATAGTGATAATGACTCTCTGGTACGAAGATATTCCCTTGACGGTTCACGCTTATCTCAAACATATCCGTTTCATTTGCACGGAAATTACCCACGTAGAAATCTCCGAAACACTTGATGAAATCTTCTTCAATGCCTCCTGCTGTTGTAACGATACAGTCAACCTGAGGAATATAATATTTAAGTTGTCAACACATTCTATTTCTCCTTATTCACCAACATTTAATCAAACACAAAAGATTTACAGAGTTCAAATAAGTTTACAAGATTCACAGAGTTCAAACGATACATTGATTAGATTTAAAGAGTAAATCAATCGGCTAAATCCTATGAGAGCAGCACAAACTAGACCTACAGCCTATGAGACCAAAAAGTCGGAATGGTTAGTCCTTTCGGTGGTGGTTATTTTACCTGACTGCTAAGAAAGCATAAATGCTTGTTAGTACGCAACAAGACGGCCGACGGCTTTAGGTCCTCTCCGAGGGACCTGGTTATGGGGATTTAATAATGTCTTACCAAACAGCACTAGCGCATCGTCTTGATTTCGAACCAGGGTCACTGGATTACGAGACCACTGCTCTACCGACGAAGCTGCCTCCTTTGTGCTGTCGGTCAACCAGGTTGTCTTGAATGATAATTTCGTTGGCAATAATACTGTTTTTCATTTATAAAATTCATGACTTGTCCTTACTTCCAATTACAGGTCTCACTTGATAGAACATTACCCCCGGGGTTAATTCTTCATTAAATCGGAATAGTGAGTGAACTCTGTTATAGCGAGGGGAGTTGGTGATACTGACTTCATGTTGAATCTAATCGTGTCGAATGTAAATAACCGAGTGCATTCATGATACAGTTAACCAGCTACTGTCCCAAAGCTGGAGATCGCTTTGGGACTCCGAGTCGTTCACCCACCAGGTTGTTCTTGGCAAGGAAACACATGGTTTCTCTAAGGCCACTTGTGATGATACTGGACGCATAACCTAGAAAGATGGTGCATTTAGAGGGCGCTCTATCCGTCCAGCTCTTCTCCATTATCGCCCGTCTCTCCTCTTCTGTAAGAGGCTCAAGTTTCTTCGCCAGCTGAAAGACAGATGGATACAAAACGCCTTTACTTATCCGTGAACAACTATGCAGTATTCAGAAGAGTGGCCCATCACCTTACAATTTATTCAAAATTCCTTCAGTGGGGTATATATCCAGAACTGGAGGCCAACAAAATAAAATCGTTACATCTAACGGAAAACCTGGGTATACATCCTGCTTACTGTCTAAATGAAATCCTGCCTCCTCCGTTATCAATTTCTGAACATACAGTTACTTCTTACATGGTCTAACTATGTGTAAAACAAACGAAATAAAACAATGCAAATAATTTGAGTTTGGTCTACAAGTAGGATTATGGTTACCATGGTTATAAAAATCATTGCTTACCATTCTCTTCACCTCGTCGACAGCGGCGCCAAAGTGTGACGCTTGAAACCCGACAGTCCTCATCGACTCCATCATCTTGTTGTAATCGATGGCGTTGCTAAAGTCATAACCTTTGACCGGGATAGGATCATACGATGTCAATGCCGTTATCTTATCTTCGACGCTCTCTGATGACACCTCCACCGGAACATCACGGTAGGTCCACCGGAGTTCATTGGGCTCGGTGGCTGACGAGGGCGGGGAACGGGCCGATTGAGATGTTAGTGGGAAAGTAGCAATACATCGGCAGCAGAGGCGAACAGAAGGTATGCGTATCGCCTGGAACATTGGCCAAGACATTGCAGTTCAAGCGTATCATCAACTATGTATTAAAACAAAAGTACACATTATTTAATTTAGCAATCCATATAAATTTCCCTGTTAGTTCAAATAAAAAGTGAAATACTAACGATATTTATTTGTGAAAAAACATCACTACTCAAACTTTCCAATGATATTGGCGGCTTCGAACCTCGGACATCAAAGATGAAAGCACACCTGTAGATTTTATTGTGCAACCTTAGACAACGGCAGCTGCTTGGAATAATTTTGTTGCCAGTTTGGACTCGAGCTCTTAAAGCTCCTTACCCGCATCCAGAAAAAGCGTCTAATGTTTTTGTGTTTTTTTAAAGCTGTACGACCTCGTCGACGTTTTCCTTAAAAAGGAGTGTTTTTAATTAGCTATATACGCCGTCGTCTTTTTTTGAAAAATTCACTCATTTGCATATTTATGGTAATTTATGCAAATAAGGTCATAAAATTCACCCTTTTACCCATAAATCATAATATGCTTTATATTCAAGCATTCTTTTTCACTAAATGTATTTGCCAGACCATTTGAAACAATAATACGACAACAAACTTGGAAGAGCTAGGTTATTCCTTATGTTATCTCTTGTTTTTGATAATTTCTCATGTATTTCATTGTTTTTTCTTTTACTTTGACTCCCAAAACAAACACCTAATATTTAAACAAGACCCAATAACCAATGTTTTATCTCTTTTTAGGAAGAATGACATTTCCATATGTTTTGTACACAAATTACGAAAATGAGCGATTTCGGGCTTGGTTTTAAAAAGATTGTAAAGTTAATTTTCCCTTTAAAAAAAAAGGAGTTAGTCAACTTAGTAGCGAGCAATGTTATTTAGGAGATCGCAAGCATGTCACTATAGGGCCTACGCCCACCTAGCCTATAATCTAGGCGGAGTGCCGAGCTTTTTTCTTTGCTGCTAGACTAACCCTAAGCAGAACGTCTGATACGGCGAGACTACGAACCGTGAGTCGCGAAGCGGCTCACCGCCTATAATCACTGGTCTAGCTTTTGTCGTTGTTTTTTTTATTATCGACGATGAATCCGTGGCAGTTTTTCGTACGAAAAAACCTCTCAGCTAGACCAGTGATTATGGGCGGTGCGCGGCTCACGGTTCGTAGTCTCGCCGTATCAGACGTTCTGCTTAAGGTTAGTCTAGCAGCAAAGAAAAAAGCTCGGCACTCCGCCTAGATTATAGGCTAACGCCCACCTAGAGTGTGGTATTCCAAGGGGTCTAGTAGGAGAATCTCTAGTTTAAGCGATGATTGGGCGTTGGAGTCTTTACATACAATTATCAAACTTCGTATTTGATATGAACTTACCTCACATCCAACCAGTACAGACGGAATGATGCAAAGATCACGAATGATGCTGTATATTCTTATATGAATTTTTTATTTTTTTATTTTTTTTTATTTATTTATTTCCACATGTGGGGTGGATTGCTTTCTTAGCCTATACCATTTATACGCATCTAACTACGAAGTCTATATAAGGTCATCCTTCTGCAAAGATTAGCTGGATATAATATGCGACGATGTCTGTGTCTCGAAAACCCCTCTATAAGCCATGGAGCTCATGACATAATGTATTGGTATGACTGTAGTCCGGCGAAGTCTCTGCCTTTCTTTTACTCGTATTATTTTGCTGCGCTGATATAGTTTGCTCGTGGAATAAAGTAGTGCATTCAGACGTGGAGGAATCAAGGATAAATTGGGCATTTAAATAATAAAATGAATAATCACAGATGGCGCGTATAAAGCGGGTGGCATACCTGGGAGTCTATTCTCTCTGTGTATAGGGTCATGCATGGGGCGATCATGCGTGAGCTTTGACTGTCATGGCATGCAGAATACACCAAAAAAATACCTCCAACTTAAACTTGGCCATGATCCTCCTTTCTTAGCCTATATAAAAACGTTAGTGAATTAACACGCGTTTCAATGGGATAGTCAAGAAGTTAGACTTATGACGATCTCGTTTTAAATGACATCCTCTTTCACATTACGATACAATTTAAGAGAAATTTTGCGATCAAATTTGTTGGGGCTCCCAACTCTTTAGATGGGCTCTTGACTTACTTATGGGAGATCCTGGTTCGATCCTTGTACAAGCTACTTTGCCCAACATGATTCCCTCTCGACCTAGGTGTATTAAATGTGTACCTGGTACCTGACAATGATGGGGTTCCCATCACTGCATGGCCCGTATGAACAGCAGTATTGATACTGATTGATTGAATCAAATTTATTAAACCATATGCTGCATGTAAAAGCAACAGACAAATACATAAAACATATAAAATACAACGCAAATATATTCATGGCCAGGAACACAAAGAAGCGAATTGCTCATAAATTGGACCCGCACAAACAAAATAAAAAAATAAATTAAATATAATTCAATCACCATACCCACACACCCACTCACACAAACATATACACATTTATACAGACTACTGCATACACACACATACCTACACAAAATATTGTATTGTTACTTAATTATGTTCAAATAGATATTTGCGACAAAGCTTTTTAAAACAGGATAAAGTTGAACCTAATTTTGTATAGAAGTGGGTAATTGGTTCTATTTCTTTACGCCAACAACATCTAATGAATTAAATGCAATACCAGGCAATACCAGGGAGATGTCGGTTAGTTGATGAAAATGGTAGTTTTGACGAGTTGCTTATGAATGGATAATGAATTTTGAATAAATATATTACTATGCTTCACATGAAAAATGTTATGTTTTACAGATTACATACACATTAGAGTATTAAATATAATCAAATCATATAAAGACAAGATTTGCATCTGTTTAAAGAGTGGTATACTTGGACTTTGGATTGGTGACTTTGTTATATTTCTTAAAGACCCTTAAAGACCTACCCCGGGTAAATAATTTAAATTACATGTATCATCCTAATGATCATCCTCATGATAATAAAAATAATATTCAGTTCTTGTATAGCGCATAATACGTAATGAAATAATATCTCTATGCGCTCCCAAAGAGCTTTAGAAATTATCACCCTAGCTTTAGCTACGGCAGCCGTTATTAGCGCACAGTGCATTACAAGGAATAATCTTACCAGGTACCTATTCACCTCACCTGGGTGGAGTGTAGATTAAAATATCTTGCCAAAGGACATTAGTGCCGCAGCGGGACTCGAACCGCTAGATAGCTTCGTAAATGTGTTTTCAGCGCTTGCAGCCCAGTATCTCGGCTTGAGGACCAGTCATTGTAATGTTGATCAACAGAGAGGGGGAGAGAGAGAGAGAGAGAGAGAAAGAGAGAGGGGATGAGAGAGAGAGAGAGAGAGGAGAGAAAGAGAAAGAGAGAGGGGAAGAGAGTGAGAGGGGGAGATAGAGACAGAGACAGAGACAGATAGAGGAGGATAGATGGAGAAAGAGAGGAGAGAGAGAAAGAGAAAGAGAGAGAGAGGGAGACAGACAGACAGAAAGGGAAAAAGAGAGAATTGAAAAAGAAAAAAAAGGAGACTTTTACAAACCTCACTTGACCGAAAACAACCCTCCATCTCCTCTTTCTATCCCCACTTGATTCTTCATCATCTTCTTCTTCTTCTTCTTTCTCCTCCTTTTCCACTTTTCCTCTTCTTCTATTTCTATTTCTATTTCTTCTTCTTCTTCTTCCTCCTCTTTTACTTTTTCCTCTTCTTCTTCCTCTTCATTTTCTTCCTAATCTTATCATCTTACCATCCTCTTTTCTTTTCTTTCTTTACGCCATAATCATGTTCTTCTTCACTTTTAGGGAGATCAAATAAGAATTTTAAAGTTAAATAATTTCATACAATTTATTAATTAATGTTCCGTTCACTAATTTTGATGTCATTTGCTATGAATGATTTTATGTATTGTATTTTACATTTGTAAACCGTTGCCCAATTTGGCCGTTTAGGCTGCGGTGCACTGGCGTACCTATGGGGGGGGGGGGGCAGGGGGCACAGTGCCCCCCCCCCCCCCCTGACGGGATAAAAAGAAAAAGGGGAAAGAAAAGAAAAGAAAGGAACGGAAAGAAAAAGAAAAAAGGAAAAGGGAAGAAGAAAAGGAAAGAAAAAGAAAAAAAGAAAAAAAGGAAAAGGAAAGAAAAAAGGAAGAAGAGAAAAGGAAGAAAAAGGGAAAAGAAAAGGAGAGGAAAAAATGGGGAAAATGAAGAAAAAAAAAGACCATGGCCGTACGCAACAGGGGGGGGGGGGAGGCAGTTGACCCCAGATATTTTGAAAACGTACAGTTTTTTCCTGAAAATGTAGTGTAGGCCTATACCAAATCCTTCAATTCTACTTTTGAAAATGCAAAAGTACCCTCATGACCAGTTCGGTCGCTTGAACTCCCTTCGCTCCTTTTGCTTTTGAGATTCTTCGAAAACTTTTAACTCATCTTTCCCCCTCCCCCACCAGAAAATATTCCGCATACGGCCCTGAAAAAATAAGACAAATGAAAATAGGAAAATATAAGTGATATAACAAATTCGAAACTCTTCGCTGGCGCGATCTGCTTGCTAGCCTATTTTTGAAAAAAGAAAAGGATTAGCATTGCCTAGAATACAATTGTGCCTGCCCCGACGGGACCCGACCTGCAACCATGGCAACAATAACACACAATGTATGTACCAAATGTTACTTAAAGAGACTAATTCATTTTTTTCGCTCGCTACACTCGCTCGCGAATAAAATGAATAACATTGCTTTGGAAACAATTGTGCCCACCCTTGACCTGCAACAATATCATTAAAAATGGAAGAGTTTTTTCGCCCTCTCGCCAAAAAGGAATTGAATCGCGTTAAACGCGATTGCGTCCATCCTGACCTGCACCAATGAAAACAAGTTTATTTATTAATTTCTATTAAAAGAATTTTTTTTTTTTTGCTTGCTCGCTATGCTCGCTAGCCAAAATGGAATTGCCACCGCTAACGTGCCCGCCCCAACCTGCAACAACCAGTTAATAATTATGTACCAAACGTTATTCAAAGAAGATTTGGTGTGCTCGTGCTCCCCCAAACGGAATTAACATCACCTTAGACATGATTGTGTAAGCCCTGCCCTGCAACAAAAATATCTGAAATTTATGAACCAATTATCATTACAAAAATTTTGCTCGCTCGCTACGCTCGCTCGCCAAAATAGAAAAAACACCGCTTTTAATAATCACGTCCCTGACATGGAACAATGAACCCAAGTTTATGTACCATATTTTCCCTATAAAAGAGAAGGGATTTTTTTTTTTACTCGCTCGCTCGCCAAAATAGAAATAACACCGCTTTTAATAATCACGTCCCTGACATGGAACAATGAACCCAAGTTTATGTACCATATTTTCCCTATAAAAGAGAAGTGATTTTTTTTACTCGCTCGCTCGCCAAAATAGAAATAACACCGCTTTTAAAGCTTATCTGCCATAGTTTACAGGAGGGATTAGAGCGCCCTGCAAGGTCACTGGACAGGTGGTTATCTCATCAACTCAGCTCTCAGTTAACATAAGAAAAAGAGGACCATGGGGGACCAATGGTCACCGATTAGGCATTGTTTGTTGTAAGAGGGCGCAAGTAGCTACAAGTAGTGCAGGGGGCCTTTAATAATCACGTCCCTGACATGGAACAATGAACCCAAGTTTATGTACCATATTTTCCCTATAAAAGAGAAGTGAATTTTTTTTACTCGCTCGCTCGCCAAAATAGAAATAACACCGCTTTCAATAATCACGTCCCTGACATGGAGCAATGAACCCAAGTTTATGTACCATATTTTCCCTATAAAAGAGAAGTGATTTTTTTTTTACTCGCTCGCTCGCCAAAATAGAAATAACACCGCTTTTAATAATCACGTCCCTGACATGGAACAATGAACCCAAGTTTTATGTACCATATTTTCCCTATAAAAGAGAAGTTAATTTTTTCGCTCGCTCGCTACGCTCGCAAGCTCGTGGAATTATGTGCCTACCACTAACCTGCTACAATATCATTAAAAAGAGAAATGTAGGGGGTTGCCTGCCCGCCAAAATGGGATTGACATTGTCTTAAACACGATTGTGCCCGCCCCCGACCTGCAACAATGAAACAAATTTTATATAGCAATTCATTGAGAGAAAGATGTATTTTCGCTCGCTAGCTAAAATGGGTATAAAATCACTCTAAACACCCGGGCCCCGGGCCCTGCATGAGACATTTGAAACAAGTTTAAGTGGCAATTATTAAAAAAGAAGTGATTTTTTTCTTGCTCGCTACGCTCGTTTGCAAAAAAATGAAATTAACGTCGCTAACAAGTGAATGTTCCCACCCCCAACTTGCAACAATACCAGTTTATATACCAAACGTTACTTAAAAGATTTTTTTTGCTCGCTCGCTCGCCAGAAGTGAAAATTAGCGTCGCCTTTTTTGTTTGTTTCGGTCGCTTGCCCCCCCCCCCCCCCCTGACGGAGTACCCCAGGTACGCCACTGCTGCGGTGCATTGTTATTCTTTCAATAAAACCATTATCAATCCAATTCAATGTAATAGAAGACTTTCTCAAGATATATAATCATTATCTGAGTAACTAACATCATTACAATAACAATCAGATTTATTGGTACAGTTCGTACTTGTATGTATAGATTTATCTGACAATGGTTGTTAAATCGCAACATATACGTGAGCAATCATACACACTGTGCGGAAGGAGATGAAACAATAATCAAATATGGTATTGTAATCATAAAACCAGTGAATAGATTGTCAAGAATAAATCTCATTAATGACTTCAATATTTACATGATAAACAAACAAATTAAGTAATTTCTATTTTTACCTGTGTATGCAGTTTTAACAAATGAGACATCCGACATCTGGACTTTATCTTTTAAGATTGCACTTTAAAGTAATCATTATGATTTGAATATGAGGGAAATTTCACATATTAACCAAAAACACATGTATCGTTAATTACTCATTTATGTTTGTTGATTTTATTTCCGTATATTAAAATCAGATAAAATACATACAAAGTAATCATACAGTGAAAAGGGACCGTATACGGAAGGTAGCCCATTTTCAACTGCAACTATATTGTTGCTGCTGGTCTTCCATGGGGCCAGTTTATGCAATGTACAAAATATACATAATATTAGAAATGACCAGAAAAAAATAATTACAAATTATCAGTCAAAAACATAATATAAATACAAAAAGAAAAAAGGAAATAATAACTATAATACATAATATATATACATACATAAAAAGGTGTTTAAAGGGCTATCAAGGAAACCGTAGGGAAATTTGAGACAACATCAACCGGTGGTATGTGGCTGATCCCAAATTCTTTAAGGGGGGGGGGTTATATTAAACTTAGTATTAAAAATCTATGACAAGCACGAAAATGGCTACCATTTAGAGCGATACACGCGTGTATAATCAAGTATAGGCAGATTTTTGCATGGATGTCGCATGCCCCCTGTTGCTCCCTATCCTCCCCCCCCCCCCCCCGAGATGCTACCTGTTGTATTTCCGAGAGAGGTTGTACGCACACGTACGCTCGAGACATAATAGAATTGATCGCTTTATAATTGGATGGCTGTACTTTAGCATTTCAATCAAACTATGGCAACATCACTATCACATATTTCCTAACATTTGTTTGTCAAATAAAAACTTTCAAGGAGATATTTATCACACACAGTCCATGATAAAGTACTTTCAAATAAACGAGCTTATACTTTCGTGTAAATCAGAACTACTCATTCAACTAATCTTATATTTTTATAAATATCACAGTTAAATATAAATATAGAATTCAATTATACATTCCTTAATTCACTTCTGAAAAATATATGTCATTTGTGGTGTACAAGAAAAACTGAAAAATAACAAGATTTTGCAGACATTTTTTATCATTAATTAAGATTTTTATATCAAATTGTCGTCAACTGGCATGGGTTCTATTAATCAATGTGTCTTTGATAAGAAAACAATCACTTAATGAGAAAAGGGGCTTTAAAAAAATAAAATTTCCACTTCCATTTCCTGGGGGCACAATGCAGATCGTAAATCATGATGCAATAACATTCACATCTTATGGAGTAACCATTTATAAACCCGGGTAAAGAGAAACAGCGTATATGTCAATGCGTGTTCCAATTCAAAAATAACAGTGTTACATCAGTGCTCCAACTTATGACCTTGTACATTTCGTCACATGCTCAAAATCACTCGAGTACGGTCCTTCTATTATCATATAATATAATAGGGACTTTTAGATTTGCGTGGACTGATACGTGTGACGTCCATTCAAGGCAGTGCATTAAAGGGACGTCGATCGTAGCAATCCACATTGTCTTCGTGCGAATCTATAAGTCCCTCATAACATCATAAGCAAACGATATCTCCTTAACACATCAAACTTATAAACTGTTCTTTACCAATTTCTTTGATTAATAAATATACAATTGAATACATTGTTTGAATTTTAATACAGTTAAACCTGCTTTAGTGACCACATGTATAGAAAGGCCACCTGTCTACAAAGACCACATTTTGTGTTCCCCTTGAAAATGGTTTCTCATTGAAACATGTACTAAAGGAACCCGTACATAAAGACTCTCTGCCTATAAAGACCACTTTCTTGTCTCCCTTGGGTGGTCTTTATAGACAGGTTGCACTGTACTAATTCGGAACTATTTAAAACCTACGCTCATTTGATTATTCTTTCTTTTGAAAGCATAAGAAGACGATTACCCAAAGAGTTTTTTCTTGCCGTTGAGTTCTGACACATCTTAGTCCATTAATATTGGAATGATTGTTATATCATAACAGGTTACAATATTTGCTATTCCCGGGCTGAAAAGTTCTAGAGCCCATGTTTGTTAGGTGATGCTGATATGACGTCAACAACTTTAGCTGAACGCTCTTTATATGATTTAGCTGGTGTTGTTGTCGTTTTCTTCAAAGTACATGAAATCCTGTTTAAATGAAAAACAGAGAATAATAAATACATAAATGGGTTATTACATTATTCATCTTTTTATTCGATTTTCCTTTTAGTTCGTTAATGGCAGAGTCGTCGAATTGAGGTACAATTAGTTTGTTGAACCCTATAATCATGGGATCATCTGGCGAATTATGTCAATGTACCAGTTCGATCGTGTTATTAATTACGCAAATCAAGCATTTGAAGACAATCAAGACAGTCATATATAATCGGGAGCGCCAGGAGTGTCAAGTCTGACAGACAAGTCATGTGCGCTATACAAGAACCCACTATTATTATTATTATTATATCAGTAATTCAACGCAATTTTAACATTGTTCATTTTACATCCATACTTCTGACAATGTCACCTTCACAGTGGTTCACCAAAGACCGCGCCAGTCGATGGCGCTGGCTTACGTCGGGCAAATCACGTCTCCTAGGCAACAAGTATTATTAACACTATATCCCGCTCGTTTTCTGTATTATAATAAATAATTTTGTGCTGAAGTAATATATATGCATTGCACAGAGTTTCGACGACCTGAGCAATATACTGATTTACTACAATATTCAAAATGTTGCAAACTTTTTAAGCTAGGTTGTTCTTGACAACTAGAAAGCTTGCCCGAGACTTGCCTGTCATAGCAACAAACAATATATATATGCAGACTGGATTCCGAGTATTGTAGTTCATTCATTAACAATAGGTGAATGGAATAACTCGTCACTAGGTTCCCAGGAAAGAAACATCCATCAATTTGAATATGTTAGTAAACCGGTCTATTGGTAATAGCTTAGACAATAGATCAAAATGAAATACATAATAGATCGACTTACAATAAGGAACACTACTCCAAGCATGACTGCTTTCATCTTCACGTCAAGGTCCATCGGAACTGAATGGGTTAGATAAGAAAGAACATGTACCTTAAAGGGATCGTTTAACAATGTTAAATGTGAGATACACGGCCCTACGTGTTTTCAGTGTTTGTGATATGGTGTAATATTGAAGCCCTAAAAAATTGCGCTTCAAAATGATCAAGAAGTGCCTGAAAAAGTAAAATTCTTTGAGTGACCGGTTTTTACCATACTCGTTTTCCCCAATAGATTGTAGTGTTATGAAAACCGTTTGGCAAACGGTTTTCAAAATGTGTAATTTCAATCATAAACATCTTGATAATCAGACATGCAATCGGCTTGTAAAAGTCATGGGGTTCCTGACTGACCCAAAGGTTTATAATTTTCATTGCAGCATGAGCTAAATCCAGAATTTTGTTTCAGATTCTGAGACAAAGTGACCGGATCCCTTTAAAGGTACTATGTCCCATTTGCAGGCCTAAAAAAAAAAATGAAAAAGTTAAATTCCAACTGCATTTGAAAGATATGCTAATTTAGAACTTCCCTAAAAAAGGTGGGGCTTTAAAATGTCTTCAAGTGGGAAAATAACGACCATTAGTTGTCAAATCGACTTTAGGGCTATAGAGCCCAAAAGTAATAGTCTTGATTTTCAGACAATTGTACTGAATGGTCATACGTTTTATGCTGCGTAAAGATTCAATCAGTTTAATCTTGGCCATCACAAGAAGTGGGTTATTGATGTAGACAAATGCACATGCACCCTTTACAACTCTTTTCATGTATGTTATTACCAAAGAAGAAAAAAGCCAGTCAGTCACTCAATAGTGTCTGACAGTGAAGTCTAGCAATTAAACGGGTTTCCTTGCATAATTTGAATATGAGGACACTGCTAACGTTTAAATTTCACAGATAGGATATACATGACATATTCATAATTCCTGCAAAGTGCTACAGCATTTGAGGTTGGCTGCAAAAGGGACATAGTACCTTTAAGCGCACATTGGCTTATAAACAGTTTATCAACAGAGGGCGGAATTCTCTCCATGTCCCTGTAGATCGTAGTCTGTCATGATTGTCCTAGCGTGATTGTGGGGGCTTTGATACCTTTCCCCTTCCCCCTTCTTTTTCTATGTTTTCTTTACCTTCAAATATGACTTGAACGTCAGTTTTATCGTAGGCTAGATACGCCATTGATTTTCTTTAATCATTCTAAAATCTGAGTTTTTGGATGCTAAACAATTCTCCATGAATGTATTCTGATCAATATAGGATACATGGTGCAATTTATATCTACATCACCATGCAAGCCGATACTTATAAGCAGCATCTAAAATGTAGGATACTTAAAATTGATTTTTTTTCTTTTTCTTATCTGTCTGTAAATACATGTATTACTATTTTAATTTATTAATTTTGTACATGTCTGTCGGGGACCCCACTGGAAATAAGCTCTCGAGCTTTCGTGGATTATCCTGTTTAAGTTGACTTTAGTTTTTGATCTGTTATTGTTGAATGATGGAAGCTTGGCGAATAAAAACCAATCAATCAAACTTACATGACACTCCAAAGTTATCAGCCTTAGTGTAGAGCTCCTTGACAAAGCCGCTCCACTGCTTACTGATCTTACCAACCTCACTCGTCATACTAGCATCCCAAACCTAGAGGAGAGAAAAAAATAAAATGAATAATTAGTCCAATCTAATCCAATCCAATCCAAAAGAGATTTGATATAGCGCCTTTTCCTTGCGGTTTCAAAGCGCTGCACCCACCGCTCCACAATGTTTGGGCCGCTTATTAAAAAAAAAGTTAATCACTTCTCAGAGATCAGTTAATTAATTGGACTAATAATTTAATAATAAAGTAATTTTTAGCAGTGGTTAACAGATGAGGCCGTCTGCAATGCAGTAGGTAGTAGGCTTCCACAGTTTTGCAGCAAGCTCGAATGTAAATGAACATGATAGAAATTTAATCAAAGATATCTGACATTATAAGAGAATATATAACTCATCTGTTACCTGAAAAAAGAGAGAAAATAAATCACGATTAGAAAGCAATAATTTAGTCAGGAATATGTAGTCCGACATTTGAATTACTGTTTGAACTGGCGCCCTCAGTTCTTTATGAGATATTGATGATTTGTTTTTGTAGAGTCCGTTATATTGTATTTCTTTCCCAATATTCGCTATAAAATGCTAGAAGCATGTCGAAAAGGTCTAAGTTTATAATAATTAAACAATGAATTTTCAAGGGGAACGATATCTCTAAGAATCAAATATGATTGAAACAAACATGTTTCTTTGTGAAGTTTCTGTTTAATCGTTGCTACGTATCTTCCATTGGCAGTCTATCGAGTAAAGCATAGAAATTACACGTCAAAAGATAATACAATCATTATGAAGGTTTACTCTCTGTTTCAAAAGATTTGTTTCTAACCACATCCTCCCGGGCCAGGCCAGATAAGATGACATCTTGATATACAATAATACGTGGGATAGTTTATGAGTAAATCGGATCGGAATTTGTTACCCTTTACAATTGTTTAGAGGATTACCTTAAATTCTTGATCACAGGTACAACACGCTCCCTGACAGATACAGCATGGGCCTCGAACCTTGAGTACACAACTCCGTGATGCATCCAATATATTGTAGTTGGGATACCAACCACTCTGCCTGTAAAGTAGAATATGGTATAAAATTCTTTTTAAGACCAGTTGATGTGTCGTAGTCGATTGGTTTGAAGAAAAAAAACCTAGTTCAATGGTCAATTGTTATTTCACCGTCAAATACACAGGGTAAGATTTAAAAATATATATTTCGGTTCTTCTGCCGGTGTCCGACTATAAGTATGTTCCAACCACTCACTGCTAAAATAAAAGCAAATTTGGGAAACTCGCTGTCCCAATAAAAAGTTATTCAGGTACCGTGGTACCGAACATTAAAAATGTTGGTATTTTGAAGGAAAACAATTTGGGAGTGAAGCCTTTTGTAATTACTGTAGTTTCCTTTTGATACCAATGCGTTTTTGTTTATATATCTACTCGGTTAAACACAATCATCTCTTGCAGGCGCGTACGCAGGAGGGGGGGGGGGGGGTTGGGGGTTAACCCCCCTTTGGTAATTTCATGTATGTAAACCCCCCTTAAAAAAATCTAACCCCCCCCCCCCCCCCCGCTTATTCAGCGGCCGGCTGAGTCGTTGCGAAATTTTCGGACCGATTTATAAATGTTAAACCCCCCCCCCCCCCCCCTTTAAAAAATCCTGCGTACGCGCCTGATCTCTTGTAATGTGTAACGTTTATTTTTCGTTAGCGTTTTGTACCTGCTCTATAAAAAGGCGCTATAAGTATTATATTATCAGGTCCATGAAGTACAGAAGAACCTTAGATCACTTACGCTTGCCTGACATATCCCATGACTTGACCCACGGGCGCTTCAACAGTGATCTCCATACCACAGCAATCAATATTAGCACACCAGCAGCACCCTGCGCAACACTTAAACTCTCGAGTTACTCTCATCACTTCCTGAAAGAACAAAACAAAGATTTATATAAATAATTAATAATAATGATAATAATATTGGATTCTTATAAAGCGCACGTATCGACCTTGCAAAGGTCCTCAAGGCGCTCAAACATTACCCGGCTATGCTAGGCTACCGATTTCGACTCTCACAGCATTTAAGGAATAATTATATTATTGTGTCTCCCCGACATCAATGCGAGCTCTTCACAATAATAATAACAATATTATGGGTTAATATAGCACGTAATGCACCAATGATGTCTCCAAGCGCTTTACATAATATTTACCCCGGTCATCCGATTAAGGCTTGCCCGCAAACAATCTATGCACGTTCTCCACTCCCTGGGGAGCATTCTAACCATGCGCCATTTCACAACATACAATGACTTTCGCATCCTACCCGGGTACCCATTAAATACCTGGGTGGAGAGTGGCAAAAGTGGATGAATGTCTTGCCAAAGGATGTTACTGTAGGGCTGGGATTCGAACCCTCAACCCTCAGATTGAGAGTTGAGTGAATGAATCACCAAAGGTTCCACTCGTATAATGGTGCATGTTATTATGAACATAGCGCATCCCCAAACAAAATTTATGATGTTGAAAATCATTATTATTAGTCATCACTGGCCCCATATTTTGAGATTCAGTTCTATCGGCGGCGGCCCGGAATAGAGGATGGACAGTGGGAACTCCTCGGTAGGTTCCGCATTAAATTAAAACACGTATTCCCCCGTCACATTTGATTATCTGTCGCCGTTGTTTTTGTAGCGCAAGTAGCTATTCGCAAAACTGTCGTTCAATGGGGAGGGCCCCCTCCCTCTTTCCCTTTCCCCCCAACTTAAGGAGGTCCAGACCTCTATATTCCCGAGAAACGCAATTATGAAACAGGCGTTCCATATACATGTACAAACGCGTAGGCAGATCAAAGGGGTAGAAATAGCCACCCCTATTCAGAAACAAAAAAACACATGAAAAACAACCCTTTCACCTTTCATAATTGCGTTTCTCGGGAATATAGGATGATTGGTTGGCAAGCAGTGTCCGGGCGACACTGCTTGGGCGACACTGCTTGCCAACCAATCATCTTATTATAATTACAAATCAACCGTTTGCATTGTTTAATGTCAATGAAGCTAACATGATTGATCACGGATGCATTAGATCGAACTATAATTACCTGTCTACCATTCTCTATCAACATTACCATTGAACAAACACCGAAATGAGTTGCATGTCTGGCCCTTTCTGACGTCACATAGCAATCAACATTTTGTCTTCATATCGATCTGATATCGATTCGTATGATTCAAGACTTCCTTGTTATCGGGATGACCATCATAATCGGTAGCAGACGCTTGTCGTGTCAATATCTACCCTTTTTTGTTCTCGAAATTATCATGCCGATATAAAAGGGAGGCCTTGAGAAAGTATTGATGAAAATCACTATCTTCATGAAATTAGAAGGATACAACCCTAAACCATAACCCTTCATTCCTGATTTATGCTCCATAGAATTCGATTAATAATATTCAATAAACAACAATCAATCGTAGATCTATATCTACTTCGTCTAATATCGTACATCATTCATCATAGACACATTCGTTCGTTCGTGTCTCCTTAGATCAAGATTTATGTATCTTGATTTTTGGAGTAGTTGCTACAACCAGCCGTGTCAGACACGTTGCCCCGGGGTGCGAGATAGGACTCTTGAAGCGTGCCCCCACTTAACACAATTATACAATAACAATTAACATTACATTTAATTAAAAGAATGAAGCGATTAATATTACTCTCATGTTACGGGGAAAAATATATTATGAATCTATTGATTTGGTCGATCCAGGTTGATAGCACAAACACGGCACTACTGGACAGAGATCCTAGTAATTACAGAGCTTGACACATTAGTGAAGGGGATTCCCTACCTCATTAGTTCTGCGATTTTTCTCAAACGCTCACACCTGTCCACCGTACGGTACACCTTCAAGCATGTCGAGCTCATAAAATCAACTTTAATAATATATATATTAATTACAGCATAGGGTATCGGTGTAGGAACGGGGCGGGGAGAGGTTTTGGGGCAGGTGCCCCCATCAAATGGCGAAAAAAGAAAATAGAGAGAAAAGTGGTAGAGGGGGGGGGGGGGATCGTAAAGGGACGACAATAAATCCGCTTTTTCATCCGTATCGAAGTAATAGCTTTGTTAATTTGCGATGAATCCACAGATTAAAGGTGGTGCGCCCGCCTACCCAATCATACCCTAACCAATATCTGCACACTGATTTATTACTTGTGAGTTATTACTTACCTGATTAGCATTATCAAGAACATGCATCACAAAACCTCTCGTATTCCCGCAGCACTGTCTCTGACACGTCTCCGATTCTGAGAGTGAAGTGAAATGATTGAAATTAATAATGATGAAATTAACAAGAAGAATGTCCGTGGTGTGACGTTTTTACTTCTATGTGACATTTCTATTTTTCATTAAATACGGAACTACATGCTGATGTGAATGTATTTGAGAGAAAGCGAGGAAAAATATGTTTAAAGAAACATAAAATTGTCTATAGGTCATTGATAGATTAGGTTGGTTACTTCAAATAATGGGGTAGATCTATAGGGTTATTTCCCCGGGAGAGGGGGCTCAAGAATGCTGGATGTAAGACAGTCATCCACCCCCCCCCCCTCCGCCCCGCCCTCCCCCGTAACTGGTACCCCTTCTGTGACACAGGTTTCATTTGCATGCACTTTCTGCATGCGTTGTGCACAGTTCTGCGGTCATTTTTTTTTTTTATAAACAGACATTTCTTTTGATAATGTGGATAAGCGTTGGAGCTACTATTTCATCACTTGTCAGTGATACACATTAATTCTCATCATGATTATACCCCATAATCTCTGGAAACAAGCAATGAGAACCTCCCTTCAAACATCAAAAAAGTGATTCGTCATTTCACTCCTGCATTTCTTTTTAACATGCCTAGACATAATTCAAATGCTTCCCTTTCAAACGAGGCACTCGACAACTATCACGTGTCCATATCTGTGATGGATTGGAGTTAATTAGGCGTTGCGTCAACAAAATTTCTTTTTAATTTTAAGTACTGGATAGATCGACGGTAAAGCACTTACGATCAGATGAACACAAATATCAAACAGTAACCATAGTTACCGATCTAAGCCCTTCGCGTTGATGTTCTGCTAAGTAATCAGTGCATGGCCAGATTTATATTTGAACGGGGTAGTTAAACTATAATTATGCTAATGCATTTTATGTATCAAGGAACCAACAATTAATGACAGAGTAGTTCAGTGCAATATCAGACTACACTGTACAATTGCCTGAGGAACCATCAGCTATAATTATAAATCATTATTTTAACTGCACACTACACTATGTTGATCTTGTATATAATTCATATGTTTAATTTTACTTGTTTTGTAAATAATATATATGTATTTTGAAATGGAACAATAAAGTCCCTCTGAAGAGGTAAAGAGAAACGGAAAGCACATGCACAGATAATCAATTTGATAAGGTACAATTTGGAATAAAAAATACACGGGTATAGAACGATATTCTCTCATTAACCAGTTAATTGTCTATTTGTCTTTTCTCAGAGTTCAGCAATAAATATTTGATTATAACAAGAATAAAGTTTGTTGTATAAGGGAACTCTTACCTTCCATTGCGAAGTAGATTTGTTGACCAAGACTATTTTTAACCTGATACCGGTTACACGTCTCCCAACTTGTAAAAACTGAAATAAAAGAAAAGTTATAAACATGTAAGATGTACGATATACCCCCATGCAAGAGTCTTGCCTTTCAATTATACCAAGAGTGTGGCTCAAAATGTTTTGTGGTTCGAGTCTCAGTCACGGCACCAATGTCGTTTGGCAAGGATCTAACAAGTAGGTCCATGGTTCTAACCTACAATGTATTGCTATTCTCAACATAGGAGATTGGCACTTGCATGCTTGGTGGGAAGTACATTCCTTAAGTTTTCAGCACATCAAGGTATTCTAGCTAAGGCTGGGGTAATACTAGTGATAAGTGGGTGCCTAGATCATCCCATGGGATGGATACACAGATGTATGTGCTAGATATTGATCTACATTTGCCACTCTCCACCCTGGTGTAGTAAATGTTTACCCTGATCATGAGAGCAACCTGACCAAAAGATGTCTTTGTTCGAGAAACGCATGCGCACTATCCCTCAACTATAGAGGTGTTGTGGTCTAGTGGATAAGTCGTTAGACTGTGGATCACAGGGTTCGCGGTTCGTCACCCGACACGGCAATAATGTCCTTTAGCAAGATATTAATCTAAATTTGCCACTCTCCACCCAGGTAGGATACCGGTAGGAAAGAATTCATTAAATGCTGTGAGCGCCGAAATCGGCTGCCTAGCAGATCCGGGTAATAGTTGAGCACCATGCATGGTGAATATTATGTGCACTATATAAAATTATATCCAATATAATTATCATTATTAACTACAAAGTGCTAAGATTACAAACCTTCGAAGAATTCCACCTGTTGGTGAACGAGTATCTGGTCTACGTTAGTGAGGTATTCGAGACCAGGAGGGCATTCTGGCCCCACCCTATCCGGAGCAGGCATCCACTGGACCTGGGGTGCTTGCAGATGACTGCCAGGCTGCATCGTCATCTGCAGAAATTAAGAAAATATAAAGTTGGGTTTTATAAAGTACTTTAAAAATATTGTTTTATGTGGAAAAATACCATAGTATCAATGTCGCATTGAAGAGAGTGTACTTCGTTCCAAAAAATTACTACGCTAAAATAGTTTAGATATTTGTATCAAATGTTAGATGTCACGTGTAAATGTAATGATATCAATGTGTAGGTAGTGTACTCTGTTCTAGACTGGTAACATTTGAAAAAAAGGCGCTGGTAGTCGTTTTTCTTTCTTCTTATTCTTTTTCTGCATACGAGAAATATATTTTCTACAAAAGCAACTTATTATAAACATAGATTATTAACATTCATGAAAACATGTCACTGAGTAGAATGAAGAAAAGTATTTCAGTTCCTATCTATATCAAACATCAAACTAAAACTTTCGAAAACAGCGTCCGATTGCATCATACTGCGAGATCGGAAAAAAGAAAGACATTTCCATTCCAAGTCCGAATTGGTGATGCATAAATGCTTATATCAGTAAAGATATTAAAGAAATTTAAATAAGAAATAATTATATCACTTACCGGCATTGAATTCGGCTGAACCGACATCTTGAACTGCTGTAGAGCTTGGCGGTGTTAAGAAGAATCTCTACTTTCAATGAGACGAGTAAAGAGCAATAAATCTGGAATAAATAATAAATACAATCATGTAAATCATTCTGACGTCTATTTTTGTACTGAAATGTATTGCTTCTTATATCTCGCATACTGTATTCAAGCGTTAGATAATACTTAGCATAATGTTTCTCGACAGAGAAAGAGAGAGAGAGAGAGAGAGAGAGAGAGAGAGAGAGAGAGAGAGAGGTGCAGACAGAAATAGAAATAGGGAGGGGAGTGGGGTACAGTGAAAGACGGAGGCAGAGAGAAAGTGAGAGGAAGAGAGAGAGAGAAAAGAGAGAGAGAGAGAGAGAGAGGAAGAGAGAGAGAGAGAGAGAGAGAGAGAGAAAGAGAGAGAGAGAGAGAGAGGGAGAGAGGGGGGGGGGGGAAGGGGCTCATTTTAGGCCAATAACATGTGTGTTGTACTCCCTGCACACAGCTTACGTAAAGAAGATAAAACGTAGTGTAATGAGAATGAAATCTGCGTAATCATCTCCCATTTTATCTTATGACGAAAGCATTTTTCCGCGAACAGAATTAGTGTCATATTAACAGCACCATGTAAATTACATCGTCCGAACAATGTATATTAATCTAAGCACTTATCTAATCAAAGCTGCCATAGTCATTGAGTACTTGGGACATGAAGGAACAAAAGGATTTTTAGTCCATGCTTGTATAATAAGCAATTTGCAAATTCTTTGTATATAGTCAAGGTACAAGAAAAGCCATCAGATCTCCTTCCATTATCTGTCTCCTTTATCCCTCCATCTCTCTATCTCTCTCTTTCTCTCTCCCCTCTCTCTCTCTCTCTCTCTCTCTCCCTCTTTCTCTCTCCCTCTCTCTCTTAATCTTGATCTCTCCTTCTCTTTATTCAAAGTCAACCAGAAACACATTGGTTGTATAGGGCCCTCCTCGCAAACGGAAAAATATTTTTAAAATTAAAATTCATTATCCCTTTATAATGTAAGACGTCTCTCCTAGACATCTTTATGTATGATAATTCCTAATCCTACGTTTTACAATTTTCGATCAATTGCTAAAATGTTAAGATCAATAATTTTACAACAATTGAGCCTTAAATTACATACGAAGAGAACTAAAATCTGGTAATGACATGCAATGATTGGAGGAGGTTCATTAGATGCTTCATTAACACTCCACCTATACCATAATCAAGTATCTGTGATAATTGCTCCGCTGCCCAATTTGTGAACTTCTCATGTTCAACTCGGCTGGCTGCAAATGATGTTTGTTCGGTACAGCTTTCCATCGAAGCATCCCGTTGATTCGGGCAACCATGGTAACGGTGTCAATGCTATTTTATTCTTCCGCCAAATTCTCGTCAGCAAATAAAGAGTGAGAGTAAAGTGGGTTTAATTAGTGGGTGCCCGGCGCTGGGTTGGACTAGAATACAAAGGTGAACGTAACCCCGAACTGGTCTTTTTAACATAATACATATCATGGATATAAGCTATGTTGTGTTCTAAAATTCAACAACTTTGTTGGTTTTGTGTTACTGGTACAGGCCAATAATGTGAAATTGGGGCCTTGTCACTTGTCATGGGCTGACCCAAAGACTGATTTGTTTTGATTTGTTTTATTTTTTTTTGGTCTACGATATCATGTCAAAAGCCCAGCTTGTTATCATGTAATATGATGACTATGATCTCTCTTTCACGACAGCAATACGATATTCCCCCTTGCATTTCCTCATGATCTAAGGCATCCCTTTGCTGGTGTGTTTATGCATATATTTATTCACTTGCTTGCTAGGCCAGGGGTAGGCATACATGTATCTCCATAAAATTTTCTGAACATGCTGGCTCTAAATAATGCATGTAATTATTTAGAGCCAGCATGTTCAGAAAAATATAATTTTGGTTCAAATACATTTTAAAGCGCATTTCATTCGAGGGCCATTTGGATAATTAGGTAGGTGGATTGTCGGATTTGACGTGCAATGCGATACCAGGCGATCCATTACTTTGTATCTGCCATGGTTGCTAACAGCATGGAAAGTGCTAATTTGGCCTTACTTTTGAGGATTGACCATTATGAATTAAACATGACGTTAGATTTTTTATTTGAGTTTGATATTGAAATCTATATTTCATGATGGCGATAAGCGACTTGCCAATATCGTAATGGGCCTGACTCATGTAAGCCCTCTCTTCTGGGCATGACAAAGCAACCTTTCCTCCCTTTTCCGAGGCATCATTCTCCTATAAAATTCCATTATTCCACGGATCTATCTTTTCATGTTTGTCCATGTATTCAGTTTGGTCTACTGAGTATTGGTGTAACCTAGGGGCAACAAGAATTGACCCCCCCCCCCCTAGTTATAGGGTAATTGGGGGGGGGGGGTCTGGGAAAATCTAACTTTCTATCATGCGGTGCATTCGCTTGCATGGATGCCTGGATAGGCTATGTTTATCCTGCTTAAATGTATTCTACGCGTGCCACTAATGGACCCTACCGAATTTACAATGACATTTATACCACATCATAATCATCAAAAGCTTACATTTCAACCAAAACAGAGTACATAGGTTGGAGTGAACATAAAGTGAGGAGGGAAAACGGGAGAACGCTAGTATTTAAAATTATAAAACTGTCTCCCCTACATCGCTGCCAAGCAATTAATCGGGCATTGAGAACTGATTAATCATTACGCTGAAAGTCCGATACACTCAAACTCGAACGGGTAAAAATTGATCAGATTGCTTTTTAAAGAGTAGCTTTTACTCAAATTGACCATGATGATAATTATAGTGTCCTGTTTTGTAATATCATAATTGCGTCCAATCTTCAACATTGACTTTCATTTTATTTGATTTCAAAATATATGCATTAATTTGGCTTGAGTGCTAGGATGGGGTAATAATATTATGCTTGTTTGTTTTTATACGGACATTTATTCTGAAGAATCAAATCACCCCCATTATGTATGAATTCATTAACGAAAAGAAATAAACCTTGCATTAATTATGTGCTGCATGAACATCAAGCTGCTATAAATGTCCTCATGGTGAATACTTTATTTGTTTGTTTATGACGTCAATATACAGAGTAAGTTTAGACTCCAAGAAACAAACCCTATACATTGTCAAAACAAACAAGACCATAATGAATTGAGAGAATGTCTGGTATTATATTGCTCACGACGAATTATCGACGGCCATTGTTGATTGTAGACCACTTTCTCTTTGACGTCATGATTCGACAAGAAGTATAAAGGGGATCGAGTGTTACCTTGTTCATAAACAGAGTAGCCTACCTATATTATAAGTGTCTAGGGGTCTTTCACAAGATTGTAAGTCGAACTTTAAAAAAAACTCTAAGTTGGACTTAAACATTATGGAGAGCCATTAATGTGTAACCTTAAAATGAAATATATTCAAAAGCAAAAATTGAAGTAGACTTTTCATAAATTCCACATGAAGAACATGAAATCTCCTTGATAATAGAAAATATAAATGGTTTGAATCAAAATGTTATATCTTTTAAAAAACATTTTATTGTCTGGTATTATATTGCTCACGAAGAATTATCGACGGCCATTATTGATTGTAGACCGCTTGCTCTTTGACATAATAATGCGAACAGAAATATAAAGGGGATCAGAGTGGTCGTTCACACCTGTAAGTTTGTAGTTCAGACAGGCATTATGGTAGGTTCCCACTGCCGATCAAACCAACCCGACCGAGCCCAATCAAGCCCGATCACCCATATTTCCCCGACCAATCCCGACCCCATGCCTAAACACAAGCTCTTCCCGACCGCTATCACGACTCCCGCACGACGTATAGACGACCACAACTTCGATCTCTTCTCGATCATTCCGATCTACATACAATCCCAACGCGATCCTTACTAGACCAACTAGACGTACACACGATCTCTACACAATCTCGGCCCGAGCAGATCGACCTGTTCGAACAGGGATCCAAGCTGACTCGTGAATTGAGTGGTTGCACAAAATATTATCGTCAGCTGATAGTACAGTACTCATTTTTGATCAGCGTTCAGTTCATCTTAGACACTCAAGAGATGTAAATCGAACAGTTACATTTGTGGGCAGTGGCGGATCCAGGGAAGGGGTATGGGCCCGGGGGCCCGGCCCCCTGGCAACAAAAACAAAGAATGTGTGCTAAAGAAAGCAACAACAAAAAAGTGTTACTTCCCCCCTCCCCCCAAGCCACTGAATGAAATATCTGACAACGTAATTTTCCAATTTCCGGCCCCCCCCCCCAAAAAAAGCCTCATATGACCGTGATTAAATGCCTTAAAACTCATAAGCTTTCGGGGACTCTGCCCCCTGGATTTCACCTAGGGCCGAAGTCAGGCACCTGGATGCTCACCTGACGGTAATTTAATGCTTAAAATCCGTGACGCCAATTAGTGGCCTGCCAGTTTCACAAATAAGGTATAAAAATAAGCTCATCTGACGATAATTTAAGGTATAAAACCCCTGAGCTTCTGGGGGCTCCGCCCTCTGGACCCAACACCAATTTATGTCCTGCCAGTGTCACAAATAAGGTATAAAATAAGCTCATCTGACCGTAATTTATGGCAACAAACCCCTGAGCTTCAGGGGGCTCCTCCCCCTGGACTCCACCCTAATTCGTGACATGCCAGCGTCACAAATAATGTATGAAAATATGATCATCTGACGATAATTAAATGCCTATTCCCCCTGAGGTTCTGGGGGCTTGACCCCCGCCGAGAAACGTTCAGCGGGGACTGCATGTAAGAGTAGGGTGATTGGGATTTTTTTTTGTCTACCCCCCCCCCCCCAAAAAAAAAAAAAAAAAAAAAAAAAATGTTTTTGCCACTGCCGATGTTATTACGTACTAATATTTGGCTCGCATAATTTCAAATTTGCCCCCCCCCCTAAGAAATCCTGGATCCGCGCCTGCGTGTCGCTGTCACATGTTACTACCAATTCTATAAGCGATTAACTTAACTAGTATCAATATACCGGTACGTATTGTGTCCTTGGTTGAGTTGCGATCAGAAACATCGAGAGCGGTCGAGAAGTGCTCGGGATGTAATCGAGAATCAGTCGAGAAGTGAGCGAGTTCGGTCGAGTAACTGTTTAGGGCAGACATGCTCCGATTGCGAAGCGGTTGAGTTGTTAATCGAGTTGATCGGGAACCAATCGTGTAGAAGTTGTGTATACATCGAGATGATCGGGTAGTGATCGGCGGAAAAAATCCACCCCGATCAAACTAGACCTCTATACGATCGACTCCCGATCAGCTCGACCTCTACTCGACCAATACACGATCGCTGTACGATCGCTTGCCTTCTCGACCCCTACACGATATTTTTTGACATGCCAAAGATTGTCGTGTAGGAAGCCAGATCGATACCGATCAAGGTAGACCGACCCCGATCAAGGTAGACCGACCCTGATTGCCCTTGCCGAACGAGCCCGACCAGGCCAAAATAGCTTGATCGGGCTTGGTCGGGTTGGTTTGATCGGCAGTGGGAACCTACCATTACCACATATAAAGTGGATATACCTGCACAAACATTGTATTATTAACCTTCTGAAGTAGCGTGTCATGAGTCCACCAACTGGGGTGGGGTGGGGGCGGGGGAGGGGAACTGGAACGATTGGGAGGCGGCACCAGTCTTACTCGAAAAATGAAATGCGAATTTATGAAGCTACTGATTAGGGTAGGGTGCGTGACGTGGTCCAGTCGTATATTCCCTTTCTCTCTTTTCTCGCTTTGTCTTTCTTCAAATCGTTATCCATCTCCCCGTTCCCTATATAGCTTTGCCACGGATTTTCTATAATAATTATATAGTCCAAAACACATCTCAAGTAAAAAGAAAAATATATTCGGAAGTAAATTGTCGATAAAAGTCTTATTTTTTATAACGCAGTAAATTATTTTGGTTTCTCTTCCTGCTTTCATACATTTCAAAGTCAGAATGGATATTTCAACAATCATATATTTACTTTCATTCTTTTATGATTATTTTGATGATTCTTTGATGATTTTATAAATAATTTTATCCAAATATTTATTTTACCAATCTTCTAATTTTCAAATTTTGATAAAAGTCATATAGCCTACTGGTGTTTGTTTTTTCTTTCTAAAACAAATGTGTTATCAAACTTTTAATGAATTATGCATTTCATTATCACATCTTAAAGCCTGGCTTAGATTACATTAACACTTTACCAGAAACCCTTTGACTACATCTTAGTACTCTTCAGCCAATGACGCTCAACAAAAAAAGAAGAAAAAAATGTTACATAACTTCTAACCTGTAAGGTCATTGAGATATCGACCCGACCCGACTTTTGCAAAGAACTACACTGTTGCCCATGAAGTTGGAATAGGCCTAATAATTTCTTACCTCGTTTTGTATGATATGATAATGATTGTAACAACATGATTTTTCTTGATAGATGAAGTTTATATATATCAGAACTTTAGCTATCACGAATAAACTATTTTATTACAATCATTTCAAGAAGAGAGTACGAACAAATTATTCCAACTTTATTGGCAACAGTGTATATTACTTCAAATAACCAGCATAATAATGACGTAACTTGTACATTGAAAGTGATTATCTTACAGTAAAACTGACACCTTCGTAACCTTTGTTAAGTAAGTATTTGCGGGTGGAGTTGATTCTTAGAGATGGAAACGGGATATCTTGATCTAGTTTACTTTCATATATACATTAAAAGTAATAGAGGGTATTTTATCTCATTTTTGGCCTCATTTTCCGAAGGAGCATTGCGTGAAGTTTGGAAATAAAGTTCGTCAAAGTCTCAATTCAGGTTACCGGGTAGAATATATTCAAATTTGTAAGTTGCATGATCAACAATTAAAAAATTTGTTCCAAAAAATGTTATATTCCCCAAAAGAGATTAGTACTAATATTTTGATGCAAATACTTTCACTCGTGACATTTTGGTGAATGAAAAACAAAACCTTACCAAAAATGTTTTTAAAAAATAGACAAAGAATACCGCGTATGTAATTCAAAGTGTCGGACAGTGTCCATTTATCATGTCAAAACTCTTTCAATTAAAGAAGGAAGATCGTACATAAGAGATTTATTCGCCTCTGTTTAATGGAAAGAAAATAAAATACCGAAAAAGTAGCGATACTTCATGCAAAAAACAGACAAGTAGTCACTCACCAATCTCTTTGTTGAGCTTGTATAAAATCGTAATTTCTGCGGCGGGCGCCAAATCAGTGATAATTATACAGGACGATACAATTCTTCAGACGCCACTGACAATCATAAATGTGGGTGGTAGTTGAATCATTATCGTCACGTATATCAGTTATATCCGATGTAAAACCACTATATTTTGGGTGGTACCGTGTGTGCGTGCGTGCGGGAACCCTGAATACTAATAGAAAGCTGCAATGTTTGTCGCCTGTTACCGAAACAATGCTGAGGAGAAAGGGGAAACATTGATTACCCTCTCTCTCTCACTACTGCCTGGGGCGTGGTCAGACTGGTATCGATGGGAGCTTGAGAGGGGTGTATCTACAGGTGTCCGTGTTGATGCAAATAGGTGGGGAACACTATATGGGGAAGTCATCTCGACTAATGGGGGGGGGGGGGTGAGGACGGTGGACTAGATTTTGCAATATCGATTAATAGAGCGGAAATGCAGTCGTGCTTGTCTCCGATTTATCGCATTTTAATTCGTTTGCGTTCTTAATTTATTTAAGTTATTTATTAATTTATTTCTTCACGTATTATCATTTGAGGATGGCGCAGTTAACACTAACAGCCAATTGATTAATTCTAGGCATCTGAACAAAAAAGAAAACTATTCCAATCTGCTCATGAAAATAAGGACATTAAATTTCGGTAATTACATTGGGGGGAGGGGGGAGGAATAAACCCTCTCACACCCCCTCACCGATTTCCTTCTCCTGCCAACCTGGCCAATGGCAGACAGAGGATAATCACTAGCACATGTGACTATCTGACAAGCAACAAAAAAAGTCCTCAATTTTTTGCCCAGGAGAATGTTCGTTACATGTTCGAAAGGGGCAAGTACCCCTGTGCCCCACCCCTCCCTGACTGTGAGATGACAGTACATCTATTTATTACGCCCTGTCGTTTCTATGATCAGTAGACCGTCATAAAAACTCTCCAATGTAACGCGTCCCATCGCAGGCTAGACGCACTGAACCGAGCTAGCTGGGATAATGGACCGTTTATGACGTCATGACAAACTAGCCTTTTATGTTTGCTATTTGCTTTTTAGATTGTATACGTGCTTGACAAATAGTGACTAGGAGAAAAGAGCGAGAGTGAATGGATAGCAACAATAGAGAGATGGGAGTGAGGGAGAGAGAGAGAGAGGGGTGTTGTACTACAGTAGATCAGAGGGGAAGAGGGGAGAAAGAAGAGAACTAACAACTAAAGTCTCGTCAATTTTCATTTATTTTGGTATATCATAAGACTTTTGCCAGCTCCAACCTCTCCCCCCCCCCTATTTCTCATCTCTTCTCCTGTGTGTGTGTGTGTGTGTGTCTGTCTGTCTCTCCCTCTCCCCCTCTCTCTATCTCATGCTCTCTCTCTCTTGAACCCAACCTCTCTCTTCTTCCCTATGTAACTCTTATTTTGGAAGATTGTGGTCAGGATTAAAATACAAGTGGCATTTTTACATGTCTATGTTGCAATTAATTGTCTACAATTTTCAAGTGAATACATATATTGAATTTCTTTCTTTATAGCCATAATGACATATTCCACACACACATAGCTTTGCAAATATGCAACAACAAAAAACAAAAAAAAATCATCATTGCATTTACTTTTGATTTATCATTGTTTTTATTCACCATATAACAGCAACATAATGTCTGACTGAATAAAAACAGTTGGAAATAGTAAGTGAGGTAACCTTTATATCTACGAGTTTAAATCACGGATTTGATTCTGATAAAAAAAAAAAGAATACAAAGAGAACAATCAACATGCATCAAATGCAATAAAAATAGATCTTCTGTGTACATTAAAATTTTGAATAAAATAAACATGCCCTTTCTGCTTTCTCGTAATAATACTATGTAGAAATATTGAATGCTGATACATGTACATGTACATTGTACTATGTTTTTTTTTTATACTGCAAAGTACAAGATGAAATGACCACCTGTATTCTGTTTTTAAAAAGCACCAAATAAAAATCACTGAATAATTCTAGCTATCTATAAAGCTATAAACTAAAATTGGCTACAGAGAAAGAGAACAGAGTCAGTCAGGAATACAATTTGTTTAGATAAAAAGTGCAGGCTGACAAGCCAGAGAACTTCCAGGGACTACTCCTGAAGCAATTAATATCCTTATACCACTAACATATAATTTGTCTTCCTCACACAACTTGTAATCTTTAGATAGGCTACATAGCCCTTTGAAGATTACCAAAATAAGAACAACAGAGGTTGAAAGCTTATACATGTATATCTATATTATAATTAGTATCATAATAGTACCATTTCGGTGAAAAAAAATCACCCAAAACAATTGATGAAAATGAATTTCTACTGAAGAACACACTAAATATTTGTGCTTGTGTATAATAATGAAAAAGTGATTTATACAAAATTCACCATAATACAATAATTATCAAATATATTTATAAACTCTCATCTGACAAATGTTTCTTTTGAATAAAACTACATAAATCAGTTGATTTGTATTTTTGTCCTACAAATATAGGAATACCTCTGGTCCGGTTGGGCACAGGATCATAATTCATTATGGGACATTAAAAGTTGCAATCAAATGCAATCTAGCTCTGTAAAAAAATACAATTTAATGTTTTACCTCATGATTCAATATAATTACTTCATTGCTATCTAAACATAGTTTGCGGATGGTATAAAACTTCACATTATATGTTCAGGGGGTGTTTCACAAAGATCCTAAGTCGAACTTAACTCCAAGTTGGACTTAAAAATTATGGAGAGCCATTTGTAGCCTTAAAATAAAATATATTCAAAAGCAAAAAATAAAGTATTCTAGACTTTTTATAAATTCCACATCAAGAACATGAAATTTTCCTTGATAATATGATTTGAATCAACATTTTATGCCTTTTAAAATAACTTTTACAAAGTATTTTCATAGATGTTAACGGCTTTCCATAATTGTTAAGTCAAACTTAGAGATAAGTTCAACTCAGGATCTGTGTTAAACACCCCTGTGGATTCAATGGGATGGGGGTGGGTGGGGGATGAAGGTACATGTCTTTGGTGGGTGGAATCCACTAACATCCTCTATCCAGGTGGGTTTAGGGAAGCTAGCCTAGAGACGAGATGTGGTCCTGGAATGGTTGAGTCCATCCTCCAGCACTCTTAGGACTCTCTTCACATTGTCCTGGTTTGCGTTGTACCCCATCAGCCCTATGCGCCATACCTGAGACAATAGCAAAGATAATTATAGAAGGAGGTGAAAGAAAAAGAGGAACAGAGAAATGGGTAGAGGGAGGGCGACAGATAGAGAGCCAGAGACAGGGAGAGTGAGAAACAGAGAGACAGAGTGAAAGAGAGAGAAAGAGAAATTAATACAAAATATATATATTTGTAGTGAGCAACAAAACAAATGAGATACTCATTCCTTTTATGCCTTTGTCATTTTTGTTAGGAAGTAACTAATGAATATACACTGGATGTTGCCCTTCGTAGTAGGGGCCAGCACCCTCCCCCCCCCCCCCCCCCCCCAATTCATGTATGCAATGTATCTTGAGATAGAAGACATCCTAAGATAATAACTGAAAATTGTAAGTGGTGTCTAAGTGTAGACTCCATCTTATCTGCAGCTATCATGACAAGTGAGTTTAAAAGGTGCACAAAAGCATGTTACCCTAGTGTTATATTTAGCACACTACCTTTCAAGAATTTGTTTAAAGCCCCACTGCACTACCTATAGCTACTTGCGCCCAATGCCTAATCAGTGACCATTGGTCCCCCAATCCCCCCTTTCTTATAGTTATGTTAAATGAGAGCTGACTTGATGAGATAACCACCTGTCAGTGACCATGCTGGAAGGTCTAATCCCTCCTGGCCAAACTAGTGCGGTGGGTATGAATATATCTTAACTTGATACTGAAACTTTGATTGTCAAACCAGGTTCCAATGTGCTGCTCCATCAATATTTAGATGAATTTTTGTCATCAGTTCAAACAGATTTCAAACACCATGAACGTACCTTTCCTGCACTCGGCCCAAGACCACCAGATATCTCTATCCTGTACCTACAATGGGGTGAAATAAAAACACTTGAATGTTTAGCTATGACAATAGTCAGTAGTAGTGGGAGAAGAAGTGAAAGCAACAGTTGTTGTGGTAATTTTAAGTGGTGCTAGTGGTAAAAATAGTAGTAGTGGTAGTTGTAGTTGTAGTTGTATTAGTGGTAGTGGTAGTAGTAGTGGTAGTAGTGGTAGTGGTAGTAGTAGTACTAGTATTGTAGTAGTAGTGGTAGTAGGAGTAGTAGTAGTAGTAGAAGAAGTAGGGTTAGTAACAGTAGTTGTTCTAGTAGTAGTAGCAGCAGCAGTAGTAGTAATCGTTGTTGTGGTATTGGTAGTAGTAGTAGTAGTAGTAGTAGTAGGAGCAGTTATAGTAGTAGCAGCATCAGTGGTAGTAGTAGAAGTAGTGCCACCAGCAGTCGTAGTGGTAGTAGAATTACATGAAGTAGCAACTAAATATAACCACTTTATCTATGTTTAATGACACACAGTCATATGTGCACTATCTATGCTGGCATCATCTTATTTTATCATGGCAGTTTTCTGACACAGTGTTGGGTGCCATGTGAATACAAGGCTATAAGCTGTATTCATGAAAGACTTGGGAGCTGTTCAATGACTTACTTCTGCATCACATACACGACAACCTTCTTCCAGTCCGTACCAGGGGGTACCAAGATGGCGCTTACTGTGGGGAGACGGGTCGCCTGGAGGGATGAGAGTTACAGAGAAAGAGAGAGAGAGAGAGAGAGAGAGAGAGAGAAGGGGGTAGAGAGAGAGAGAGAGAAAGAAAAAAAAAGATAGTGAGATGGAGGAAATAGAAAAACAGAGTCAGAGAAAGAAAGATTTAGAGATGAAGATATTGAGGGAAAGAGAAATTGGGAGGGAACATTATATCTGGTGAGAGTATGATATCATACTTTGGGTTCAAAATTACATATATCTTTACAACAAATCAAACATTTTAAGATGTAGATTTTCATTTGGATACAAGTAAGAGTAATGTTCCTTCCTTAATTGTAAATTCTTTGTACACAGGCCTTCTACATGTAGGGCACTCAAAGGGGAACATATTATTGTTATTATTACTTATACCACGCTTTTCCCATAAGGCCCAAAGTGCTCACAGTAATGGCAGTTCCATAAATACATGTAATACGAAAAACAATCTTACAGCTACAAACTGCAAAAAAGATGTGTGTTCAAGGCTTTTCTGAAGGTAATAACTGAATAGTAGTATTCTACATTCATGTAGCAGAAGCATAACACAATAGTGGCAGTTCTCCTTGATAACAGGATAGAAAATACTTGTTTTATTTCATCATACATCAGCTGCACCGATCTTACCTCATCTTCAACAAACAATTTAAGTCCCAGTTTCTCCAGTCCAGCGTAGAGGGAACGGGCTGCAGCCCTATGGCGCTCCCAGCATCCTTCTAGCCCCTGGAAGGTACAGATAAAACATGTGGTATATGAAGAGCAATAGATACAATTGTGACTCTTGAAGGATGTTAATTCCTTCTCACGATACATAATGTCCATATTTAGAAGAACATTATATCTGTTCAATGTTGGCTCATGACAAAAGGAAAAAAAAAATCAAGTTATACCAGAAAATGTACAGAGAGAATTATAATACAGAGTGTGAGAAGGGGAGAGAGAGAAAGAAAGAGAGAGAGAGAGAGAGAGAGAGAGAGAGAGGGGGGGGGGAGATGAACATATCATTTGATAGGTCTAGACAGAGGCTATGAGAAATAAGAAATAAAAGCTTAAGATAGAATGAAAGAGATAGAGAGGAAAGTGGAAAGGGAGAAAAAGCAATGGAAGACAGACAGAGAGAAAGAGGAGAGAAAAGGAAAGAGAGGAGAGAAGGAAAAAAGTGGCAGAAAAGAGAGAACTCACTAGCAGGAGGAAAGGAGAGAATTTAGAATGGAGACAAACAGATGACACACACATTGGCATGTGGGAATATAGAATAAGAGATAATGAGATAATGGAGAAAGAGATAGAGGAGAGACAGAAACTGAGAAGGATTGATTTCTGGCCTACCTCTTCTGCTACCATAGCCAATCCTTCTCTCAGTTGATACAGGTTTGTCACTGGACATGTATGGTGGTATCTGGGAAAAATAAACACAAAAGCAATTTCAATCAAATAAATTCTTTAACTTACTCAAAATACAGCACAAGTAACAGAAAAAATGAACACAAACCACAAAACATCATCATCTTTGATTAAAGTTAGCATTTCCCTCATACGATGGGATACTGACTTTTGTGCCATAACACTTCCTCTCTCCACTTCTTCTTGTCTCGAGCATTCACTTCATTTATACCAACCTTTATGCTCTCTTTCATCACCATCTCATGCCATCCACTTCCAGATCTCAAGCTCTTTTCACAGGTTCATCATCTTCCCTTCTCAACACATGACCCATCCATCTAAATCCACTTCTCTTTACTACTTCCACCAGTTAATAATAGGTAATATAATAAACAGGTTATTATATATATACAGAATGGCCGTAATACTAATGGCAGCCGTGCTAAAGCCAGGGTAATAATCTCCCTCTGCGCCTTGGAATAGTTTACTGGATCGATGGAGCAATTACAAATGCTGCAGTATTATTTACAGAAGACAATTCCAAGTTTGTTTGTTTTTTGGTAAAAATATGAATGTGAATGAAGTTATGTATTCATTTCCTTCAATTTCATTAGAATAAAAATAATAATAACCAACAAATAATTTAAGATACCTCCTAGGCCCTGCATCACATCCCCAGTAGTTGGCTAGATGATTCAGATCCAGATAGAAAGAAGGCACTCTGATCTTCTTGCTCTTAAACTTGGATCTGGGTAAAAGAAGATGAAAATGAGCAAAGCATATATCGTTCATTCCGAGCTAGAAGGGCAATGATTTTATACAAAATTAATTCTCTTCCGGCTTCAAAACAGACGACATATAATGTTCCATTATTCTGATGTGTAGAATACATACAAAGATATTACATATAACAAATTAAAATAATTGTTAGTCTTCTAAACGTGATACTCAAAGTCCATCTAAAGTACATACCAGTCCATGGGAGTGGACATGAAGACTACTCAGGAGATTTAAGAAATGTGATCTATTTAGGAAGGTGGCCTTTATATACAGGTTCCTTTATGACAGGTTCCAGTGAGAAATACTGGTCAAGGGATACAAAAATGTAGCGTTATATACAGATGGGCTTTCTATACAGGTGGACACTTGAATATATTTGATTGTAATAACAGTACATACTTGGAGATTGCATAACAAAGTGAGTTAGTTCTCTATGCACTTTGCAGCATAAATCAATATATTCAATATATCCTGATCAGGTTCAAATCTATGTACATGAGGTGCTTTATATAATAGTGCTTACATTGCTCTTTGACTGAATGATATAGGAGCAGTACCAGGGGGTGCACCAAGGACCTTCTGGCTACCACTGTAGATGGCATCAATACCTGGAAGAAATTGGTAGAAATTTGAACATATGTTAAAGCATATTCATTCATCTTTCAGAAAAATATCAAAAAATGCCTAATTCCACTATGAATTGTTGATATAAAAGTATTTTTAATGCACAGAGTATTTACTTTATAGAAGCAGCTGTTTTGCCGAAAAATAGCACATTTGTGACTGTGATGCTCCTTATGGTTCAATTCCATTAGTACCTCGGTCGTATCAAATCATACAATAAGCCAGAATGTCTTCTTTTGCTTTAAATGCAGCTTTCTGACGAAGTGTTGCAGAGGCGCACGAAACGTTGTGATCTTTTAGATCTCTTGTTGACCATACATTGCGAGACAAACGAATATCACTAGCGATATTATTCTCGATACTACATCCGCAATGCGTAATATAGTTAGCATTAGGGTAAAATCATTGGCCACAAAAATCAAATGCATACCAAAAAAATAAGTAAAATACTTATGATTTTATTTTCTAACTGAATAATGTCCATGACCTTTCATTGTAAATGATCATGTACTCTTACCCCATTCATCCACAAACATAGGCACCCCTCCCAGAGATGCAACAGAGTCTACCAAGAAGAGACAATCATTCCTAGACAGACAGCAGGAGAAATAGAAACAAATCATCAATATGACAAGCAAGAACTATATACAACTAAATCATTCATACCCCTTGTAAATTTTATGTTTGTGTGTTTTTCGTAACACAAGAATGAAAGGTCGACTGGTTGAATCATGGCTTTTGTTGAATACCTTTTAATGTGAGCTTCATATGTCACATTATCAAGAAACATACATTGGAACAAATAAACTTTTCTCAGACTTTAAAATTATAAACCTTGGTAGGGTACAAATAATTCAGTTGTTAACTGTATATACATTTTATTTATTTATTTATTGTGGTATAAAACAACATTGTACATGGCAGCCTTTCGGCTGAATCGAGTGCAATTTATACATCAGTATTAACACAAGGATACTGCACAAAATACAATAGTATTACAAAGTCATTAAAAATAGTACATTCATAACAAACAATTATAGGTACACCTTAGATTAAAGAATATTGATGGTGGGATAACGGAAGTGGGTAATGGATGTGGAAAAATAAGTGTTTTATGATATGACTTACGCAAATTCATAGGAGGAATATAACAGTTGAATAAATTATGATCAGTGCTAAGAAAATGTATCTGTTTTGCATGCTTCAAAGTAGGCCTATTGTCATGTGGGTGCACGGTACATGTATATGGAGAACAAAATGGACGTATAATTCACCTAAGACAAATGGAGAGTGAAATTATAGTTTCACTTCCTATTATTGGCTAATAGAGAATATGTTTGGTAATGCAATATTGAAATTAATATAATCTGTATAAACAAAACAGTAAATCTTCAGTAAACAATATAATTTTACATTCAAGCACATCTACATGTATAAGATAACAATTTGATTTACGTATATGCTCAACATATAATCCAAAAAGAGCTTGTGTGAACAAAGAAATATATTTTGAAAGCTGAAGCTATGACAAATAAGAATACAAATTTCATTTTAGCCCTATCAATGCCATACAGGATTTTTTTTTTTAAAAGCTAAATTTCCACATTGGATTGAAAATTGAATAGTTGCCTACAGTGTAGGTGGAAGTGCCACCACCCCAACCCCCGGGATAAAAAAATAAGGGTGATATTCCTTGTTTGTTACCTGTGGCACACGTTTCCAATTCCTTGCAATGGCTGTAACACACCAGACGATGACTCTCCATGTGTGATGGCAAATAAGGCTGGTTTGTAAACGTGAATACTCTGATGAAAGAAAAAAAGAAGAAAAGACTCTTTCAAAGTTTTGTGAGTGGGGCGTATCCTAGGTTAGTGCACACTTTTTCATCTGGGGGTGGAGGAGGGGGGAGGGGCAGAGAAGGGATGTTTGTTTCTGGTAAAATCACTGTTACTCAGATGCAGATCCAACGTATGAAAACTGTACCCATCAAAGGTGCATGTCCATGTACTTGTTTAAATTGATACATTACAAATGTTACAGTTACTAGTCATGTTTACATGTAAGTGCAGGCATGGTCATGACAGTAGTTCTAAGGGGTTCTAGATTTGTCTCAATATGAAAGAAAAAATATTTTGGAAAAAACACAACAAAACAATTGTCAACCTGACCCCTAATTTTACATCATCAAAGGTAGAATGGAAATCTCAAAAGAAATTCTCCATCCTATTGTTCTTCAACTTTATCTCATCACTGACCTGTTCAATCTGCTTGAGGGAGAATGCTACACCAGTTGGGTTCTGCAATACTTTCACATTGGCTCCTGATAAAATAAAAACAATGACAGGGAGAAAAATAGAATGCCATTATGATTGATGATTGTTTTACCCGACTGCTAAGAAAACATGTAAATGCTTGTAAGTAAACAACCAGTGGACGGGAGACTTTAAGTCCTCTCTGGGGCAGGTCCAAGCTATTTGGATTGTGACGTACGGGACATTCAGAGACTTTAAACAAGAAATAACAATGGATGAAATTATTTATATGGCTATCTTTTGGTATGAGTCTGTGGCTATTATGGGCTAGTTCATTTGTGGAAAGTTTTAGTTCTGAACAATTCATAAATTAATTTTTAATGTAATTAATGTGCTGCGTGACGTACGGGACCAGAGAATTTCTGACTTTTTCAAAAATAAGTTTGTCGTAAAAATTCTCTGAATTTATGAAGTTATGAGATTTATGGTAATGATATCTTAATTCATTATGGAATCAAGCATTAATCACAACTATAACTATATTTTTCTGACCTTCCGTTGTTATGTAATATACCAAAACATAAATGTGTGTATGTGACGTACGGGACACGTGACGTACGGGACAACTTTTCCCTATGGGAAAATGCATTGAAATGAAGAATTTTCGTCAAAATTTGTTAAATATGAACAATTTTAACTTAAATCAGTGACAATTAGAGTGTTTTAGAACCCAATTAGATCCTCTGACCATCACTCAATATCCTCTGTGTTAATTTATGAGGTAAATCAATACAAATATTACTTTAATAAAGAAAACAAATTAAATTACATACATACACACACACTATATTACCATTTTTATTCCATTTACCCATCTATCATGTGCAGTCATGCTTCTTTTCTCATTTCTTTCATCCATTCCATTCAACAGTGCTACATGTACATGTAAATGTTTTAAAATAATAATTAATGAAGAAGATGAACTTGAACTTGAAAACTTTCATTAAAACTTGTTTGAAACACGGGGGCACACTCGGCACATCATATTTTGTGAACAAAGATACGGTACATTACAAATATGAAATCTTTTCTTCATAGCTTGTTTGAATTACTTGATAGTAATATCATAGAATTTCGAAGGAATTCAAAGATAACGCTGAACATATTGTCTTATTCTAATCTTTTTATCACAGATTAGAACATGTACATATATATGTTGCTGTCATATATTCAAGAAGTTTAATGTACCGGTACATTAATGTACATGTTTGTGAAAGATGGATACAAAAATATAAATCTTGAATGTATTTTGTATTGATTAAAGACATCTTATTAACACCACCAGATATAATAAATTAAAACCCTAGGTTTGTGTGACCTTTTCCACAATTCAAAAGATTAAAGCGTAATTCAACAAAAATGCATGGATGTAAAAGTGATGAAAATCCTAAGTGGCTGAGAGTGAGAGAGGCTATCCTTCCTTAAAAGTTATGATTTAGTTTTTAGGAGATCAAAATTCCTGAGCTGGCTCCATAACATGTACATGTACTATTATGATTTACATATTTAGCATCCTGCCAATGTTGGGGACATCAACTGGCAAAATACCAAAGTTGATAATACCAGGGGTCTGGCTTGAAGACTAATTACATCAATAAAAATTCATAATTGAATGACACATGCCTTTAAGACTTAAACAATAACAACAACAGTATGAGTAAATTCCTAGAAGGGACCCAGTTGGAATGTTCATATATCCCTGTATACAACAAGTTTCCTAACACATATATATTCTCCTTTTGGTCATTTCCCTTTTTCACATCTTGCATTGGTTTTATATGGGGTTGTCCCGTACGTCACACACTTGTCCCGTACGTCACATTTCTTAATTTGATTATGTAATCAACACAGAATTTTCGTAATTTTTGTTAAACCTATTTTTTGCTAGGTATTCATGTAAATTAGAACTTCCTAGAATATCTTTAAAAAAAAAAATTATTTTCATAATTAAAATTAAACAAATTAATGTCAAATTGTGACGTACGGGACATCACATTTTGGAACCTACCTCATTTGCATAATTAATTAATTTTGAAAGTTTTTATATTTTTTTCCTATTTTCTAGTATGATGGTCTACATGTCCTAAAATATTTAATTTTGAAAAAATAATTCAAATGAGATACAAAAATAAAAATGTAATGTCCCGTACGTCACGCTAATTAACACAAATCAAAGTTCGTGACCTTGGCATTCTTCGTATTTTGATGATTTTTTATTTTTTTTATCAGATTCATAAAATTCATAGTTTCAGCTTTAAAATGATGTATAGTTTGTTAAATATATATAAAGATGAAATTTGACCCCCAGAGGGGACAATAGCTTGGACCTGCCCTCTGAAGGACTTGGTAATGAGGATTAATGCCTTACCAAAGGGCACAAGCCCTTGGTTTTTAACCTAGGACCTCCTGGCTACAAGACCACGGCTCTGCCACTAAGCCGGCCATCATGCTTCATAAATAGGATTATGATCTCCTTGAACAGTGAAACCTTAGATGCCTACTGATCAAGGGATACTGATCGAGGGATGTTAATGAAGGTTTCCTGACGAGATCAAAAATGCATACCTTGAAATAAGCAGCTCTTAAAACTAAAAGAAACCGACTACTTTCATTATATGTAAAGACAGAAAATTTAAAATCCAAATACATGTAGGCATATACTTTACCCGGCATGAAAAATGATTTTATAAGATTGCCAAATTGCAGAACAAAATACAATGCATCTCAACCCATTTACTTTAAATGCAGCTAATGGTGTTTTCCTAAAACGATGTGTGTATTTCTTTGTTATCTTTTTAAAGTATCTGCAAATAACTTCAATAAGTGTCATCAGAACTACCTAGATCATCAAGGACAGAAGAAGCCTTCCATATTCAAAGACTATCGGCCAGGTGATTTTCAAAGAAGGCCACCCTATTTTTAGATTTTCAAATGGCTGCCATTTGGGATATGTCTGGGCTGTGTGGAAGAAAATAATGCCAATATGATGTTACCCTGTGAAAATATTTCTGATTTGTTATTATTAAAAAAGAAGAAGATAAGAGCAGGTAACCCAATAGAGGAAGCAGATGGGAATGCTTAACAGTTCTGCTTTGGGTTTATTTCTCTTACCAAGTCTCTTGCCTAGATCTGCTATTCTCTCTCCCCAGATCCCATTGGAAGCAACCAGAATCACATCACCGGGTTCAATCAGGTTCATCATGGCTGCCTCCATCCCACAATGTCCTGAACCACTCACAGCGAACGTTAGTTCATTCTTCGTCTGGAATACATACTGTAATCCCTTCTTTATGTCGTCCATGATCTAGAGGAGTGCAATATGAAAATACATCATGATACATCATACATACACGGTAGAGGGTTCTAAAGTTATGCGGGTCCTTACTTTACATGTACATGTACACACCCTGCAAATACGTGCAATGTTATGCTTTCAATGCTAGCCAAACTTCTGATGTAACTGAGCAACAAGAATCTCATTAATTTCTTTCCATTTTGTGAAATTATGAGTAGGTCTAGATAGAAATCAGGGTGAGATTCTCATCTGACAGCTTTAATTTATTACATGCATGTGCATTACTTAAGTTAAGGACCCTTTAGTTTCAATTTCATCTTGTCCACCACAATTTGACCATGCACTAGATCTAGCTGCTGCAGGCAGGCATCAATATCAAGTGAAAAATGTGTTAATTATCTTGATCATGGTCTATATATTTTGCACCTGGATTGAGGCCTACACACATTTCGGACATGGCACACACCACACTGCAGTGCATAATATTCGTTGTATGAAGTAGCATTTACCGAGGAAGAAGAAGAAGAAGAAGAAATAGAAATAAGAAAGCATGAAGGATCTGTAAAATACAACGACTGACCTTTAAAGTCTCCGGATGCATGTGTCCAAGTATCGGCAGAGCTCCGGCTGCGAGGATCCTCGGTGGTACGTTGGAAGGCCCTGGTCCCATCAACAGCTTTTGGGGGACGATCATTGGCAAAAGGAGCTCCTTTGGAGAACTCACCGCCATGGATTTATTTCCGACCATCTTGTCAGAGTCTAAATGATTAAGTTAAGCCTACTTCTGTGGTTAGGAAAAGTTCGATTATCCCCTAAAAACTTATATTTTGTCAAGTAATCCTGCGCCAGATAAAATGAGGTACGTAACAACACGGTCACGTGACACCTGCGCTTGATTGCCTTTTAGTAGTCTTGTAGTACACACGTAAATTTAAATCGTTCGCAAAAATTATATTACCTTGTGTCACATTAGAATAACTCTAAACAAATAAGTTAATTAACAAAATTTAGTAATTTTAAGTACTGATTTTTTGTGGAACTGTGTTATTTTTTTACTCGCAAAATAAAATAATATCTCTACTTACTAAATACAGTCTGCTTCTATAGTCTATTCCTTAACACACCCCTCCCACTCCCCCATGGCATAACACCTGGAGAAAGTGTGCAAAATTAATGATGTGAAAGCAATACACTCCTCCTCCTCCTCCTCCTCCTCCTCCTCCTCCTCCTCCTCCTCCTCCTCCTCCTCCTCCTCCTCCTCCTCCTCCTCCTCCTCCTCCTCCTCCTCCTCTTCCTCCCCTTTATCATTTTTTTTTTTTTTTTTTTTTTAATCTTTGCTCACTTCTTCTTCTTCATTCTATCTTTCTTTCTTTTCTTTCTCTTTTTTATACCTCGTCTTCTTCTCCTCTATTTAATGTTTTGTTTTGTTTTATGATTTTTTTTCTTCTTCTCCAAACAGAAGTAATAAAAATAAAAACATGGTAAATACAAATAACATCATTCAGAAGGTAAAACAATTCAAATTTGAAACTTGATTTGTACATTAATCCAAAACATTATACAGAAGAACATTATTAACAATATTCCTTTATCTCTGCTTCTTCAGTCAAAGTATAAAGCTACATAAATGTATTAGACGCGGAAGATAAATATGTTTTACCATGTACTAAAGTTGTGTATAATAATTAAGTAGTTACATCATGAAATTCATTAAAAAGTTCCAAAAGAGAATTGTATTTTAACCCTGTATCTTCAACATCAAAGTCAATTTCTCCATGTTAATGATAATTTCAACCAGAGGCGGCACTCCCGGTGTGGAGGCAGGGGGCACAGTGCCCCCCCCCCCCATTTTTAAGCACCCCAAAGTGCCTCTTTTTATATAGGAAAAGTGCCCCTTTAACTTTGACAAGTGCCCCCTTCCCCTTTTCACCTCTGATAAGTGCCCCTTTTATTATGAGACGTGCCCTTTTTAGTTCGACAAGTTCTCATTTCCCTTTGCAATAAGTATCCATTTCCCATTCTCATAAGTGCCCATTTTGATCGCTAGTGAGTGTCCCTTTCAGGTACGAGAAGTGCCCCTTTTCACATTTGATAAGTGCCCACTTCATCTCTGATAATTGCCCTAATCAAATGTGAGAGGTGCCCCTTTTTACTAGCTGAGTGCCCTTTACCTTTGTAAGAAGTGCCCCTTCCCCTTTTAATAACTACCCCCTTTTTAACTTGGATAATTAGTGCTAACACTTACTTTCTGTTTGGTATTTTGCACAGTAGCCTTATGTACATATCAATGTTTTGCGTTTAAAAGTGATTTTTTTTTTTGTTTTTGGTATTACTTAATCAGTTATTATTATTGTTGTTGTTTTTTTTCTCATAAAATAATAATTCATAATAATTAATTTTACAGGGGGGCTTACACCGACTTTTTTAGTCGGCCCTCCTTCCCTTTCAATTTCATGTTTATTTTATTAATATATCGTATTGTGCAAATTGATATATATGAATATAAATATGTGAATATGTTAAAATGTACCATCATTATAAATATGAACGATTGAAAGAGGAAAATAAATAAATTGAATTGAATTGAATTGAAAAATTGAATTGAATATGCCTTTCTTATTACTGTCGTTATTTTAAGCATTTAAACTCTCGCATTGATTTATTTTCATCTCTCAATCATCTGCAGTTTGGTCTATTTGTGTATCAAAAGTGCATTTAAATAAAAGACCAAGAAATGCATGGTTCACCGAGGAAGGGAGTATCGTTTCCTTTTCAATTCCTTTATTTGATGCTATCTCAGAAAGATATGTGTAGTTTGTTACGTAACTATGATGCCACCTATTGATAACAGAATTGAATAGCCAAGCTTTCCTATTTACTGATTCCATGGTAGGGAATGCCACGCATACTTGATCAAATCATGGACCAGGTTTATATGTCGGCAGTTTATAAGATAAATGATACTAACATCAAATCTCACTATCTCATTAGATACTAATATATATTTTGTTACGGGCAATCTTGACATCATCGGTGTCTAAACTTATTAATCATCATGTATCCCTATAGTGTAAAATCAGCAAATCTGCATTAAAAAAAAAAGTCATTGACATCAGAAAGCGTTAACAAATAAAAGCGAACTAGGTAATACCAGTGAGGCAGACTGGACTTGTGACAATGCAAAGGTAATGGCTTCGATTCTCAGCTAATCCTTATTTCCTATTTTTTTTAATTATTGTTTTCCCCTTAATATTGAGTTACCAAAACAATTCTTTACAGGGGACCCCTTAAAAACAGAAAATAGAAAGAACAGAAAACATAAAGAAATTTTTATCTTCTCTCTCTTTAACAAGTGGCACTCTGAATTAGGAAGAATATAAAAACACCTGAGTTTTGTCATTACCAATTCTACATGTTTAAAACCGGTTCGACAATAAACAGTCTTGATACTACATTTTGTATTTTGTCATAAGCATGATGATATGTCTCTTGAATACCAATTGTGAAATCATATTAAATCAAATGGTATTCTCATAAATTATTCAGTATAATTATAGAAATTATGAAAATGCCTTTTGAAAGCCAAAAGGTTAATTTGAGCCAGATGAACGTTTCAGTTTGGTGTTCCTACAGATCTGAACGCAAAGAGCGCCACCTAGAGGGCGATATCAATAAACAACCAGGGTTCTCTCATTTTCCAGGTACCTTCCATGGTTGATCTTTTTTCTTCTTCATAAGGCCTTATTTACTGCTCGTAAAACAATTAACGAAACAGCGAGACCAATCTCACTCTAAGGGTTCTATACATTATTACCTCCCTCTTTAGATAATAGAGTACCTTTTTTAAAAAACAATTTTCGAAGTAAAAATAGATTTAAATTGATCTGAAAGTATTCGCACGAGAGATGTAAATTTTGTTTGATAATCGCAATAATAAAACTACATAATTTTCTTATCCTTTATCAGATTGTCCTCAAACCTTTTCTCTCATTCAAATCTTTGATTAGGCTAAGTCCATGCTTTGGGCCTAATCTCATATCCTTTCCCCTAAAAAATGAGGGGAAGAAGAAGAAGAAGGAGGATAAGAAGAAGAAGAAGAAGAAGAAGAAGAAGAAGAAGAAGAAGAAGAAGAAGAAGAAGAAGAAGACGAAGAAGAAGAAGACGAAGAAGAAGAAGAAGAAGAAGAAGAAGAAGAAGAAGAAGAAGAAGAAGAAGAAGAAGAAGATGAAGAAGAAGAAGAAGAAGAAGAATAAGAAGAAGAAGAAGATGATGAAGAAGAAGAAGAAGAAGAAGAAGAAGAAGAAGAAGAAGAAGAAGAAGAAGAGGAAGAAAAGAAGAAGATGAAGAGAAAGAAGAAGGGAAAAAAGAAGAAGTAAAGAAGAAGTAAAGAAGAATAAAAAGAATAAAAAAATTGGCAGAAGAATAGACATGCTCCTTTCTCTTTGGCGTTCTCTCTTCCATTCCATTAACAATAATATTAATCATCTCTCATAGTTACATGCATTCACCTTCCATTGATTTCTTCTTCCTCATCTTTCATTCATTATCTCTTCACAGTCTCATATACAATGTGATACACAGAAACAACTATTTACAAATATATAGTATAAAATATCACCGAACGTTTTTTTATTTTAATAATCTTCAACATTTCAGATTAGTCAACAAAGCAAGGTATATTTTCCACGGTAAAAATTCAATTTAGTACAACAACAAAATACCAGTATTATTTTGTCTCGAGTCTCGACCCATTTTTTACACCAAACCAAATATAATATATACTTTCCAAGTGATGTGGTCCTTGCAAAATGAGGTGCACATACAATAAACATAAATAAACATAATAACTTGCAGTCCTTATTAAGAAAATAAGCAATCATAATATACATACACATGCCACAATGTTCTATACAAAAATATCAGTATGTCCAAGCTTTTTTGGCATTAAAATAAACAAAAAATACAGCCTCTCATCTTTTGACAGTATTTGAGATACAAAGTACTTTCTTTACACAGACATGAAACACAAACAGTTATGGAAGAATACAACACATTAGGATAGGCAAGACAGATGAAAACTGAAGAGATGACTGATCTAATACATAAAGAGAAGGGAGATTGAGAATAAGAGAGAGAAGGAGAAAGAGGGAGAGAGGGAGAGAGAAAGAGAGAGAAAGAGAGAGAGAGAGAGAGAGAGAGAGAGAAATACAGAGGGGAGAGCGAGAAAGAGAGAGAGAGAAAGAAAGAGAAAACTGAGGGAACCTAAGATAAAGAGATTTCTTGTTGAGCAGTGAATGAGTCTTTCATAAATACAATGTTTTTTAAATATATTACAAAAATCCTCTGCTGAGAGCCAGGACGTTATACTTTAAGAAAGAAATATGGCTCTCAGCATTCTAAACAATGTCAAACAGCACTTTGCCCAGATGACATGATTTTCTGATCGGCTTAAGCATCATGTAAATTATTGACAGTTTGAGTACAATGTGTATACAAATATCTTTCCTCCATTCTATGAAGATAAAAAAAAGAAGAAAAAAGAAGATCATTGTTTTATGCATCCTTTCATTTTGATTGATGCAGTCAAAAACCATATCGACAAAGTGAAAAAATAGGATTAACAATGAAACATAATCAGACCAATTTAAGATACAAATAGAAAATAGATATGATCTACAGATAGGGGAAGACAGACTATAGTTACCCAGACAAAGTACACGTCTAATGAAAGCAGTTTAACTAGAAGACTCAGATTCTTTTCTTTCATTCTTTTTTCTCTTTTTTAAATATCTTTAAAAACAATAATAATCCATTGTCATTCAACCTCTTTCTGACATGTCTGTTCGGAGCCAGAAGGGCATTGACTCATATCTAATAGCTAATGCCCTTCTGGCCCGAAACAGATGCTAATACACTTTGTATTAAAGAATGCCTCACATTAACAAGCATATCTCACCAAATTTAGCAGTGAAAATATTCCAATCATTCTAATACCAACCATTACGAAGACTGTTCTTTTTCATTTCCTTTCAAAAATCATTTCATCATATTACCTTTATAAAGACTTCTGTCTATAAAGACCACACTTTATTTCTTTCAATTGAACCTTTATACAGATCTAACTGAGCAAACACAATCGTTCACAATGGATTATCATCCAACGTAGAATGCGAAGCAATACATTTTCTACACATCATTTAGAAGAAGAGGGAAAGAGACAGAGACAGAGACAAGAGAAAGAGAGAGAGAGAGAGAGAGAGAGAGAGAGAGAGAGAGAGAGGAGAGAGAGAGAAAGAAAGAGAGAAAGATAAAAGCAATGGCGACCTTCTTGCGTCAAAGTGACAATCCTATTCTCACTACCTCCTCGACGACCCCCCATAAGCTATAAAGAGCTAGCTCTGCAATATGCAAATAAAAACAATAGTTCATTCCAATTCAAAATATTCAAATTATCTCCAAATACATACATGTCAGACCAAACATATACAGACATAAGCAATACAAATCTAGATACATTACTATGTATGGACACTAAAATGAAAGGACAATATCATGAGCTGAGATACAGAAGGACGTTAACTCTACATAAATCAACACCCTTCTGGCCCTAAGCAGATGATATGGTCTCTTGAGAAACATTAGAGTTTTAACTGGCACAATGCCCTTATGAGTCTAGAGACATAATACTGAGAAGTCTGTAACAGTATAGTACATGCATGCATGGGGTGAAAGCATTAAATTTAACAGGAGTTATCAATCACACATAGATTTATTTCCTGTTTTTATCTTGCTCAATTATCCTCAGCCACTCATAATCATCCTTTCTAACACTTCTTTGACTGCTAATACACTGTTATAAAACTGAAAACAATTTAGCAGCTTAGCCTAGCACCATTTAACGCCCATTTCATTCTGTTTTGAAAATAGGGTATGATTACAAAAAAGGTCTGCATTTTTATCTGAAAAGACAAATAAATGAAACTTATTCCAAATTCTCCTTCATCAGTATTTCACCTTAGTGTAAGTCATTTATAATTGTTAGAGTTAAAAAAAAAGATCTACAAATTCCTGTGGTACTGTAAAACTCTTTTGATGAATGTCCTCTCTAATATTATTAACAACGAAAAAGAAAAATCTTTACATCTTTATGCATAAAATCTTTTTCTTCTGAAAATAATATTGTCCTGAATGAGGCAGGCAAACAATCTATCCTGGTCTAACTTAGCCCAGAACTATCACATCAACATAGAAGATGACTTTTAGAATACAACTCATCACTATCAAGTGTTAAAGGTACTATGTCCCTTTTGCAGCCAACCTCAAATTCTGTAGAACTTGGCAGGAATGATGAATATGTCATGTATGTCCTATCTGTGAAATTGAAATGTTAGCAGTGTCCTCATATTCAAATTATGCAAGGAAACCCGTCTACTTGCTGACTTCACTGTCAGACACTATTGAGTCACTGACTGGCTTTTTCTTCTTTGGTAATAACATACATGAAAAGAGTTGTAAAGGGTACATGAGCATTTGTCTACATCAATAACCCACTTCTTATGATGGCCAAGATTAAACTGATTGAATCTTTGTGCAGCATAAAACGTATGACCATTCGGTACAATATTGTCTGAAAATCAAGACTATTACTTTTGGGCTCTATAGCCCTAAAGTCGATTTGACAACTAATAGTCGTTATTTTCCCACTTGAAGACATTTTCGAGCCCCACCTTTTTTAGGGAAGTTCTAAATTAGTATTATCTTTCAAATGCACTTGGAAATTAACTTTTTCATTTTTTTGGCCTGCAAATGGGACATAGTACCTTTAACAAACACATAATAAAATCAACATCTTGAGGTATTGCAAGCTTCAATGAGTGAGGAAATCACCTCTATATCATCCTGACAACAGACCTGTTTCACGACTGTCCAAACTTTGAAGCCGATTTGGGCTTTACTCTGAAGAAAAAAAGACTTACAGAGTTACAGGCACCAAAACTACAATTTGTAGTATTTGAATCGTTATCCAAAACCTCCAATCAGGAAAATCAAAATACAGTCAAACCTGTCTATAGCGACCGCCCAAGGCAAACACAAAAAGTGGTCTTTGTATACAGATTCCTTTAGTACATGATTCAATGGGAAACCAATTCCAAGGGAAACACAAAATGTGGTCTTTGTAGACAGGTGGTCACTAAAGCAGGTTGGACTGTACATGCACTTGTCTAAATATCTGTATCTACTGTAAATCTAGATGACAAATAGCATTGGGCAGTACTGATTTATATATAAGCAGTACAAGTTGTCATGGCGATCTAATACCAAGGTGAATGAAATGGTTTACTTACTTAAATAGTACAAGCACCAAATAATAATTTATTCTTAACCATACCGCTTATCATGGGATATATACAGAATATGAAAAGGCAGGACATATTGGCCCATATTAATTAATATGTTATAATAATTATATTAATTAATTCATATTAATGTATTACTTAACATTTTACTAATTTATATTTATTTATTAGCCTATATGACTGTAATATTTCACACAATATCTGTATGTAGGGGGAATCACTTTCATCCCCAAAAATGTTTAGTCTCTGACTTTTTACAAACAGGATAAAAGCTCAAATGAAACCAAATACAAAAATAGGGGATTCCCCATCCAACAAGAAATAGAAAAGTACTTTGTTTGTTCATCATCAAAGTTTGCATAGTACTTCATGGGCAAATTATTAATATCAATGCAAAGAATTTATAATAAAATGACAAACACATTATGAATAAATCTTATCAAACAAAAAAATAGTCCAATAGAAATGTAAGAGGGACTTTTATCCACCTGATCAAAATTCATTTACAATGCTTTTGATCAACTCTGTACTTAATAAAAACAAATTCTTTACATGAAACGATCTTCATAATGGTGCAGTGTTTCCCCGTATTAGTAATTTTGTGCATGATTTTTGACAAAATATTCATAAAATGCATAAAATATATACAAAACCTCATCATTATTTACCAAAATAACCACATACATAAACAACTGAAATTCAAAATCAAATTCTTACAACGTAAGAGAACCCTACATGTACCATGAATAACTACATTATAATGCTGAATTGTTTGGCAACAAATGGAGTTTCAAAGCAATAATTATCTAAATATACTTTAGAATAATAACCAAAGTAGTCTGTCATTCAAATGAAACTGACAATCAAATTCTCTTAAAGTTGTTTGAAAATAAATTAACAAACTCTGTATCCTCAAATTTTGTTCGCATCATTGACAACATAACATAGTACATGAGTTCAATATTAATACTGTTTTAGTTTCCTCCTCTATCTCAAATCTGGACATCTATACCAGTACCGCGAAAATAAGATATTTCATTCCATTGTAATATACCCTTTTGGGAACAACCCAAAGTTATAATACTCATTAGATGTGCTCTTTGTATGAGTTGAGACCACAACACACTACACAATTTTTATTATTTTTTGCAATGGTGGAATTAATTATGTCTTGCTCTTTTTCCTTTTGTGTATCCTATCCACCTTGCAACAGTTTCCTTAAAGATAGGATCTGGATCTATGGAAGCCAGCAGCTGAAGCTGACTGATGTGTGTCGCATGGTAATCCCATCTCGCGACATTAGGGGCTTTCCCCAGCGCCAAGTGTCGCAGGTCATATAACGTCCCTGTGCCCATGTCGAACAGCAACAGCATTGCTTTTAGCGAGACCATTCCCTCGTCATACAATCGCCGGCTCTCCCTGCTCTCCTCCACATCGGCAACACTCAGCACATCGTACAAACCGATCATACTGTAAATAAAACCGTTCAAGACAAACGAGCCTGGCGATGTCGGGTACTCCTCGTACCAGGTATACTTGTCCATGAATCTGGCAAGGACACCACCTTGCGCGGACGGTATCTGAAAGAGGCGCGCCGCATGAAGCGCTGCTTTGATATACTTTTTCCTCCTGGATTTGATGTAGGCCCTCGTCAGGACGGACATGGCTTGTCCTTGTGCCATAGATGAATACCAACCTGGTGATAATGACATCTTATCATCTAGTATCCTTTCCACCATTATCGGCCATCCACCTCGCTCGTCTTGATGATGAACTAACCAGTCAGCTGCATCGTAAAAATGGTACATATGAAGCGAGGTCCCAATCTCGATATTATCGATGAACCCGTGACCTCGCAGCTCAATCCTAAGCAATCTTTGCAGAATGAATTTACGAGTTAATTTATATTTGAGAGTACTGAGCGACGCCATTGCTTTTCTGTAGTCTATTTGCAAGGCTCTTGTAATCCTCCGCCACTGGGTGACCGGTCCAAGACCGTATGTGACCTTCCTGTTCCCGATGACGAAGCCGTCGTCGTCCGTGGTGTAGACGAGGCTGATGATGCGGCCTTGCTCTTCGCTCTCGGCCACGATGGTGATGGATGCGTTGCCAAGCAACTTGAGATCAAACGCAATGACAAAGTCTGACTTGGTATCCAATGAGTGGGACCACACACTGCTGGAAGACGGACTGGTGTCACCTGAAAGACAAATAGTGAACATAGTAAGTTAAGTGAAATGGATAACATAAAGCTAATAATGATAATGTAGCATGGCTGCTGTTAAAGCCCCACCGCACTACTTATAGCTACTTACACCCTGTATATAGCAATCAATGCCTGATGGGTGGCTGTAGGTCCCCCATGATCCTCTTTTTCTAATGTTAATTGAGAGCTGATTTAATGAGATATCCATCTGTCAGTGACCTTGCAGGGAGGTCTAATCCCCCTTGCCCAACTAGTATAGATGGGCTTTAAGGCACCCTAGCATTTCATGGAATTGATTATCCAGCCAGGAACCAGTTTTGTTTTACCTGGGTACAGTGTGGCAAATGGTGGAAGACCAGTTAGAAGTCTTCTTTAATGCACCTATTTAAAAAGCAAGTATATTCATGTGCTGCCAAAGGTCACGAGTACAGTGGCAGGGATTCAAGCTTGTGATCCGTAGTCCATTGACTATAGACCACGAAAACCTCTACAACTAATTTTTAGTTCTGGTTCTGGAACTACACATTGGGAGAAACTTGATGAAAAGGTATTCTTAATCATGTATGATGCACAACATGGGTTGCATTGATCATCAAATGTAAAAACTTCCACGGGAGGGCAAGTAAAAACAAAAGTGGGACCCATAATACATATCAAGAAAACTGTCTGTTCGATTCTAACAATTGTGTAAAGAGAATCTTGGAAAGCTATAAATGTTTTGTTTACAAGGAACAATAGCCTAGACATGCAGCCACACTGGTTGGAGTCGAAATGCACTGGTGTGACAAAGATCAATGGGGACAGTCTTCCCTGTTTCCATTGGTTGACCAAAGCTAACAAGACAATACATTATCTTTCTATTTAGTACCCACCCTCCCCCCCCCCCCCCAAAAAAAAGACCCAAGAAATCTGACAAAAATCCTCCTCATCCTCATTATCATCATCCCCATCACCATCACCATCAATTACTTAATTATTATCATTATTTTTTAAATATTTTTTTTGGAAGGGGGGGGGGGGGGGGGGGCTTATGAACAAAGTATATAAAATGTGATTTAAAACGAACCTGTTGTTTTAAACTCTATGACATGAGAGTCTAATTCCTCACTAGTGACAATCTTGATTTCTCCGTTGGGGCTCGGATTTGACCAGCTGGACAGGTCATGACCTTCGACATCCTCGTACATGGTGACCCTAGGAGGGCGCTCGGTCAAGTTCTTACTGTAATGACTCAGACCAAACTGAGCTACCTGGATCGGGTAGAAATAACCCTGCTGACCCCATTGTGTAGACAGAGGGACACCTGAGAAGAGAAAACAACAAAAAAAGATGCTGGAAGTTAGTTAGACATATTTTTGAGGAAACAATTTGCAATGAAGCTTCAGTTTGAGAAACGGCTACCATGCACTAGTGATTTGTATTCAGGGGAGCTACACTTTCCAAAGCACACCAATTTGTTTAGCTTTCCCTTTACTCTGTCTCTATCAATATTTTATAAGACTTTACCTTTTAATTTTGATTTTAAATGATGATGAAATGAATTGAATCATTGAGAATTATCATCATACACTCACAATATAAAAAACATTGACAATTTGCTGACAAAACATATATACCGGTAATCAGCATTAATGTTATTAGCTTTCTATTCCGTAAAGCAAAGACCATTATTCTCTTCTTTTTTTAAAGAAATAAAATGTTTTAACAAAGTGTTTAAATTCTTAGACCGAGTATATAACTGCTTTAGAGAGTATGTCACATGTTAGTCCCTAACAAAACCTGACAAATATAATTTTTTTGTATAAAATAATAGTTTTATAATGACACAAAAACATGATTCGACTTCACAATCAACTACAAACCAGAAGATTTCTCTTCTGTTCCCTGAATCAATAATATGGGCATCACTTTACTTATGTTGCATCAAATGGAAACTTTGTTATTTCCCACTTATAAGTTTAATGGGTAGAGGAAGATAAAGGCACCACAGCGGCAATGCCCCTCTAGCCGATAGTTCTCCTACAAAATTTATATTCTCAATATATGACTAGAATATAGAAGACAATGCCAAGCCCGAGACCCACCAACAAACACAGAACAATTAACACAAACAGGGATTTAATCCCTAAAGGAGGTCTATTTTATAAAGGCCCTTTGATGAAATGCCGATAAAGAGATTTGATCTCTTAACAGTAATCTCATAGCTATTCTGTACAATCAGAATCCTACAAATCATGAATGGTATATACATTTTCATATTTTCATCCTGTTATTGTTGGGGCTCGCCACCTCGCTATCTAGAGATTCTGTATGTTTTCTCATTCTACAGTGTCTACACACACCACACTCAAGATGCATAAGATAGTGTTTTATCTTTGTAATATAATTCACTATCTTATTGAGCATATGAAGATTTCAAAGTGAAACATCTGATGGCTGGACTTGGAAAGGTTAGTATAGTTTATTCATTCACATGCAACTCTTTGTGTTCAAAATTCATTGACTTTTAAAAGATACTATCTTTTCTATCCTCAACTTATGCAGATATGATTCAGACATTTAAAATATATTGATTTCTAAACAATACTCAACCTTTTTTCATTGCTTTGATCAGGATCATGATTCAAACTGTTCAAACACTTTTTATTCTAAAAGATGCTAACTTCTTTCATTGATAATGGCTCTGTTCACAATACATTTGCAATGGTGTTTATTTAAACTTTATTGATTTCTAAAATATGCTCAAGTTTGCTTTCATCAGTTCATTGACTTTATTTACAATGTCTTTTCAATACTTTTAAAGGCTTCACAATTCTTGTTTCATATTCACATCTCCTCATAAACATCTATCAATCTCTTGACAGACATTTAGTACCCACTATCTAGCCTTATCTTAAAATAATATTTAGTCATGGCCACATTAGAAAAAGAGTGGTATCAATACTACATCTATTTAAGATTACTGACTTGAAAATAAAATTGTTACTCTTTCGGCACCTCTTCATGAAATATTTTCTTTCCCATACAACCCATTACACTATGAAGATTCTGAAATTCAAGTTAAGCAAACAGATAGTTTGCTGATAAATAATCTGTCTATTTAGACGACACAATGCTGTGCATTAACAGGATAATGACTATTGAGTAAAAACAGAGATCATATCTAAACAAATAAACATCGCCCCATACATTCTGATGAGAATTTGATTAATTTGATGGAAAGATTTTGTTGAAAATATTCACAATCACATATTGGCCAAGAAGAGGATGCAACAAAAATAAACAATTATTACAAAATATAAGCAGACAAAAGAGACTTAAGCTTTTTGTAAGGGAAATTGCAGAAAATGGCAGGGCCGCCAGGGGCCTGTGGACAATTTTAGCAGTATTTATTAGGGTATATTCTGTAATAATCAGCCTCAAAATTATTCTGCAGTGTCAACTTTCTAAAAGCTTGCCAATGTGAACAATACATGAATTTTCATCAGTTCAATCTTGCTGTAAACCACTTTCGCAAAAAGTAGTCCATCTTTAATACGACCATGGCTTATAATTAGCAAGCAGTTGCTGTTTTCTAAATGTCAATTCACCACACTCTAATGGAAACCTTTCTACTGAACATCGTTTGGAACAAATGTTAATTGCCTCTTTAAAAAGTCATTAGGGATTCGAACAAGGATATCTTCACCTAAAGTATCTCATCCCCAATAAAAATAATCGCAGTACACCATGTATTCAGGTTTGAGAGGAGAGACAAAGCTTCATGAGAGTACATGTATGATTTCGAGATACATTTTAGGTATTATCAGTGCCTCTACTCAAGTTTTTTCCTATAAGCCTATATATATTATTTGGAAAAAAAGTAGTTTGATAACGAAGTGGGCTGATCGAATAAAAGAAAAATTAGTCCAAACTCCTTTGCATTTTTCTCAATCACATCATTGTAACTTTTTATGTTAAAAACAAAGAATTAAATGATATTTAGAGGAAATGAATCTTTAAGTTTAAGTACAAGACTGCTACACCATCATCACGGAGCACACATAAGTATGTTGTCAGTACAAACACTCCTGAATTCTATTGATGTTTGGATTCAACACTAGACAGCACACACTGTGACAATGGTGTTGAGATAACATTTGCACATCGTATTCCAAACATGTCATTCCAAGGCTTCATATATCTATCAATGTGTCATTCATGGGAAGAATAACATTTACTTCCACTCTGTTATGTTTCTCATATATAGGGAGGGGTGTATCCAGGATTGTCTAAAAGAGGGGGCACTTTATTATCAAACTTTTTTAATAAGTTCCAAAAAGAAAATAACAAAAAGAAAATGTTAAGAATTAAAAAAAGAAGAAGGGATTCTAACCTCATGGGGTGGGCACATTATTAGAGTTTGGCAGGTAAAGTATGGCATTAGGGTTTCAAAGGGCATGGGCAGTGTCCAGTTATGACCCCCCCCCCCCCCCTACGAATCCGCTAGTGCCCATGTGATAATGTGATAACAAGATCTTTTGTTGTGGTACAACTCCATCAACACCTGATTTCAAGAGGGATATGAATGGCAGAGAGACACCACAAGATCTCATCCTGTTGTCAATAATATCAAACACCATGTGAGGGCAGGCATGTCTTTTAGTCTGTAAGTGAATATACAATTCCCAAACGAAGCATTGGCCGGCTACTTTCAAATAACTACATGCTTACAGATCCTGACCAGTTTGATTAAGGTTAGTTAAAAGAAGTAAACATAAATTCACTAAAGATAAGTAGCAAATAGTTCAATTTGTTTTCTTTTTCTAACAAAATTTGAGTCAGGTCTGCAGTTACACCATATATTCTATCAACAGGACTCATGCTTTGTCTGTCTCTAGGACGAGTGTGTATGCATGGTTGAATTCCACAATTTGTCTCGCATGCATGCATTAAAACGATACAGCTTACAAATTTAGAAAATAAACAGTTAAATTTCAAGGCAAGTCAGCTTAATAATGAAAGATGTATTATTGTCTATATCCTTATGATTCGATAATCTGTCTGGATTGGATCTCTGACGGAGTCCTAAAAGCATTCTTTAAGATTTTATTGTCTGCAGGGAAAAAACAAGACTCACAGGCTGAATGGGCCTACCTATATTCACCTTTTGATACAAGTCATCAAATGTACTTTCTAACAAATCATTTTTCTTACATTTTGAGCAGAAAATGTAAACATTTTCCCATTCTACAAGACTTTGTAGCCCAGCTAATCTTTTTCACTATTTATCCCACATCGGCTCAACTTTAGTTGTTGCCCGTTATTTCTTTCATGGAAGTGTGATGAGGAGAAGCAGGATGGTCTGTCCCCACGAGGCCTTTCCATTAGCAAGGCAAACAAGTATTGAATGGGATTATTTCAGGCAAAATCAGAGTCTGGTGTAGGGTTCCCTGCATGTCTTCCAGGAGGCATAAGAGCCACTGAAGGAACACACTAGGTATTTAACCGGGACTTAATTTTATCCTGTTTTCTTCTATTATCTAGCGCTTTTGAATGCAGCTTGCTGTGACCAGCGGGGTAGCTCCGGGGTGAGGTTTGTCAGACGATCAATCGACGGACCGGACGGCGGGTATTCTCCGTGCCACACACAGGGCCAGGGCCGCGCCGTCCCCCGGAATCACATCCTGGGAACGCTCACTCTGGAAAGTGACGAAACAATCTTGACAGGACACTCATCATGTTCTTAACCTTACTCTTCAGCTTCAAATGATCCCTCTATTTTCATTTCATTTTTCTACTTCCAGTATTAATAAAAAGGCACAGAGAATTACTGGTGGAAACTGAACACTGGTTTCGTCTTCGAGTAAAATTGGAGCCTAAAAAACATAGTTTATACCACGGATGATAAGAGTTGGTACATATGGATATAAAGATGGAAGAACATCATTGAATGAGATAACAAAAGAGAGATGAAGGATTGTTTTGAATAATGATAAAGATTATGATGATGATGATGAAATTATGTGGAAGAAGAAGAATCAACAACAGCAACAGATAGAAACTTCTAATGACAGTGGTGGTGGGGGATTTCAAATTCACCATAATCAGAACAGATATAAAAGCTCAAAGCCATATAACCATTAATCAACCATGATACTAACTTAGGACATCATTCTAAAAGCCTAAAATAAATATGGTATCCAACATAAAAACCAGAAAAGCAAATAGGCATGATCAGCATCACGTTGTCTTTCAAAAAAGAAACACAGATCCTTCAAACTCTTTACTCTTTTATTACCAGCTCTTGTCTGGTGATCTCTCTCTATTGTGTCCTACAAACAGTATCAGATTAGCCATTAAGGACGCTTTTCAAAGGACACCGCTCCACGTTCTCCTCTCTTAAACAAACGATGAGAAAGACGGCTCACAAACTTGAACCCTAAACCGGACAGATCTTGAACCTCGATCAATCGACTCACATGTGCAAACAGCATGTGCTACAGACGGTACTGAACAAGTCATTAAGCTCCTCTTCTACTGTCTGTCTGTCTGTCTGTCTGTGTATTTGTTTGTCTGGAGCATGAGAGGCAAAGGATGTTTCCATAGACATCCTCAGGGTCAACTTCAACATGTAAAACATATTGATGTGATCATCAAACATTAATGAATTGATGAGACGTCTAAATAATAAAATCATCTGTTGAGATACAGAAGGGCATTAGCTCTGTTTAAAATGATATGATGTGAGCCCTTTCAGCTTTCAATAGATGAAATCATCTTCAGTTGAGCATATCAATATGCTATTTCTCATCCAGATACATATCAATGGAGAATTAGGCCTACTCATGCAAGCCTAAGATTTGTTAAATTGTTGGTAGTTTTGTCTTGAACAATGTCCAATTTCATTTAATTCTAAACATGAATTAATAGGTACTGCTCTCTACATCCTCATAACCTAAACAGCTTGTCAAAGATTTATCTGACATTGCAACAACTAATCAATTATACTTTAGATGAATTATTAATGAATAATGTATGAGAAGTAAGTGAACTTTATTTCTATCTTTTCACTGATTCCATCTAAGAAATTCAGACATTTCAGAGTTTGCCTTTTCTTTAGTGACTTCATCATTTTCTTGTAACCAATCTGGCAGTGCAAAAAGACTACTCTACTACTAATGTAATAGCCATACCATCTCATTCAGTAGCTTAGGAGCTAGATGGTAGTCACCTTAGACTCTATCCTTCACATAAACATGACAACTTAATCCAACCCTCTGAGGATCAGGGCTCCGCTTGTAAACCTTGTTCCACTAAACTTGTTGCACAATTTATCTCAATTTGGCGGATTGAACGTGGCCTTCTAAACTTCATTTGATTTGCGGTAGAGTTGCATTTGATTAGGTACACAGGTGGACAGTGAACATGAGATTTTGTTCAACAAACATGGATGTAGTAGAAGTGATGAAAGATGATTTCACCAGGGTTGGGTTACTTGGTTATTCAAACATACATGTAGTGGCGTAGCAAGGGGAGGGTGTTTCCAAGTCGAAAGGACAAAATAAAAGAGAGAGAGAGAGAGAGAGAGAGAGAGAGAGAGAGAGAAGGAAAGGTAAGTAGGGAAAACTCAACAAGATTAGAAGAAGATTGGACCCCCATACCCCCTCCAATTACTGCACTTAATTCTGATTTATAATCTGATCTGATAAATCCAATGCCCCCTCCCCATTATGTAAGTGCCCGTCATTGGCTTGATCCATGCATTTTATGAAATATTGATGCTACCATATGTATTTCATATTATGTCAAGACTAATTGTGGTCAACCAAATGCCCATTAGATAGACCAGAATACTTTTCCTCAGTTGATATCAGGGCATATTTTAGAATTTCAGAAACTTTTCTTTCATGATAAATTGGGTACATTCTTCTTCACAAAATGCATACCTGTGTATATGTCAGGAAAATAGATCTACTTGAGTTGAAATACATTGAACAGCATTCAGTTTATAGGGCAGGGTTTGCTCCCTCCCCCACCCCATGTCATGGATAAGGATAACCCAAATGGGAGGGGGGGGGGTTCTAGTATTAAAGCCTATGGGGTTGAAATAATTGACAAGTCGATGGGTTGAGAGCTGACATTAAAGGTATTACAAAGTTTTGGTAAATTTTGAAAAATGGGTGGATAATGATTCTTTACAATTTTGATATATTTGGATGCCCCTGTGGATGTATTAAATGCACTAGAAATTTTAGTCCCTAAAACACTTCTGCTTTAGAGAAAAATTGAATATAAACATTTACTGGTGCTCCCGGTAAATTTTGATGAATTTCAAATAGCTCCTACCGCTGTACAATGGTAGCTGCGACTATGGAAATATCAGAATATGTAGTTGTGATATATATTTTCAAAACGGGAATATCTAATCGGTCATTTAGTCAAGATACATTGTTTTATAGCTTAATTAATATCTTGACCCTGAGAGGGAGCTATACAACATAAAGTGTTTATTATTTACAATTTCATAAATGTAGAGTCGATTTCGACCTCGACAACGATCACTGAATATTGTAGGATCGCATATGCTTCCAATATGTTCATTTGAACCGAATTCATGACCCCATACCAAAACTTTGTATTACCTTTAAAAGTATGTGTGCTGATAGTGGAGACAGATGACTAGAAGGGGAAAGGAGGGGAGAGGAGGGGAGAGGAGGGGAGAGGAGGGGAGAGGAGGGCCGGAGAGGAGGGGAACCAGGGGAGAAGAGGAGTACCATTCAGAGGATGTTGTGTGAGGATCGGACCTTTGGGGATCATCTCAGATTTGACTGTCACTTTGACAAATGTTGAGAATGCATCAAAACTCATCGGGATGATCTAATAGTACTCAGACCAGCTATATTAAGATACTACTCATGTCATATAGCTTGGGGTGGGAAAATAGAGAGATTGAAATGAGGTGTATGTGCAGTTACAGAACGGATGAACTAATCATTATCCTGAAAGATAAGAAAACAAAGATTGAAAGGTTTAGAAGGAATGATCTGTATCCATGATAAATATGTTTTAAAAGATTAAATCCTCAAGATTACATTATCAGCCCATAGTAGGGCATCGCTTTATAGTTATAGGAGCAGGACTAGTCTCGTCTGAATCGATTTTCAGATATTTTGGACAAACTCAAACAATGCTCCAATTCACCACTTTACAGAACAGACCCAATAAGGGCTGACAACAGAATTGCAAATCTTGCAAATGTACGAAAGCTTGGACAAAAAAAATTGTGTTAATATCAGGAAATATTCTTGTAAATATTCAAACACAAATTCCATCATTTTTGAGCAGTCTATGAAGAAAGATAGATCCCAATGTCTGAAGTTGAGCTAGCTAATAAACTAAAGATAAACTTCAGTTCTGGTAAAAAAAAAAAAAATGAATTCTCACAGAATCAAACGAAACTTACACTGAATGTTCAAGATTACAAATAAATGACATGTGCCAAACAATTTTGGAAGAAAATGTATACTGGCTGAGTTATGAGCATAGAAAGACAAGGAAATCAAGGTAGTACTAGCCCCGACACCATGTGTGTTGTCCCATATATAGCTTTCTGTGTACAGTGCTTGTTACTTTACCAAGACTCGGTCAAATTTATTATGATTTTGATGACTCCAGAACCTTGCAGTGCACACCAATACTTACATGCTACATGATCAACTGTTTTTGATCCTTTCCACACCTTTTCTTTCACAATGCAATCGCATTATACCAGAACTAAAGTTTATCTTGAAGGACATAACCCCAGTCACACAACATGTAACTAACATAAGATTGACTCCTCTAGATCAAACCCTTTCAGAGTCTGTCTCGCAGTGTGACTGAGCTAGTATCACTATGGTGTTGTTATGATAGTAAAGAGATTTCAAGAAGGCACGTCTGATGGATAGTGAGGAAAACAAGAGCTCATCCTGAGGATTTGACTGTCATGCTTGAGTAGTCTAAGAATGTATCATCATTAATCCTTCTAGACTATTGATAATCCAGGGTAGGGGTGCTTTCAAAATGAGAAGGGGTAGCGATGATATCATTTACTATTTACAGGTTGATAGTAGAATAGCATATACCCTATATATATAAACATGAATAAATTTGAAATCTTGAATCTTGAAGGGTATTCAACAGTCTGTTTGTAACCAGACGGGCATCTACTCATATCATTCAACAAAGTTAAAGCCCTTCTGGTTCTCAACAGACAATGTCGTCTATTCGGAGCAATAAGGGCGTTATATAACTCCCATACTTTGACAGTGAGTTAACAACCTTCTGGCTCTCAACAGTTGATATCAACAAGCCTTACATAGTGCCCTCATGGTTTGTGTCAAGATACCCTGGGGTATTAAATGATGAAAGACAAGATATGAAATATCATCTGGTAAGGGTCAAAAGGACATTAACTCTGATATGAGCTAACTAATGCCCTTCTAGCTATCAAGACATTTAGAAGGTATTATGTCATAAGAGAGGAAAAGACATGAAAATTTCATGATTTGTTCATAACAGCAGCTTATAGAAGCAAGAAACTGTCTCAATACTTGGAAGTATACTGCTGTTTAAGTACATCAGACCGACAGCATAAGAAAAAAAGGGACCAAAACACCAGTGAAAAATGAGCGAGGATTAAAATCAGACAGATGTATTAGCTCTGTCATTAATCAATGATCAAGAAAAAAACTGCTTGATTTTCTTCCTAGTGAAAATGAGTCAAATTTTTAAGAGCAGGAAGAGATTAATCTTTAAACAGTAATTGATCAATTGATTAAATGCCCGTAACATTATTGATAAATCTTCATATAGATGACTGCCACTATGACTAACATTTAGAACGAGAATACTCAAATAATTAACTCTTATATGTATTGAAATAAAACTTGCTGGAACATCAACATGAAATTAAAAAGTCATTTTTGAGGGCCAAATGGGGCCTGGAGTCCATGCAAAAAAAGAAAAAAAAGAAGTAATTTATGTTGAGATCTAAATTGACAGACAGAAGGGCGTTAACTCTGTGTTAAAGCAGCTGAGTTAACACCCTGCTGGCTTGCTTGTTAATAAAGTTTATGTTAATTGTTAAAGCATTAAAAAATATATTGTGAACTAAATATTCATTAAAAAAGGCCACATTTGACATGTGTATCAACAAAATTGGCAACAAAAAAGAAAAAAGAAGAAATAGAAACAAAATAAATCACTCAGCTGGCCATTTTTCTTGACACAAACACTCTTTCTTACACTTTGCTACAGATAAAATGCCCAAAACATTTTTATTCTGATAACTACACATCAAAACGTGAGAGAATGGAATATTTTGGTGGTAGAGGTCATGACCTGTATTATGAATCCTGGCATGCTGTCTTCAAAATTCTTGTCCATCTGCATGTCCATCGACTTGTTCTATCAAAAATTTGTACCCGAACGAGGAGAAAAGATTTCCGCCTCTGGTTATCTAGACCCTACCATTTCTAGGTCCAATATCTACAATGTATTAAAGTCTTCCACATGTATCTGCAGAATCATTAATTCTGCTCTCCTTTATATCATTTAGAGCCCTTCATAACTGAATGAGCACATAATTTTGCAAAAGTAATACCAAAGGAGTTTTAAAAAAATGATTATCTACAAATGAACATGTATACAACTGGCCATTCACATGGGACACTTTTTCACCAAGACAACATTCTGGCAGACATTAGAAGAGAAAGACCATGTAACAGACAGCAAGCCCCATCTCCTGCTGACCAGTGACCAACGAGTTGTCATGGTAACAAACCCTGCCCAGGAGGGGTTCTGAAATTGGGGTCATAATTGGCTTAATTCAATTTTTCTTTCTGCAGTTGACTCTGGAAATAGAATACTTAGGGTGAATGCCCAGTGCTTTTTATGAGATGATAGAACATTGTTTGGAGACATTTGTAATTGGATTTTTTTGCAAGTTTTTCTTGTTTATCTTCAATTATTATTTCCTCAGCTACTGAAGGGGTGATCATATGATTGTAGTGCCCTCAGTAAGATAAGTTCTAATACTAGGGGCAGTTACACTGTCATCCAAACACGCCAAAAAATGCCAAACCGGAGCCTGGCCGCGATGTTACCAAGGGCAACTACGCTTTACCGGCAGACATGCCAAGCCCCAAACATTCCAAAACGAAGTGTGATCTTTTGGCGTGTTTTGGCGTGTTTTGGCGTGTTTGGCAAGTATAACCGCTCGCAGTTGTAACATCGCGATGTTAGGCACGTGACTTCCGGCACTTCCGGGTTTTTACCCGCGCTCTTTTAAACCACGTTCTTCCCGTGTGATATTTATAGCATTTCCATCGTCGCGCGTGTTATCCGTTCATTCAGCTCCGTTTGTTCCAATTCCGTTAACTCATCCTTTATTCAATCTTCGTTATTCCCGTCTGGCCATATCTGTCTAGTAGTAGTATTTGAGTGTTTTGTTAGATTAATTAATATGGAAGTGAACAATTCCCATTGGACTGATGATGAGATGAAGTTCTTGATTTCGATGTGGAGGCAGGGAGAGCTCCTCCACCAGACTTCCAAGCGTCCCTGCAAACGTGGGGAAAAGGGCTTCAGAGAAATGAGTGAAAGCATGAAATTAACAATTAACAACGATGATTTTCTTAACCTTCCCATATCGTTTTTACTACTAGATTTCGATTGAATTTGGGAAAACTGAATCAGCAGCCGTAGTCCGTACTTCGTAACTTATCCACTCTTGCCTCAAATACTACACGCGAGATAAACAAAACATATCGCATGCATGCGCATGGGATGTATCGCTATTTAGCTAGCTATAGCGCTAGCTGGAAATTGCGCGCGCTAAAAATCTTATAGCAGGCCGGGGTCAAAGGTCGGGAAGACTGCACATGCGCATTACCAACCGAAACACGCCAAAACATCGCTGAACAGCTCCGTCGGTGATGTTTCAGCACAAGTGTAACCGGGTGCACGAAACATCGCGACTTTTCAAAATGAGGTATTTGACAGTATAAATGCGCCTACTGATAAAGCTAGGAATGTACTTTTATTATGGGAATGTAGGAGGACAAAATTAAACAGAAGAAATGGGATGAACAAGTAACGGAATCCATATCTACTTGGAGACAATAAGTTTTCTAATCCTATCAAAGGATTATTTAAAGGAAAATATATAAAAGAAAGGATTTGCCTCATTTCAGAATTACATGTACATTGTCTATGTATGTAGGATAAATTCTACTTAAATGACATTGATATTCATTCATTTTTATTATTCTTTGAATAGCTTATGCTACGGTCACAAATGTTCATACGAACGATTCGTTCGTACGAATCTCCCTGTTCCTACGAATTTCAGAGTTCGTAGAGATTCGCAGATGGTGCATAGTTTCTTACGTCCTTCTTACGGAGTTCGTACGAACGCCGTTTAATTCGCGAGAACAACTCAAGACCTTCTTGAGAAACGAAGTGATTTTCGGTTATACAATGGCCCCAGAGTTCGTACGTTTTTCGTAAGAACGCCTTGTGTTCTTCTTACGTCAGACTTACGCCAATCTTATGAGTTTTGTTCTCGCAAGGTGTTCGTACGTTTAACTCACGGCATTCACAAGTCATTCGTAAGAAGATCTTACAAAAAAAAACCTATTTGGTCGGGTTGCAAAAAAAACGCTGCCGTATACTATCGAAAATTCTATGACTGTTGAAAGTTTGATATTACACGATGACAGTATTACCAAGAAGACTACAACTGCAACTGCAACTCCATAAAATGTTTCTTGAACTTGCTGTTAGCATATCTGTTACTTCCTTTATTATAAAAGCAGTCATGTTAACCGAAGAAGTCAACAAGGTTTTGCTCTGTGGTGGCATCAAAGTCATAGGACTGCTTCTCCTTTCTTAGTTTCATCGCCGTCAAACTGCCGTCTTGATGGTTCTCCCTCCTCCTCGTCGTCGTCATCTTCCACCAGGCGCGGATCCAGGATTTCTTAGGGGGGGGGGGGGCCCAAATTTGAAATTATGCGAGCCAAATATTGGTACGTAATGGTGACCAGCAGTGACGTAATGCAGGGGGATGTAGGGAGGGGTGAGTTTCCCCCCTCCCTCCTCTGCAAAGCGCGGAAGCTATATATGACGTTTCATTAAAGTATTAGAGAAAGAAGACAAGTCGTTGTACCGTTCTCGACTCTTAATCCTTCTCTTAATTCACCCCCCCTCCGCGCAGCGCGGAAGCTTTGACGTTTCATTAAACTATTATTGAAAGAAGACGATTCGTTATAGCGTTCTCGAAAATTATCCTCGTTTGAATGCAATTTTCCCCTCCCGCGTGAAGCGCGGAAACTTTTACGTTTCATTAAATCATTGACGAAAGAAAACGATTCGTTGTACCGTTCTCGACTCTTAATCCTTGTCTTAATTCAGCCCCCCTCCCCCCCCCCCCCCCCGTCTCGCGCGAAGCGCGGAAGCTTTTACGTTTCATTAAATCATTGGAGAAAGAAAGCGATTCGTTGAATCGTTCTCGACTCTTAATCCTTGTCTTAATTCAACCCCCCCCCTCCGCGAAGCGCGGAAGCTTTGACGTTTCATTAAATTATTAAAGATAGAAGACGATTCGTTGTACCGTTCTCTATACTCTTAATCCTTGTCTTAATTCAGTCCCCCCCCCCTCCGCGAAGCGCGGACGCTTTGACGATTCATTAAATTATTAGAGATAGAAGACGAATCGTTGTACCGTTCTCTATACTCTTAATTCTTGTCTGAATTTCAAAGATGTTTTTTGTCTGCTACTTTTTCTCCCTACGTCCTCTTCCTTTCCTCTCCTCTCTATTTTTTTCTACCCCCCCCCCCTGGCTACGCGCCTGCGGTCAGATAAACAAATTTTGATACCTTGTCCGACCCGAGAAGCTCAGGGGTTTTAGGCATTTGATTACGGTCAGATGAACATATTTTTATACCTTATTTGTGACACTGGCAGGACGCTAATTGGCGTGAGGTCCAGCGGGCGAAGCCCCCAGAAAACAGGGGTTTTAGGCATTACATTTCCGTCAGATTAGCATCCAGGGGAGTCTAGGGCCCTAGGCGGGGTGCAAGGGACGGAACCCCGGAAGCTCAGGGGTTTTTAGGCGTTTAATTTCGGTCAGATGAGCAGCTAGTTAACTATTCTTTCTCTCTTTATTTCTATTTCTCTTTACTATACCTTTTAAAAAAAAAGTGGAGGGGAGGGGGGGGGGGGGGGGGGGGGGGGGGGGGGGAGCTCGAGGCTTGCGATTCCAGCCGATCCCCGGGCCCTAACTTTTCTCAAGAATCATATTTCTTGCCTGGCTGTAAATTTAGGAACTTGTCATTTTCCAACAAACGCATACAAAAGTATAATTTACTAAAAACTGAGGAAAAATCTCGGAAAGCCACCGTTATGGAATTAGAAATTAACCACGTTTGAATTTGAATTCCCCCAAGCCCCCCCTATCAGTACGCCAGTGCCCCCCTTTTCTTCTTTCTCTTTTTTATTCTTTCCCTTTCTCTCCTCCTTAAGGTTTGCCGAGGGGGGGGGGGGGGTGGGGGGCAAGGGCCTTTCGGTCCCCACCCCGATCCACACGTTGTTGGCGGGATTAACCGGAACTGATCTCACGTTCTTTTCTTCTTCCTCTTTTTTGTTCCCTTTTAGCTCTCCTCTTTCCCTTTTTCTTCTTTCTCTCTTTGTTATAGCGGGGGCGGGGGAGGTAAGGGCCTTTTGCCCCTCCTCGATCCACCGGGGAAAATTGCAAATGATATCCCCTTTCTTTTCTTTTCTTCTTTTTCCTTCCCTTTATCTCCTCTTACCCTTTCCCTTTCCTTCCTTTTCTCTTTTTTTTTTATTAGAGGGGGGGGGGGGGGGGGGTGCAACAGCCTGGGAGGCAAGGCCCTTTCGCCCCCCCCCCCCCGATCTCCTTCTTCACCCGTTTCTTTTCTTCTTCCTCTTCTTTCTTCTGGCGCTACACCTCTTACAAAAACAAAATGCAAAAATATCCAAAAAGAGAGGACTGCAATGGGGAACTTTGATTTAAGCTACGCGACCATTATTCTCTCAATTCCTTTCACATTGTATCTCATAACCATGAGAATTGCCAAGCTATTGTATACGTTATTTCGTTACACGAACACACCCACACACACGCACACACACACACACACACACACACACACAAACAAGATCATAACCTGCACGAGTCTACAAGGTGTGAGAAAACTCTGATTCAGGAAAGAATGCAAGGGTGAAAGTAAAAGCGAAAAAAGTGGACACTCTCACATGGCTTCCATGGATGCCGTCTTTGTTCTCTTTTTGCCTTCTTCTTACTCCTTGACCGTTCGCGCATATTTTTTTTTACAAAACTGTTTAGCCATATATAGTTCATGTGCAAGCACGTATACCCAGGGAAGAGAAGGTAATAGAAAAGGGAAAACAAAAAAATACATAAGGAGAGTGCAGAGGATATGGAGAAAGAAAGATAAAGAAATACATAAGAAATACATAACGGAAGGGCTTTTAGGCACCAAATTACGCATCTAGGGACCCGCCGTAGGCCCCTTGGTTGGGTCCAAAGGGCAGAGCCCCCGAAAGCTCAAGGACTTTAGGCATTTAATTACGGCCAGATGAGCAAACAGGGCCCGCCTTAGGGCCCTTGGTGGGTTCCAGGGGGTAGAGCCCCCGGGAGCTCATGGAAAAATACTGCCATTTTAGCAATACTTGTAAATCACTGGTATCAAATTAAAAATAACCCATGTTTAAATTGTATTGGGGGGGGGGGGTTACTGCCCCCCCCCCCATCAGTACGCCAGTGAAAGAGGCGGAGGTGACGGAAGGGACTACCCCCATAAAGCTGTATGATAAGTCTTATATGTAAACCCCTCACAGGTTTTTGAAGTTTTGTTGTGTTACAAAATTACATTCTTTAGCAAAACTACAGCATAAAAACAAGCAATATACTTTTTTCACGCTTCACTTTTACTTTGCCGATATCTAGTGTGCAGTCCGAAGGGTTGTAAATATTTACTAGGTAAATTCTAGTTTGACTGAGCAAGAAGGGACTTCTTAAAAGAGCAAGCTGAATATTCATTTTTGGAACACTGATCTATTTCTATAACTTTTAATCTTGTTAACATACAGTGTAATTTGAACATACGTGATACCAACAGAATACATATTTTCTTCAATATTTACTTGTATATTTTTAGGATATTATGCGAAGGAGCGTAGCGACCGAGCGAGAAGATTTTAGCATTTCTATTAGTCTAAACGCTGTACTCTTGGGCCCACCAGAGCCTTAAAGCGTGTTGCAGTCTTTAGTCAGTATTTGCTATACATTTTGTTGGTGTGCACTTTTTCAAATTATCCATGGGGGACGATCCCCCTCAGAAAATTGAAGAAAGACGTGTACCACGTCCTTCCACCTATTTTGTGTTTTGCTCAAAAAACTATCCACAAAAAAGGACTATGTATGCCCCTTTTGTGAAGCGACCTATCAATATTAATGTTCACATATCAGTCCCTTTTTGGATTGCCCTCCTCCCGCCCCCCCCCCCCCCCAGAAAAAATATTATCACATTGTTACATGTGTGCACAATATATATTGATGTGTCAACCTTATGAAAGTAGTGTTTTCGTAATGATTATTGACCTCCTTTAAATTTATATTTATATGGAAGACTTAAGAAGACAACTGTTTACAGTCCAACTAAGGGTGTAGAGCATATCGTGTAGACTAAAATGTGCAATGTTGTTCAATTTCTGAATTCTTTGTTTAAAAAACTTGCTTGCTGTCAATAGTGTATACATTTTTTATACGTTTCAAATGTCTAGTCTGGTTAAAAATAGCACGTAATGATTTCATTATTTGACACGTACTTCACATTGATTTATCTTATCGATAAGCGAAACGATTTGCTTTAGTATCATATAACAAATATAACAGTAATGACAAGTATGGTTTTCCTGAAAATTGCATCATACAATGTATATTCATCGTTATGGAAAATGTTGTATAATATACAACAATGGGCATTAACATTTTCCACAACATTTATTTAATTACGTTTAATATTGAAGCTGTTGCCCTTTGTATATACATGAACTTGAAATAATAAGTAGCCTTGAAAGTGTCGCAATAAATCATGTGTGAGTGAGCTTGAAGTTTAATGGTGTAGGTTTGTTTGAAACTGTATAGCATTTACTCTGTTTTTAATGAGATATATCTCCAATCAAATCAAATCAAACTGAGTGATGTTATCGTACAACTAAACAATATCAATCTTCTGTTCTCCTAAATAGGCCTGGGAAACTTGAAAATTGCATTACAATGTGAATTCATTGTCAGTGAAAATGTAATACAATACACAACAATGGGCAAATAATTGTTTCCAGACCAATAATTTAAGTAAGAAGAACTTACATTTTATATTAAAACTGTTGCCGCTGTATATATACATCAGGCGCGGATCCAGGATTTCTTAGGGGGGGGGGGCAAAATTTGAAATTATGCGAGCCAAATATTGGTTCGTAATGGTGACCAGCAGTGACGTAATTGGGGGTGGGTGGGTGGGTGCAGGGAGGGGCGATTTCCCCCTCCCTCCTCCGCGAAACGCGGAAGCTTTGACATTTCAATAAATTATTAGAGAAAGAAGACGATTTGCTGTACCGTTCCCAAAAAATAATCCTCGTCTGAATTGAGTTTTCTTCCTCCCGCGCTAAGCGGAAGCTTACGTTTCATTAAATCATTAGAGAAAGAAGACGATTTGTTGTGTGGTTATCCCCTTTTTTTCTTTTCTTCTTCCTCTTTTTTCCTTTCTTGTATCTCCTCATTTCTTTTTTTCTTTCCCTTTCCTTGCTTCTCTTTTATTTTTTGATTGGGGGGGGGGGGGGGCAACAGCCTGGGAGGCAAGTCCTTTTGCCCCCCCCCCCCCCCCCGATCTACTTCTTCCCTCTTTTCTTTTCTTCTTCCTCTTCTTTTTTCCCTTTCTCTCCTCTTTTCCTTTCACTTCTTTCCTTCTCTCTCTCTCTTTTTTTTTTTTTTTTTTTTTTTTTGCGGGGGGGGCCAAGGCCCGCTCGCCCCCCCCCCCCTGGATCCGCGCCTGTCTTCCTCCGCCTCCTCCCGGTCGCTTCCGATATGGCCATCATTCTTGATATCAAGCGCGCCGAAAGCAGTTTTGGATTGAGGTGGCAAAAATTCCAGGGGGCTCACCTTCCAGGGCCAGTGGCGTAATGAGCAAAATCGTTTGGAGGAGGGGGGGGGGGGCAGAAGGAAAATGTGCATCACCACCACTCCTAGGCAGGCCTACATGTTACATGCAGGCCCCACGGAACATTTTTCAAAGTGGAGTATTAACGATCAGGTTAGAGTTTAGCGAGCGTAGCGTAAATTGGCGTGGGGTCAGGGGGCTTTGCACCGGCGGGGGTCAAGGGACTAATATTTACTAGGTAAATTTTAGTTTGACTGAGCAGGAAGGGACTTCTTAAAAGAGCAAGCTGAATATTCATTTTTGGAACACTGATCTATTTCTATAACTTTTAATCTTGTTAACATACAGTGTAATTTGAACATACGTGATACCAACAGAATACATATTTTCTTCAATATTTACTTGTATATTTTTAGGATATTATGCGAAGGAGCGTAGCGACCGAGCGAGAAGATTTTAGCATTTCTATTAGTCTAAACGCTGTACTCTTGGGCCCACCAGAGCCTTAAAGCGTGTTGCAGTCTTTAGTCAGTATTTGCTATACATTTTGTTGGTGTGCACTTTTTCAAATTATCCATGGGGGACGATCCCCCTCAGAAAATTGAAGAAAGACGTGTACCACGTCCTTCCACCTATTTTGTGTTTTGCTCAAAAAACTATCCACAAAAAAGGACTATGTATGCCCCTTTTGTGAAGCGACCTATCAATATTAATGTTCACATATCAGTCCCTTTTTGGATTGCCCTCCTCCCGCCCCCCCCCCCCAGAAAAAATATTATCACATTGTTACATGTGTGCACAATATATATTGATGTGTCAACCTTATGAAAGTAGTGTTTTCGTAATGATTATTGACCTCCTTTAAATTTATATTTATATGGAAGACTTAAGAAGACAACTGTTTACAGTCCAACTAAGGGTGTAGAGCATATCGTGTAGACTAAAATGTGCAATGTTGTTCAATTTCTGAATTCTTTGTTTAAAAAACTTGCTTGCTGTCAATAGTGTATACATTTTTTATACGTTTCAAATGTCTAGTCTGGTTAAAAATAGCACGTAATGATTTCATTATTTGACACGTACTTCACATTGATTTATCTTATCGATAAGCGAAACGATTTGCTTTAGTATCATATAACAAATATAACAGTAATGACAAGTATGGTTTTCCTGAAAATTGCATCATACAATGTATATTCATCGTTATGGAAAATGTTGTATAATATACAACAATGGGCATTAACATTTTCCACAACATTTATTTAATTACGTTTAATATTGAAGCTGTTGCCCTTTGTATATACATGAACTTGAAATAATAAGTAGCCTTGAAAGTGTCGCAATAAATCATGTGTGAGTGAGCTTGAAGTTTAATGGTGTAGGTTTGTTTGAAACTGTATAGCATTTACTCTGTTTTTAATGAGATATATCTCCAATCAAATCAAATCAAACTGAGTGATGTTATCGTACAACTAAACAATATCAATCTTCTGTTCTCCTAAATAGGCCTGGGAAACTTGAAAATTGCATTACAATGTGAATTCATTGTCAGTGAAAATGTAATACAATACACAACAATGGGCAAATAATTGTTTCCAGACCAATAATTTAAGTAAGAAGAACTTACATTTTATATTAAAACTGTTGCCGCTGTATATATACATCAGGCGCGGATCCAGGATTTCTTAGGGGGGGGGGCAAAATTTGAAATTATGCGAGCCAAATATTGGTTCGTAATGGTGACCAGCAGTGACGTAATTGGGGGTGGGTGGGTGGGTGCAGGGAGGGGCGATTTCCCCCTCCCTCCTCCGCGAAACGCGGAAGCTTTGACATTTCAATAAATTATTAGAGAAAGAAGACGATTTGCTGTACCGTTCCCAAAAAATAATCCTCGTCTGAATTGAGTTTTCTTCCTCCCGCGCTAAGCGGAAGCTTACGTTTCATTAAATCATTAGAGAAAGAAGACGATTTGTTGTGTGGTTATCCCCTTTTTTTCTTTTCTTCTTCCTCTTTTTTCCTTTCTTGTATCTCCTCATTTCTTTTTTTCTTTCCCTTTCCTTGCTTCTCTTTTATTTTTTGATTGGGGGGGGGGGGGGGCAACAGCCTGGGAGGCAAGTCCTTTTGCCCCCCCCCCCCGATCTACTTCTTCCCTCTTTTCTTTTCTTCTTCCTCTTCTTTTTTCCCTTTCTCTCCTCTTTTCCTTTCACTTCTTTCCTTCTCTCTCTCTCTTTTTTTTTTTTTTTTTTTTTTGCGGGGGGGGGCCAAGGCCCGCTCGCCCCCCCCCCCTGGATCCGCGCCTGTCTTCCTCCGCCTCCTCCCGGTCGCTTCCGATATGGCCATCATTCTTGATATCAAGCGCGCCGAAAGCAGTTTTGGATTGAGGTGGCAAAAATTCCAGGGGGCTCACCTTCCAGGGCCAGTGGCGTAATGAGCAAAATCGTTTGGAGGAGGGGGGGGGGGGGCAGAAGGAAAATGTGCATCACCACCACTCCTAGGCAGGCCTACATGTTACATGCAGGCCCCACGGAACATTTTTCAAAGTGGAGTATTAACGATCAGGTTAGAGTTTAGCGAGCGTAGCGTAAATTGGCGTGGGGTCAGGGGGCTTTGCACCGGCGGGGGTCAAGGGACTAATATTTACTAGGTAAATTTTAGTTTGACTGAGCAGGAAGGGACTTCTTAAAAGAGCAAGCTGAATATTCATTTTTGGAACACTGATCTATTTCTATAACTTTTAATCTTGTTAACATACAGTGTAATTTGAACATACGTGATACCAACAGAATACATATTTTCTTCAATATTTACTTGTATATTTTTAGGATATTATGCGAAGGAGCGTAGCGACCGAGCGAGAAGATTTTAGCATTTCTATTAGTCTAAACGCTGTACTCTTGGGCCCACCAGAGCCTTAAAGCGTGTTGCAGTCTTTAGTCAGTATTTGCTATACATTTTGTTGGTGTGCACTTTTTCAAATTATCCATGGGGGACGATCCCCCTCAGAAAATTGAAGAAAGACGTGTACCACGTCCTTCCACCTATTTTGTGTTTTGCTCAAAAAACTATCCACAAAAAAGGACTATGTATGCCCCTTTTGTGAAGCGACCTATCAATATTAATGTTCACATATCAGTCCCTTTTTGGATTGCCCTCCTCCCGCCCCCCCCCCCCCAGAAAAAATATTATCACATTGTTACATGTGTGCACAATATATATTGATGTGTCAACCTTATGAAAGTAGTGTTTTCGTAATGATTATTGACCTCCTTTAAATTTATATTTATATGGAAGACTTAAGAAGACAACTGTTTACAGTCCAACTAAGGGTGTAGAGCATATCGTGTAGACTAAAATGTGCAATGTTGTTCAATTTCTGAATTCTTTGTTTAAAAAACTTGCTTGCTGTCAATAGTGTATACATTTTTTATACGTTTCAAATGTCTAGTCTGGTTAAAAATAGCACGTAATGATTTCATTATTTGACACGTACTTCACATTGATTTATCTTATCGATAAGCGAAACGATTTGCTTTAGTATCATATAACAAATATAACAGTAATGACAAGTATGGTTTTCCTGAAAATTGCATCATACAATGTATATTCATCGTTATGGAAAATGTTGTATAATATACAACAATGGGCATTAACATTTTCCACAACATTTATTTAATTACGTTTAATATTGAAGCTGTTGCCCTTTGTATATACATGAACTTGAAATAATAAGTAGCCTTGAAAGTGTCGCAATAAATCATGTGTGAGTGAGCTTGAAGTTTAATGGTGTAGGTTTGTTTGAAACTGTATAGCATTTACTCTGTTTTTAATGAGATATATCTCCAATCAAATCAAATCAAACTGAGTGATGTTATCGTACAACTAAACAATATCAATCTTCTGTTCTCCTAAATAGGCCTGGGAAACTTGAAAATTGCATTACAATGTGAATTCATTGTCAGTGAAAATGTAATACAATACACAACAATGGGCAAATAATTGTTTCCAGACCAATAATTTAAGTAAGAAGAACTTACATTTTATATTAAAACTGTTGCCGCTGTATATATACATCAGGCGCGGATCCAGGATTTCTTAGGGGGGGGGGGCAAAATTTGAAATTATGCGAGCCAAATATTGGTTCGTAATGGTGACCAGCAGTGACGTAATTGGGGGTGGGTGGGTGGGTGCAGGGAGGGGCGATTTCCCCCTCCCTCCTCCGCGAAACGCGGAAGCTTTGACATTTCAACAAATTATTAGAGAAAGAAGACGATTTGCTGTACCGTTCCCAAAAAATAATCCTCGTCTGAATTGAGTTTTCTTCCTCCCGCGCTAAGCGGAAGCTTACGTTTCATTAAATCATTAGAGAAAGAAGACGATTTGTTGTGTGGTTATCCCCTTTTTTTCTTTTCTTCTTCCTCTTTTTTCCTTTCTTGTATCTCCTCATTTCTTTTTTTCTTTCCCTTTCCTTGCTTCTCTTTTATTTTTTGATTGGGGGGGGGGGGGGGCAACAGCCTGGGAGGCAAGTCCTTTTGCCCCCCCCCCCCCGATCTACTTCTTCCCTCTTTTCTTTTCTTCTTCCTCTTCTTTTTTCCCTTTCTCTCCTCTTTCCCTTTCACTTCTTTCCTTCTCTCTCTCTCTTTTTTTTTTTTTTTTTTTTTTTTGCGGGGGGGGGGGGGGGGGGGGGGCCAAGGCCCGCTCGCCCCCCCCCCCCCCCTGGATCCGCGCCTGTCTTCCACCGCCTCCTCCCGGTCGCTTCCGATATGGCCATCATTCTTGATATCAAGCGCGCCGAAAGCAGTTTTGGATTGAGGTGGCAAAAATTCCAGGGGGCTCACCTTCCAGGGCCAGTGGCGTAATGAGCAAAATCGTTTGGAGGAGGGGGGGGGGGGGCAGAAGGAAAATGTGCATCACCACCACTCCTAGGCAGGCCTACATGTTACATGCAGGCCCCACGGAACATTTTTCAAAGTGGAGTATTAACGATCAGGTTAGAGTTTAGCGAGCGTAGCGTAAATTGGCGTGGGGTCAGGGGGCTTTGCACCGGCGGGGGTCAAGGGACTAAGCGCCCGGAAGCTCATGGTTTTTAGGCATTAAATTAGGGTCAGATAAGCATATTTAGATACCTTATTTGTGTCACTGGCAGGTCACTAATTGTCGGGGGTTCCAGGGAGCAGAGCCCACGGAAGCTCAGGGGTTTTAGGTGTTCAATTACGGTCAGATGAGCATCCAGGGGCCCACCTTAGGGCCCTTGGTGAGGTCCAGGGGGCACAGCCCCTGGAAGCTCAAAGGTTTTGGGTATTAAAGTACGGTCAGATGAGCATCCAGGGGGCTGTCTTAGAGCCCTTGTTGGGGTTCAGGGGCCAGAGCCCCTGGAAGCTCAAAGGTTTTCGGCATCTAATTACGGTCAGATGAGCATATTTTGATATCTCATTTGTGACATTGGTAGGTCACACATTTTGTTCTCTTTCTTTCCTTTCCTCTTTTTTTACAAAAGTGAGGGGGGCTCGAGCCCCGAGCCCCGTCGTTCTGCAGGCCCTGACATGAAGGCTTCTAAATAAGCATATTTTTATGCCTAGCTGTTACTTTGGGAATTAGTAGTTTTCAAACAAACGCATAAAAAGTTATGATTTGCAAAAAAAATGAGAAAAAATACCGGAAAATCATGTCATTTCAGCAACGTTTGTAAATCACTGGTATCGAATTAGAAATACTCCCCGCCCATAAGTACGCCAGTGTTCAGGGGCTTATGTCTTCTCACCACTATAATAAAAAAATAAAAAAAACACTTTCCCATCCTCTTACAATATTTCCACGATATGCGCAAATCGCATATATTATAAAAACCTCCATTGATAAAATGTAGGAGCAAGCGGAATGTATACGACATTTAATCCCTATTAATTTTTCTTTTCTTTGAATCGAATATAATTGATATGTGATTCAATTCAGATTTTGTTCTTTTGTATGTTCTTTTTGGTTAAAAAATACAAATCATCTTTGTCCCTTTACTGCTTTTTTAAAGGGGGGTTGGAGGGGGGCGAATGCCCCCCTGCCCCCCTCCCCCTCCCCCTCCACTTCCGGCGCCTCTGCTTGATATTGTTGTTGCTGCTCTCCTCCTCTTTCTCCTTCCTCCTCATCTCTTTCCTTAAGTTTGTTTCCCTTCCCTCTCTTCCCTCTAACAGATTTCCCCTTTGGTCCCATATTTCTTCGACAGGAGATGCACCCTCGACGAACACTATGAACAGAGTGAGGCTTTATAACCGTTAAGACTCAAAATTTGCATAAATTGTGTACGTACACCTTACGAGCACCTTACGAACGTCTAACGAACGCCAGGAGTCATTCGTACGAATACCATAAGAATCTCCGCTCGTAAGGCGTTCTTACGAACGCCGTAGGAGCCCTCTTTGAACAACTTGAGGCGTTCTTACGGTCATCGTAATAATTTGAAGCTTCTAGAATTGTCCCTCGACCCTAAGAAATGTACGTAGATCTTGCGTGGTTCTTACGATGTAATTACGGCGTTCGTACGGCCGCCTTACGAAGAGAGGGTTTCGTACGATGTTAAAAAAAATCTTGGACAAGACCATCGACCAATCTGCGTTCTTACGAACGGTCTACGAACGGTTTACGAGCGCTTGTTTCGTACGGCCTTCTTAAGAAGATCTTACGAAATGGTCTAAAAATCATTCGTACGGCGTTCGTAGCAGCCCGTAAGGGTATTTGTGACCAAGGCATTAGATCTGTACTTGAGGGCAACATAAGACATGAAACAATACAAATATATACATGTATTGTAAACTAATTCAGGAAGGCTTTCTCCAGGAAATCTGAACTAGAAATCTGGACATCAGCTCAACATATTTATCAGCACTATACATCAGGATATCATATTCTTTCTTTTTCCTGTAAGCATCTATAGTATACCCTGAAATATCAACCTCTGGCAGCCTAGCAGATGATAAATTGTTCCAAAATCAGTACAGAATATTCCTAGAATAGATTTGAACACACTTTAAATACTACTGTGACACAATAGATCATGTCATTGCCCTGTTCTCAGGTTCTTTCAATCCACAATTCGTTGTGTCCACAGTGGATTAAAGCATTAGAGATTAAAGGAGTTATTAATGTATGCTACAGCTTAAACATTAAGGAAAACAGAATTGTCATAGGATTTTAAAGTGAATAGCTATCCCTTTTTATTGCAGAGATTAGGAAGATGACAAAAGAAAGAATTTTGAGAAGGTAGTCTGGGGAAAATGACTATGATACTTTCGTAGAATACTCCAAGAATTCATGTTGTATGTTGTTTGTTGTTATTGTTATAGTTATTGTTCTTTATGGGTTTTTTTTCTCTCAAGAGAGAACTGTTTTTTTGTAGGACCTTCTAGAAAGGCAAACTGTCTACAGTGGCCAATGTTTATGTTTCCCATATTCTATTACTCTAACCTCAAAGAATCTTTACTCTTTTCAAAACTAGACACTGTCCCACAGTTAAGAAATACACATACATATGATTACAAATTTACAATACATAAACTTTCCTGTGCTGACTGTGTGAGTGAAATCAAAATCTTTGAAAAATTCCTCCGGCATGGAAAGGAGCTATGCTATGGAATATAATATAAAGGATTGCATATCAATATATCTGGGTCAACAAGATGTGAAGAGGCTAAAGAAAGGGTGCGATAGTTTGCATCATTCTTATTTGTTTCTGGACCTGAGACTGAAAACAATGTGAGTGTTTTTCCCCTTCATTTTGAGGGGGCACAAGTGACATGTATTTTTAATGTTATTCATATGCACTGATATTAGCAACAATCTATCTTATAGTTTATCTGATCATTTTACCGTCATCATAATTGTGTCAGTTTTTTTAAACAACTTCTGTGTGCCATTGGTGCCTTTACAGGCAGATATAAAGTGCACTTTACAAATCATGATTTATCAATATTGTTATTATTGTTGAACAGGTATAATCAGTTTTCAAATTTCTTGAATTTCCACCAAAAAAAATCGAGTCACCACCCTCCATTCTATGCTTTTTAAAAGCACCCAATCACACAGCTGACCTCAAACTACAATCCATTTCAAATCAAGCAGAGCTCACAAGTTGGACTTTTATTCTCGTGAGAAACTCCACCCCCTATCAAATGTAAATATGGCAGCTTTAAGAAAGAGAGCCAGCCACCTTGGCTTCCTAACTCTCGTCATGGATCTACCAAAGCAAGGATTTCTTCCATTTCCGATTTTTGTTTGCTTTCTCAAATTAGGCAGGTAGAATGCAGAAAAGGGAGTTAAAAGATGTGAAAAAGAAGTTTATCGCTTTTGGTTGCTAGAAGTTTGACCCATTTCCCCCTCAATACACAAAATGGTTTCTTCACCAAATATGATGCTACAAATGTTCCACCCCCCCCCTCTCCTTCCTCAAAAGTACTGGGACCTTTCAGATATAATCCTATAGCCTCTTTCACATGACATGGTCAACTGCATCTCAGAACCACTGCCATGAAATAAAAACTACTTAAATGTAAATAAATAACATGTGGGAGTGAAAAAAAATAGCGGGGCAGTGACTTATCCATGGGTTAAATCATGATACCGAGATGTGAAGTGCACAAAGCTTACACCGGTATATTTTGATAAGGTATTTAAAAATTAAAAAAAATCTTAAAGGTGGTTTACTTCATCAAGTATGAACATGACTTTGGGGGTGTATGGCACCACAATTCAGACTCAGAAGTTTGAATACCGGTACAGAACAATCCAGGGATATGGCTCTATTTTGCTAGCGGAGTGCTCCGCGCCTAATTCCTAATTTGTAGGATTTGCGGTAGCTACCACTCTACCAAGGTCTGTCAAATATGACTTGCCTGAGACTGAGAGGAAGAAAAAAGTTATCTAAATAAAAAAGTAAAACCAAAGTGCAAATTGTAAGACCATCTTTGAAAATATCTTGGTGGATAACGGTAAGATACACTTTGCACTTTCAACTATCAATTACAGTTTGTATTGTCGTCTTTTCTCAAAATATTTAAGTATCAAAGCAGGATCAAACTGTGCTGACGACTTGAGAATGTTTGTAATATGGTTAACACATTTAATACCTATGGGAAGCAAGTTGTTCCTGTGTATAAGCCAGTGGGAAAGTGTTGAATTCCAATCACAGAATTCCAATATGCAGTAACAAATAAATTATTCACACCCTAACCAGGTTTTTTAAAGTCCACCTTTCATTCTTGAGTTACGAAAAACACAGAAAAACCTCAAAACATCCAATTTACAATTCTATTTGATTCTGTTCAAACTGTCACAACTGTTTCTCAAAAGAAAAAAACAGACCATTGAACCTAATTCATGCAAAAGTTAAGCAAGATAAACTTGATTATTTCTCAGAAGCATAACAATGAACTAGTTTAAGCTGAACAGGGATTCTATTTCAACTGTCATGTTTTGTCAAAATTGATATGTATGAAAAAGTTAAGCAGGATAATGTAGATTCCTCAAATAATTACAATTCTTAAGAGGCTAATGGAAGTTAGCAACCGGTTGATTTGTCTCTGGATGGTAGTGAAACAGAATGAGAAACTCTTAATTTCTCTGAATTTGTAAATTTTCGCTATTGATTGGAATGGAAAGTGCAAGCGACCCTCTGTTTATTTTTTGGAACACCTCACTCGGTTGAGATGAGAAGGGATGTAGAAACCATCTTGGGTTACTGTGTACACAGAATGCTATGGATGGATGGATGACCCAGTTCTACTATTCCATTGTACCCCAGACATACTGGGACTGAGCTGGTCAAAGAAGGACAAGGGAAAGACAGAAGGAAGGAAGGAAGAGAGCACGTGAATCAAAAAGAAGACAGGAAGAGAGAGAGGAGAATAATTAAGATATAAAGAGAGAGAATATAAAAAGGGGAAAATAAAAAAAGGGAATGAGAGAAAGGGGAAAGAGAAAAAAAAAGGGAAAAAATAATAAAAGAATAAAGTGAAAGGGGGGGGGGGGGGGGTTATAAGAAAGACAGAGAGACAGAGAATTAAAAGATGGAAGAGGGGAGTTTGAACAGAGAGAGGAGAAAAGGATGGAAAAAAGAAGAAAGGGGGAAAAGAAGAGAAGGAAAAGGGAAAGAAGAGAAAGAAAAGGGAAATACAAGAAAATGGAAGAGAGAAAGAGTAATTCTAGTATTACATTGTAATCAGACTAACTGGGGGCTTGACAAAGGAAACCAAAAAGGGAAAAGAAATAAAATGAAGAGGGCAGGTGAATGAAAATGAAAAAGAAGAAGGGAAAGAGAAAAATAATGAAAGGAGAGAAATAGAGAGAAATAGAGAGACAAAGAGAGACAAAGAGAGAAGGAGAAGAAGAAGAAGAGATAAAGAGATAGCGAGAGACAGAGAAAGAGAAAGAAATAGAGAGAGAAAAAGTGATAGAGAGATTCAGGAGCCATATAGAAATAGTACAAGAAAGCCCCCGTCTCAGAATTCAATTACGTTTTCCACGGCAGTGACTTCCGCCATGAACGGTGGACTTTAATGCCTCCGTTTTCATCCATGTCAACAATACAGGGCTGCATTACAAATGAAAACAAACATGCTATCCAAACAGAAGACATAAATACATAAAGATGATTCAATTTAGAGTAAATTCTGCTTGTTGCTGGTCGGACGTGGGCATGATTTAAAGTGGATTTGGGTTTCATATAAAGCATGCTGTTTATTCAACCTACTCTTTGATGTGGGAAAATTTGAAGAGCTTGTTAGCGAGGAAATACGCTCAAGTTTGATGATGGTATCTGTCAATTCTATTCATATTTTACAAATTTTTCTGACAGTCAACAGTATATGACGATGTTTTTCTATCTTGGAAGGATGATTGAAAATTGAGAAGGAAATAATAAACCCTCAATCATTACACCAGTAGTGTATAGACTTGGCCTAACAAAACCATGAAGTGCATCCATTATATATTTGACTAAAGATGTACTACAAACATGAATCTCAAAAAATTGACAGACCGTTCTTTCTTAAGATTTCAAATCTTTGTATATATTAGATCTATATGTACATCTAGAGTTGTATAAAGGCTTCAATATATCCTGCCACTGAAAAGAATCAATTTCATCCTAAATTTGTTAAAAAGAAAAATTTCTAGACATGGATCCAGGTATCATGGTCTTTTTCCTTTGATTGAAAACTGCCCTCATGTCAGCTTCCCCTAAAAAATCACTTAAAATGTGCAATTCTCAAAACAACTAAACAAGTCTTTGAAAATGCACATGAAAGTAAGAATAATACAACCGCTCCCCATAATCTTTCATCAAAGCATATCATATGTCTTTTTAAGACTACAAATGTTGTTAATATTTCCCTCAGGAATACATAGAAAGTCTAGGAGTGATTTTAAGAAATTCATACATTCTAGATAAAACCGCATAAAAAAACAAACCAACACCAAACCTTTTCCAGATGTGTTTGTTTGATTGGATGGTGATGGAGAAAAATAATTGTTTTGTTTGGAAAGGAGGGAATCTTTCACTATGGTATTCATAAAGATCAAATTCACAGGAAATACTCTATTGACGACCCTTAACTTATCAATCTTAGGGGTTCACTTAGAAGACCCACTGAATGCAAGCTGTCCAAATGGCCTTATCCATTTGTTTCCGCTTGCAAATATTGGGGGCGGTGTCGGCGACTACACCACCAATCAACGCCAATATCAGAGCAGACAGTGAAGTAAGGGCCCCTCGTGTTAACAAGCATATCGATGTCATGTATCGCAGAAGACGCACATGAAACCAATTAAATTCAGCTTTTTATCCTTGTTCCTCCCTTTATTTCTAGATTCCTTCCCACCATCCCTCTTCTAAACTTTCTCATTTCTTGTTCTCTTCTGCTCTTCAGACCGCAGTGTCTCTATATGTGCTCACGACTTGCAGATAGACTGAGCAAATAATACATTAGATTCTGTCCATAAGGGAATATCCTGTTTCCTTTATTTCTCCTGAGAAATAGAAAGGAAATCAAACACACTATGTTCCTTCCTCTGTCTTATTTACCAGGCCATCATACCCTTTTCATGCTCCTAACCACCAAGACGACTATGACTGAGCATAACATGAGCTGTGTTCGCATGGCACCACCTAAGATTTAGGCCTAAACTGTAATGTAAGCTAGCAGAACCTCAGTTTCAAACAACGACCAACTAACAATGATGCAGGTTCACACAGCAAAAAAATGACTGCTTGAAGTTTTGAACTGCAAGGCCAAGCAAGCAGTTATTTCAAACTATGAGGGGGCAATCAAAACCTTATCCACATGGCACATAACTTCAAGTCAGGACTCCTGCTGCTCATGGTTTCTACATTAACCATATAGATCACTTATAATTAAAAACTTTGAGTATAAGCTTTCAAAAGTTTCCAAAACCACAAGTACATGCACATATAATTCTGAACTACAAGATGACCCTCAAGTTTAAAACCACGAGCTAAACTTAATTTTTGTGGACTCTCGTGTGAACACAGCTAGTGACGAAATCCCAAATCATAACCAGTACCTGTGCCTTGCTGGCTCCATGTCAATACCTATCCTATCCTCTCTCTCCAATCTTTAATTCCTTTTGTCTATAGAGCCCATCCAGCTGCGGTAAATATGACTTTAAGATTTGAAATACTCCTGTCCTCACTTGCTCTCACTTTCATTGAGCGTTACACACTTATTTCTCTATTTCCATCTGGAGTGTTTACATTGGCATAGGAGTGGTACAGATCCTTTAAGTAAATTAGCGAGAGAGAACCCTCTTTAAATGCAAGGTTTTATATTGACTGTGTATTCTTCTCACCTGGGGAGTGTTAATTCTTACATTTACATTTCAAATGGATCGTAAAGATCTATAGATCACTCTCGTTTAAAATGTATACAAGGATCATTGCCTACACAGTGCTATATGCCCAGGTTCACTGGTTCAGCATATTTCATCTTGGGTCCTCGCTAGCAACCATGGAACTCTAAACCTCAAAAGAAAAATGGAGAGCAAAGGTTGTGATATTTACACCGACTCCCCTCTCCTTCCTTCTTTTCTTTCAATCTCTCATAGTTCTTTCCCCTGCTCTTTTGCTTCTTCCCTGAGTTCTCTTATAACCCTGTTCTGTTCATTTTCCTTTTCCTCCTTCTATCCATCTCTTCTCTTTGTCACTAAACTGAATGTCTTTCTCTGTCTACCCCCTCTCTCTCTCTCTATCTCTCTCTCTCTCTCTCTCTCTCTGAGTCCTTCTCATTCATTCTCTCTTGTTTTCCCTCTCTCGACCTGTCACATTCATTTTTTGATTCCTAACTTATGATTGGAGAGGATTATTTGCCCTGAACATACTTATATAATCCAATGTGTCAGACTTCACTGTGATCTGATGCATGACATCTAAACACCTGTATTATATTGACATTCCCCAACACACACCTGAGCTTGCAGGTGTGCACTTCATAGAGTATGACCTAAATATTCAACAAGATCTAATCTATCTGGTTCAAGAAGATTAGGCTTATATCATTTAAAAGCATTTTGATATTAATAAAAACACTTCTCTATTTCTTTGAATTATTTCAGAAGTGCATTAAGTATCTGTTTTGTTTGCAGATATGTTTTAATATTCTACCCTCTTTTCATATTTTATACTTTACAATACTCATATACAATTATATGATTGCCAAAGTGAACATTTTCTAAAAATTATAATAGATGGTTCGCAAAATATAAACTATGTTTGTTTGATACAATTCATTTTTATAACAAAAGTGATCTTTACAATCAGAGACATTATAATTAAGAAAGATTTGCCCCTTTTCAATTACCAAGACCCTGAGATGTTTCTTGTTGTGATCTAAATAGTGACTAAAAGTCATAACTGTAATAATAATTTGTTATTTCTAAATTGATAAGGCCTCCTCAGAATGTTTTTAATCAAGAATTGTTTGAGGCACGATGCAAGCCTACACAGAAATACACATGTAGGATTACATAAGCATACTCTCTATTATAATCAGCCTTTCAATGTAATGAGAGTATGTGACAGCAATGGCTTTAAATACTCCTCCACCCCCGAGGGCAGCGCTGCTTAGTTCAGTTCAGCGGCTCCGTTCACAGAAGGTATGTCATCATCAGCTCGAGATTGCCAAATATCCCACTATTTGAACTATTCCGATCACAAATTATCCAGTTAATTTGCGTCTTCATCAGCCCGAAGTTGCAATTAGCGGGATATTTGGTCGAGATAATGATCCCAAGATATCTTAGGCTACATGTAGTTTGCAAAATATCCCGCTATTTGTCCTGTGCATCTTCTCCAGCCCAAAAACTCACACTACGCGCAAACGCTGAGCAAAATAGCTTGAGCTAATTTCTCGAGCTCGAGTTTCATGTTTCGAGGTCAAGTCTCGAGCTGATGAAGAGGCGATTTGTAACTTTGGGATTATTTCCCAAATCAGAAATAGCAGGCTATATATATTTGGCAATCTCGAGCTGATGAGGACAGGCCTATAGTTTCAGCGGCTTCGCTCACAGATACTTTGGTCGGCATTACGAAGCACGGGGTACGATTCTTAATCACATTATCAACAAACAATCCCATGATGCCGATGGTGAGAGACAGGGAGGTGTAAGATAATCGGATCGTAGAGCATCAGTTTCGGAATGTCAGTTGGCGGCGGCGGTGTTTTTAGTCGTTCCAGAGATGGGTCAGAGACAGGACAACTCCAAGTCTTCCATTTTTTTCTTCTCTTCACTTCTCCCTCCTTCTTTCCCATATTTTTTTGCCTTTCATCTATTTTAATAAGTTAAGTAATTTGTCATTTACAATCCTTTAGAAAAAAATGATTATATTTTCACCCTTTTCTGTGCTGTACTTATGAATAACACAGTAGCAGAACTTTTAAGAGTCAATATACACTGTATGCAAGTTTGAAATCTATTATTAAATCAAAACAATAAGTGAAAAATAGTTATGGTAATAAAGTTTCAAGGATGTAGGCCTGACCACCACTGCCTGTTTCCAGGGGGAAAAACAACATTTATTGCGCATCATTAAAATTCATTGGTAAAAAACAGACAAGTATTTTCCAATAAATTTCTACCACAAAAATCCCGTTGGTCTCTAGATTTGTGCATATTGGATTAAATTTCTATCATTTCTGTTACTGCTCTTTCTCCTCTATTTATTTCAAACCCTTTCTAGTTTCTTCATTCTCTATGTAGAAAGTGAAAATATTATTTATAAGCAAATCAACAATTTCTCCCTAAGAAAGAATTCCTTCATATATTTCTTCCTTTGCTATACACTCTTTCTGCAAGTCAAATCTCAAATGACAAGGTTTGCCTGACAAACGGACACTTTTCTAACATCAGGATACCATTAAACGAATTTGTCCGCTATACGGCTAGTAAACTAAATTTCATCACCTAGTAAAAGTCAGGATCTAAGGGCCGAAAGTGAGCAGTGAAACTGGAGAAGGGGGTCGCATCATAATATGAAATTTAGTCCAAATGTCTTCATAATTGGTTAGCTGTCATCTCCTAGTTTTAGCTCTAGTCCATTCCTCACCGTCCACCGAACTTCAACAATTAGCCCTTCCCAAAAGACTTACCATCCCTTTTTCTCTTCTACTGGGGCGTTTTGTGGAGGGGGGGGGGGGGGGGCGGGTGTCTAGTGAACTTTCAACAATTAGCCATTCCCAACAGATTTGCCATCCATTTTTTCCTTTATCAAGGGGAAAGGGAGGGGGGGGGGGAGACAGATAAAGGTTATTAAAACTTTCTCTTGCAAATTTAAAAAAAAAAAAAAAATTGTTAAAAAGCCCTTTCACTCTCGACATATCACCAAAAAAAAAAAAAAAAAAAAATCAACCAGTTGGAAGAAATTTGGAATCTATGTCATCAAATCAAACACTTTATTTACGAAGACTGATTTTCCACCCTTCACTTTGATGATGACTTGCCCCCCCCCCCCATTCTTATAATTGGTTTAATTAGTTTTAATTCTGGTGCTATTCGTGTAGGTGTAATCATATAGATTCCTGCACCTACATATTGTATCCTCATAGTCAGAAGAGCGTTAACGCCATGTAATCTTTAGCATTACAACCTTTCTGACTCTGTACAGACATGTGATGTCCTCTAGACCCCCCCTCCCCCCTCCCCCTCCATTATACACAATCCTTCCAGTATGAATTCATCACCACCCCAAATATTAAGTTTAAAAAGCAGATATCTGAGACATCATTAACCAAATCATAAACATTGTGAGAAGCAGTAACAGACACTCACTTTTGCAAACGATGCACAGAGGTATTGTAAATGTGGCAGATCTACGTCTCCCTGTAGAGCCCGAGAACTCCCAGTAGACTATTCACAGGCTTCTGTGGGTCCCAAGTTCAAGTTTTAAGGCCTTAGAAATAGAACAGATTTATACCCTCCTTCCATTCCCTCCCATGTACTCTCTTCAGTTCATGTTCACAGATCTGAAAGTTGAGCATAAATCTGACATCACAACCATGGAGTGAACGGTACGTGAAACCATCCGAAACCTACGCTAATGACGGCTATTGATTCACCGTCTTTATTGGGAAGACATGCATTTTCCCTGTAGATTTACGGTTATCTATCTCTGAAGTGTCGTCAAGTCTATTCTACATTGGTTATTGCCGATGAGGGACTTCATTTCTCTTTTATCACTTAGACCTGACACTGTACTACCGAGCATTTATATTCAGCATTATAATTTGACGTGATTTTTTGTAGCAAATAGGAAACCTTGGGCCATATATCGGCTTCAGCAAAAAGTACAAAAATGTCAGAAGTATTTTGAATTAAAAAAGAATTCAACCATGAAGAAAAAGTCTATAAATTTTAGAAATAGAAAAAAAAGGAATTACCTATTGATTTGATACATGTTGTAGTGAAGGTAGTCTGCAGATCATATTTGAATGATAAGTTATCATAATACATACAGGTTATGATTTGCATTTAAAAATCAAGACAAGCCCCTATATCCTGCTCCTGAACACATTTTAGATGGCTACATTAATGTTTAAATTTCTCTACAGGTGACAACCCTTCAAATATTTAAAAAAAACTAATCTAGAATGATATGAAATAAGAGAGGAAATTAGTAGTTAAGTATAAATACTTGTGTATTTTTTTACCAGACACATTGCTCCTCAAATAATGTAGTAGACTCGTCAAATAAAAAAGATGGCATGAAAATTTGTTCAAAAATGCCAGCAACAAGTCATACATTCTCAAATAAACTGACATTTTGTTCATCTGTTTATTTGAAGAGATTCAGGATTGATCCTTCAAAAGAAGGCCCTTACCAAGATATATTTGCTGATCCCATTCAGGAATACAGCGGCAGAGCTTTTTGTGTGGCGAGATGGGAATGAAGCTGTATAGCCTCGGGAGCAGCAAACACAGATACACTGATAGACGGAATAATATTCCTTGATCTCCATAAATAAACATCTTGTTCGAGTCCTCTCAGCAACAAAGACATCAGGAGAGGGGAAAATGGAAGAAAGAAAGAAGGAAAAGTATCAACTTCTCTTCAGGGAGTGTAGGAAATGAAAACCGCATATAGCTAGGTGCACTATGTAATATAAGATAGTATGGAAAGGAAAGGAATGAGAGAAGAAAAAAAAGCAACACACAAAAAGGATAGATAGATAGTAGGATACATAAAAAGAAAGAAGGATGAATAGAAAGAAAGAAAGATAGATACATACATCAAGAGATAGATTGACAAATAGATGGAAGGATAAATAGAAAGAGAGAAAGATAGATACATACATCTACAGATAGATTGACAAATAGATGGAAGGATAAATAGAAAGAGAGAAAGATAGATACATACATCTACAGATAGATTGACAAATAGATGGAAGGATAAATAGAAAGAGAGAAAGATAGATACATACATCTACAGATAGATTGACAAATAGATGGAAGGATAAATAGAAAGAGAGAAAGATAGATACATACATCTACAGATAGATTGACAAATAGATGGAAGGATAAATAGAAAGAGAGAAAGATAGATACATACATCTACAGATAGATTGACAAATAGATGGAAGGATAAATAGAAAGAGAGAAAGAAAGAAAGAAAGATAGATAGATATGAAGAAGAAAAAAATTGGTGGATAGCAAAATGAGAGATTGACAGAAAGAGAGGGAGAAAAAGCAATCACGATAGTCAACAAGCGAAGCAGAAAATTGAAAACGACAACAAACTTGTTAATGATATTAAACTCATAAATAAGCGTCATTCTCAGCCGCCTTTAGAAAGGAATGTGAAAAAAAATGTGAAGGTGACTTCACCATCTGTTGCCAAATTTTATTTAAGACAACATATACATGTAGAGACCTCAACCTTCATTTTCAACAGGGGAGGGGGGGGGGGGAGGAGGAGCAAAAACTCACTCAGAATCATCCTTTCACAATATCGCTCTTGACTGAAAAAAATAGCTTGAGTCTCAATGTCAAGAATGGTAGTCAAATAAATAAAAAAATCATCTGAAGGGGCGTTCTTTGTATACTTAACTATGGGCATCTTGAGAAAATTACAAACCCCCCTCCCCCATTATTAGAATGAAGAGGGGTGAAGGGTCACCGCATGACATTTTCACCACCAGGGCCCAAGTTTGCACTTCATCTATATTTCAACAAATCGTCCTCAAAGTTGTATATTTTCAATTTTTCGTCCTCGAATTTGATGAACAGAATGCCCTCTCCCATTATGCTTCTCCGTAAATCAGCCATAGCAGACTCTTCTGCTAATCGTTCAGAATAAAACAGATTTATTACGATGTATGATCACTGTTGAGGTGAAGAAGAGTGGATAAAAACCTCGTCCCCACAACAGGAGTCCTTACCTTCCAGTGGTATTAAGTTTAGACCATAAATTCATCCATCATCTTCATCAACAGTAAAAGATTTAGAAGATTAAAGATCTGAATACCTTAACACGCAAAGCTCTAAAATCGCACAAAACCTAGTTAACATTAGACTTATGATTGCAACCAGAATGTATCAAGGAATTCAGAAATTCTTACTCCAAGAGTAGGAGTATGACCTGGAGGGCGTTTCACAAAACTTGTCATCAGTGACAAATGACAGTTTTTGTTATAAGTTACTGAAATCCTTGCTTCTGGTTGGTTATTATTTGTCACAGATTTTTGTCATTTGTCATTGAAAAAAGGCTTTGTGAAACAGGTCCCTGAAAATAAAAATCCATATTATGCAATGAGACAGTACTACTAACCTTCAACTCCACTGAAGTACTTGACTCTATCTCTTGATTCCACATTGTAGTGATGAAAGGACATGAAGATACCATCGACCTTGTATGGATCCTGGACGTAGATCCTAGCATTACTGTGCTGCCACTCAAACCTCTCCGCACCGTTGTACTGGACAACCTGCCCCTGGACCTCAAAGTACTTATGGATGAAGGAGAATGGAAGATACACCTCCCCATTCTCCAACCTTGCCTGGACGGTATAATCGCTGTTGACGACGCAGTCGATCTCCTTGTATTGGTGAAGCGGTAGCTGTGGCTCATTGTACTTGATGTATGTCTCCTGTCTGCGTTGCTCCTGTGGCGGCTGCTCTTGAAATTGCTGCAATGATTGCGGTGGTTGTTGCTTCTGCTGTGGCAGTAGTGACTGTTGCTGCTGCTTTTGTTGAGATTGTGGCTGTTGCTGCTTTTGTTGTGGTTGTTGCTGCTTCTGCTGAGGCTGTTGCTGGAACTGCGCATCTTGACGATGCTCTGCAATGTGGCGTCTAGATGAGATGTCTTCCGGTCGTGAGTCAAGGCTGTTGATGTCGATGATGGTGTTGCCGACATCGCCGACATTGCCCCGGGCTGCGATGAGGAGCTCCGCCTTCACGTCGTCCTCGGGCCTTGAGCCTCCATGACAACGGAGGAGGAAGGTGAAGGTGATGAAAGAAGACGTTGCTAGGAGGAGGAGAAGAGTCCTGAAGCAGGATCGGCGTGACATCAGACGCATCTCACTGACATCCTTTCAAAGCAGCAACCTGCATTCATGAAAATTAAAGACAATTTGGTTAGAATATCATCCATCTTTTGGTTTACAATAATATTATAGGCCTACAGATATTCATGAAGGTTCATGTGTAGCACATCTTTTCCTTTGATACATTCCTATTCTATTTCATTACATAACTCCAACAGCTTGGCCGGCCTCTTCCTTTATAATAATAATAATGTTGGGCTCATGTAGCACATAATATGTTTCCATCTCTATGCCCTTACAAATCGCAAAATAACAAACTCATATCTTCTAAAACATTTGAAATAGCCACAGTAACTTAATTACACTACTTAGGAAAATATGGCAACACTTTAATATTCTAAATACAATACTTAGTTATCCCTGGATATAAGCTAAAGCAAGAAAGTATGTGTTAATTAGAAAAATAGCATACAATTATTTAAAATTTTCATAAAGCATTTAAATTATTTCATTACTGGGTATGTAAAAGTATAAACACAAACAAGTAGGTAGCTTCAGTACTTGAGATTCAAAATTAAGCATAAAATCTTTCAGAATTGTGTGAGAAGAGTAGTTTTGGATTATCATTAGCACACTTTGTAATAATAATACAGTTTGCATCCTCTATTGACGGAAAAAACAAATGCAAACACACCTAAAAGCACATCCATCAAGTATCAATAAAGTGACACTTGAATTGCAATTCAAAACCAACTCTTTCTTTTGTGCATACACAATTCCTGTTGAACTTTGATGTAACATAAGGTGCTTTACTGACCTCCGTTGTAATATAACACAACAAATAATCAGATTTATGTACAAGAAACACTATTATTGCAATTTGAAAGGTGAGCAAGCTTACTAATAGACCAGTTTGTTATTAGCCTCTGGAACAAATGACCCTATAATACAGGTCCACTTTCTTTTAGACAGGGAGAGGTTCCACTTTGCGTTTACATATCTTAGAACAATTGCTCAAACAAATTGATGGAGGTGCTTCATGAATAGATTTTATTTCCCTTTTGCCAAGATGACGTCCACCTGAGCATCATGGAATGCATTGGTACGTGGTCATAAATGAATACTGAATACATACATAACTTGATCAGCACTCAATAGGCCATTTTTGTAGTGTAAAAAAAATGCATACATCTATGTGAAGTGCCTGATACATATCATTTAATTCCCATGTTATGAATAATTGTATTTCATAATTAAAAATGCAAATTGTATACATATTACAAATTGTTAGGTAGGGCAAGCCCTTGAATTAAGCAACATCTAGTGTATACACTTCAAATTCTGTCTACTGAGATACGATTATTCATAAAATCATAGTATCGATCAAGGCACTTCACAAACACATATATAAATTGAATTTGGTTACATTCTGCCTATTGCTATGTGTTTAATGAGTCAAAGATGGATGTTTTTCATGTATAAGAGAGTAGCTAATCATTAGCATGCTATTAAAATCATGAAGCTTGCAACCACTGCGGCAGGAATACAAATACAAACTCAATAGCGTGTGACACAAAAAGTGTAACAACATAATTAAAGGAACGGGCATTGTTAGAGAAGGTCATATATACTACTGTAGGAAGTGTCTACTGGCATTCATGAATGGTGTGAACAGTCACAAAATCCACATAGGATTTTTGATGAGTGACAAATTATCAGCCCACATCACAAAATATGCTCCAACTTTTTGGGAGAAAAACAAGCACAACAGTGATAACACACATACCATTTGTTGATCAAGTTTGTGTTAATGTAAGAAACTGAAAAACAAACCAACAAATTATTTATTTCATTGATTGAAATATCATAAACTGACAGTGGTTTTATCAAGGAATTTTGTTGGTGTTTTAAACTTTTAAACAAGTGAAATATCTGTATTTGCTGAATTTTTTCAACTTTGTAGCTTCTTTTTTGCAAATTTTTAATGAAAACCACTTGATGTATACAATCTCACTTACTCTATTTTGCTGCTAAAATTGTGTTTTTATGAAGTTATTCATTTTCCAGTTAAATAAATCATCAACATTCCATTGGAGATGCCAAAAGTACTCAGCATTTTCACCAGACTCTGATCCCAAATAAGGACAGAAAGAGAAGAAAACAAACTCTTTCTTCTACTCCGAGGTTTCAAAACACCGGTCCTGAACACAGCTCGGGGGAAACCCATTCATGTTTTGTGATGAATCTAAATCCCACCCAAGTTCGCCCTATTCTGCCCCCCTTTCACTTAAAAAGCAACCTTTCATTTGAAAGCAACAACCCCCTTTTCTTGACACTAGATCCCATGGAGTTTCTCACCTAGTCCTGGCTTACAAAGTTATTAGGATAACATTTCATTGCCTCCACCTAGCTCTCCCGCCCGCTAGATGGAAATTGGGCTTTCTGGAAAGTGGATTTGAAGCAAACCATGAATGTTTCAAATCATTCTTTTATTCTCCTAACCCTGTAGGCAGACTGTGAAAAGCAGCTTTGCCTATGTTACTTATAAGACATAAAAGGAAAAGCTTTTAACACATTTGATTATACAGGAAATAAAATGGTAACATGAGAATGAGCAAATCATAAGCAGAGCTTAAGAAGGCCATATAATCAAGAGCTTTTTTGATCACATCTATACCATTAGTTTCTTGCCATACTGGTAAATATCAAATCAACAGAGTGACTTGATCGATACAAACAACTATTCTGCATTCTGCAATGATCGAGACTAACATCATAGACCTAATACATCAGGGCTCAATATTCATAAAAACCTTACTAGTAAATATAAGCCTAGTTGTCAACCAACTATGTATTATAGAATATTAAAGTAAGTACTTGACAAGTAGTTTTATAGTAAGTTTTAATGAATATGGGCCCTGTTTGCTAATGTACTTCAATTTAGGCATATTCCTCTCCAGAGCCCTTGTATAGGTTACTGACTACTGCATGCACTTGCTGTGCTATATGGATGGACTCTACTTTACATATCCTACATCAGTTGTTGCTATGACTGGCAAGCATATGGCAAGGTTTTGAATGTCAAAAGAATCTTTTGTTCTAGAAGTATTCATAAACTTAATAAACAAGTCTATTATAACTGCTAGAGACGTGAACAGCTAGGTCAACACTCAACTTCTTTTACAGGTAGACATTTCATACTTTCACATACATAAGGGTAAATACTGACTTGAATCATTCATATTATGTCTTTTCCATGACCCGTTGACCTAATACTGTGATTGAATAACGTATGATTAAAAAGAATTATTGCACACAAAACAAATATATCAATCTTGTGTAAATGTGAAAAAACACATCTAAGTGATAGACCTATATCTTTCTGTGAAAACTTAATTTTTATAGTGAATTGTACACATATTCATTTTCATTTACTGAAATGACAATTATTTTTGCCTTTTGTTATCAAAATGACCCATGGAGTGGGTGCATAGAACTTTTAAAAAGTGCGACGGTCACAGACTTAAAACTGTACAGGAGAAAATATTTCAGTTGAGAAAAATTCTTAACAATCGACAGTTACAATTTTAATATACAAAAGGGGTTGAAAGGAATTCTACAACTGCTATGATTTGCATTCAAAATCATTTTTATTCTCCGTAAATGCAGCTGCACAAGTAACAATCCAGAGTTTCCCAAGCTCTGAATCAGACGTGTCATTACTCATCATTCAAATATTTGACGTTAATAAGACAATTCAGAATGTGACAGCTCTAAATCCAACCTAATGCTTTATGATGGAAGAGGGGTCTACAAACGTGTGGCAGATAAACCAAATTCTCTGTGAAACCAGCAAACTACGCGTCCACCACCATAGTCACAATATGGTTTTATGCCCGATTTGACGCAAGGAAACGGGCTGGATATGACAGCTTTAACGGCCACTGCCTTTAAGACATATTTCGGCAGCAGTTCATAACTGAATTTTGATGAAGCACTCGGCCAATTTGATCCGAACAAGGACTAAAAGCAATCTACTTTTCCAATCTTAGGAATGAGATACAGATCTGCTGCTCTGGCAATGCTCTGGCAATGCTTTGGCAATGGTGGGGTAGTGGTTATTCTTGGATATTTGATTAATACAATGAGCATTTAATAGCTTCATGGTGCGGGTCATAGAAAGGTTGGAGAGAAGTTGATGAAAAATAAACATCAGGGGGAAGAGACGGTAGTACTACTGCAGGCACTGCTTTAGTTCAGCATAGTCAAGTTCAAGTTATAAATTACAGCATTCTTCATTTGGCACTGGTAGACTAAAAGGGGATATTTAAAAACCACAAAAATAGGCCATTATGCTTAAAAAATTAATAGAACAAGAAATAATGATTTCAAGCACTTATGAATAAAAGACAACTGAGCAATTATTTCCATTTAGAAACTCTAGCCTGACTGGCCACAAGTCAGTTCGTTATCTAAGAGTACAAAGGATTTATCTTTAATAGTCTTTGATCTAACAATAGTAGGTGAAATATAACCTAGTGGCTGTTTTCTATGTGTATTCAGCTATATCCAGTAATCGGTCAAAAGTTGGACTCTCCAAACTCTGCTGGGGAGACTGTCATTAAGCTTTTCAGGGAAAGAATGGGCCACTTCAGATTATGTCGCAATGTCTACTTATATCATAGTCTCTGCCACTCTTGCTAAGTTGCTACCTTTTTAAGTGTCACTAGGAAGTTAATATTTCTTTGGCAAATATGTAAGGCCACAATGCTACCACCACTACCATTTCTACTACTACCACAACAGCAGCCCCATACTCATCCACTCTTCCTCCTCCTCCCACTCCTTCTTCTTCTTCCCCCTTCTTCTCCCCCTCCTTCTCCTCCTATTACTATATTCTATAAAAACTATATACTTCTAACTACTCCTTATATATATATATATACAAACTAAAAATTAAGCTACTTTGTCTTGTTTATAAATTCTTAGCTCTCATACCTAACATCAAGGCCCAAAATGAGATGTATGTATGCTCTTTATCTACCGCTTTCATCCAAGAGAGAAGGATATTGAAGACAGGTTTCAGCTAGACTAACATCACTAGTAATGTCCTCATCAGCTCAAGATTGCCAAATAGCCCGCTATTTCTGATTTGTGAAATAAGCCAGAAGTTACACATCACTTCCATCAGCTCGAGACTCGAACTTGAAACTCGAGCTGGAGATATTTTGCTCAGTGTTGGTGCATAGTGCGAGTCTTCGGACTGGTGAAGATGCATCGGACAAATAACGGGATATTTTGCAAAATGGCTGGTTATTTGGGAATCTCGAGTTGATGAAGACAGGCCTACTGGTGTTAGAGGTCATGTAAGGTCAAGGTATGTGTGTCTTCTAGCTTCAAGTGCAAGGTATCAAGCCTTCTAATAATAATAATATTCACACTGCCTACCACTCAGATGAGTGATGCTTCAAACCTGCTAGAATCATACCCAATGGATGGAGCTGTAATGCACTCAATGATTTTACAGGATACATGTATCTTGGGGGCTGTTTCACAAAGATCCTAAGTTGGATTTCACAATTATGGAAAGCCGTAGAATATATTGTATTTTAAGGGTACAAATGGCTCTCCATAATATTCAAGTCCAACTTAGAGTTAAGTTTGACTTGGGATCTTTCAGCGTGTTTCCACTGAAAAAAAGTGGAACACAGATTATCTTTTCCTGAATTGAAGTACCGTGTCGCGGCGACACCGTATTAAACCAATCTGTTTGCACAGAGCGCAAAAAAATATATCACTTTCTCCTTTAAAATAAAAAGAAGCAATGAACTTGTAACATTCCTTCAAAACTTTGGAGGTACAGGACAGGGGGGGGGGGGTTCATGACCAGTAAATCCTACATAAATGTTCTTCCTTTCTTTGCACAAGTTCTACTTTTGGCTACATGCAATCCAGATATAGAAGTGTATCTTGTAACTAGTTTCGACACCCAGCCTTGAATTTGATTCAGTGTGCAAATGTGTTGAATTTTCCTCCTGTTTCATGCCAAGCGAGGGTTTTATGGTATTGTTATTAGGGACATGAAGACTGAACTCTGAACTTTTTGCTCATAACTTTTCATTCTTCACACCAGCACGCTAAATCAGTCACCGGGCTCATCCACATGAGCGTGGTGACTGAGTGAATATAGCAGATCTAGAAACTAGCTGAGAAAAATAAACAAAATTTATTTCCATGCTTGTACTTCAGCATGTGTGTAAATAATAGTTGATGTCACTTTGGTATTTGTATGATAAGTCTTAACTTTATTTGTTTAAGAGAAGTTTGAATTCAGGTAAATATGAAAAATAATCTTACTTTCTCATTAAAAAAAAAATGCAATTAAGAGTACAAGATTTTCTCTGATCAGGATTGCTTTTTCAATTCCCTCACATTCAAAATGTGATGAGAAATATTAATGGCTCAACTGGAAACTGGAAATAAATGATTTTTTTCTAGAAATGAATACATTATCAATTGATTGGTTCATTAATCAACAACATATATGAAGGGAGAACAAAAATCCAGGAGTCAGGACCTATACATGAATTGTACTCTGGATTTATCCTTGAGGACACTCAGAAAAATTATTAAAAACTAATCCCTCAATTACAAAAAGGACAGACTCACGATTTTCTCCCAAAAAATTATTGTAGGCCTTCTAAACACCAACTTGTAAAATGAATACTGAATGATGTAATTTGTTCAGTGTATGATCAGCTAGGATGGGCATAATACCTCATTCACTGAAATTCAAATTGATTGTCTATTCTCCTATTTACTCTCTCATGTTTGCATTAGATGACATTGGTCTGATTGTTCTCATTATGCCAGCAAATAAACGCCACTTAGCCCTCGCTATTAATCGCTTGATAAATGAGAATCAATCGCTGTAAAGATCAAGAGCAGAGAATTGGGTTTGCTATTCATCATCATTTGATCAATGACATGAATTTTGTAATAAGCAAGGCAATACAAAGGCTTCTATTTTAATGCTATAGTTAGGGTTTTAACATTAGTCAGTAAGTGGTTTGTTTTTTCTTCAATCTCTCTCTCTCTCTCTATTATGATTATAAAGCCCACTTGTAACATTTTTTTTAAAATTAAAAAGCAATTTTGCTATCTGTTGAAAATGAATTCATATTTTCATCTTATAATTTGAATCATGTACCAGATGTAAAGTGTTGGATGTATGAACAATACCATTTTCGTTCCGAAGTACTGTTGATGCTGTTTATCCAAAGTCATTTGTATTTACACTTATCATACACACTGGTGTCATTAATTTACTGTCAAGGCTAAATGCATTAATAACTTAGATAAGTACAACTGCACTGAATTTGAATCTTGTTCGTGGATAGCATTTATCAGAGCAAATTAGTGAATAAATCAGGGCTCACAAATTAACTTATTTCCATGACTACCATTAATTCAGGATCAGAATAGTATCACATGACCTAATTGAAGGACAGAGCGAAAGAGAACCGACCAACCAGTGACACCATCTGTATTCTATTATTCACATCGGTGTTCTGCTAGTCTCCAAGGCTGGCTAATCAACTGCTACTGGTGGTAGCAATCTAATCGCTCTTTTCTTTCATGCTGAGAAAAGTTCTGGAAGAAATGACCATCAGAATTTAGCAGTGAACTCCATGTGACAGGTTCAAATTGTATTACACTAATAGGAGCTCAAATTAGAGATTTTAGCTAGCTCAGGAATGCCTTTATAACATGTAGGAATGTATTCAATCGTAACAGGCTGCATTCGTTAATAATTGGATCTACTACTGCTACTACTACTCCACCTGCAACAACTTTCGGTCTGTGACAATTTCCTGCATAAAGTTCTTTACCTATCACCTCTAACCCAACCCTAAACCATCAGTGCTCCACACAAACTTTTAGGGAAGGGGTCCGGATTCTGTATGCACGCAGGAGCCCTATGTAAGTAAGGATTTTGACATTTTGGCGGACCTTTAGAATGTGGGTGCCATGTATCCCTGGCCCCGTTAATGTCAGGCCTTGCCTCAACCAATCCTAAAATCCATTTGCAATCCTAAACTTATTCCTATATCTTTGACAAAATATGACCTTGAACATATGTCTCTACAGTATATGTTGGTTACCAACTGCTTATCTGATAATACACTCCAGTGCTAACTTGGTGATCATTTCTAAAAGGCCTATATAATACAGGGGAAATAAATCATGATATCTTAATCTTTTAGAGCTTCAACATATCAAACAGTATAGTAATAAATCCATTTAAATAGCGCAGTTACTATATGAACATACTCTTCTACACTGAATATAAGTTATCACATTATTACCCCTGCTGTAGCTGAGGAACCATGATAAGGCGCTAAAATGGTATTATCAGGTGGTGAGGAAACCTTGCCACAATTAAGAGCTACTAAGATCACACTGCCTTTGTGTCACTGACATTAATTGTCATAAAATAACAAATAATTAGAAAACCTACCAAAGCTATTAAAATTAAACCTTGATCAACTAAAGCTGTTAAACACAGATGGTTTAATCATAACTTTAATTGATTTAAAAGAACAAAAAATTAAACTAACTACCCATCAACCCTGAACAATTAAAGCTACAATTTAACAGAGATATTAACTGTCAATTTAATTTTGTTTTAATGAAGAAGAAATGAAGTCAGCTGTTCACTTACTAATCAAATGAATGGAGTCATTCCTTTACCAGCATGCAGAGAGGTACACACAGTGAAGGGAGAGAACAGTTGATGATACTCTGACAACTGGTGTGATATTTAAGACGACCGATCCACGTCTTAGCGAGACGTCAATATCAGTTTACGCACAAGGCACCGGCAGTGAAATAGATGCGAGGACCCTGATAGGGCCACCGAAGGGTATTTCGTTGTAACAAGTTTAGTCTTGAGAGTAAAGAAAAACCTTCCCTCAAATAACTTGAAACAAATGAAGTCACTTCTCTGGTTGACATGAAACTTCTGAAATCATTTTTATCCTGTCGGCTGAGAAATATGTTTGGCAAGAAAGTTGATTTCATTTAAATCCAATCAAACTCTTAGAAACTGATCAAAAGACTGCTGAGGAATATTAGAATGGTTTGAAAGTTACTCTTAAACTGGATCTGATGAAAAGGTGATAACAATATTCACAAGCTTGAACCTTCCAGATAGTGATGAAGAAGAAAATAAAAATCAAGTGTATCAAAACAGAGAGTGATGTTGAAGTGATACTATCATTAATTCCTTCGTGAAACCAAAGCTGAATTTGATAAAATTCAAATTGTAGAGAGATGTTGAATGAAGTAGAGCCTAAATAACATCAAGTTTGGTTTGAAAGTGGAGCTGTGTCAGTCTCGGGTACCAGTACCTTCCAAGGCAATGATCAAGGATACCAGATCTTTCCAAAGCAACACTCTAACAGAAAATGTGTTATTCATCCATATTCAGAGTCAGTTGAGATCGATTTTGAAAGTCAAGTGCTAAGTACCATATTCATAAGAGATTCAAGTCTTTCTCTCTCTGTGCTGGATCAAAACACTTGATACCAGATGATACCGGTAACATTCAGGATTCAGGAAGAGAGACAGCTTCTGAAGTAGGAACCGACTTCTCAAGTCAAGTAACAAAAAACCAATATCACAATCATTCACGTTACCACTTGACTTTACAGATGTTAGGCGTCCATCAACACTTGTTATACCAATCAGAAGAAAACACTTTCCTAAATCATAGATGTCTGAAGTCAGTAAACAAGTTTGAACTGTACGGTTAGCTCTTCTGGGATTGGTGTGAGAATATCGTGCTTGGATCCTCCTATTTAATGAATCAAGATTTGGGATGAGACCCGTGTTCCAAGATACTCCTCAGCTTGGAAGAGAGAGTGCATCACTGGTCCTGAAATCTTGGTATCAAATCCTTATGAGATGGGCCTCAGAATGCATGACATGCCTCTACCAACCGCAGGAGGTGAACTGTTACCCCCCTCTATACCGGTGTCTCGCTCTTCAACAAGCATTCACAATACCAGAGCAGCAGGGTACATAGGAACCGGTAGGGGAGTAATTGGAGCAGATTTAGACTCCCTGTACAGCCTCTTTGTTGACAAAGTACGCTAGAGGGCCTGCGGGAGATTTTCTCTGTGAAGAGAAAAGGGATTAGACTCTTGCAACAGCCCCTAGGTGATAGGAATGAATGGATTGGAAGTAAACAAGAGATGAAAGAGCAGATGCAAGTGAGGTAGTATGAACATGGTATGGAGGTGATAGAGGAAACGGGAGAAGCAGAAGAGAAGGAAAACAAGACTAAGAAGAAGAGAAAAGAGGACTAAGATGGAAAAGGTAAAGATGAAGAAGAATCAAAATAAATAGGGGGGGGGGGGGAAGAAACATCAATATGGAAGAGTCGTAGTATACGGTAGTCATTCATTTACTTGAATTTCAATCAAGATATAAAGGGTTCAAATCCCAAACCTGCACTAACATCCTTTGGAAAGGCATTAATCTACATTTGCCACTTTCCACCCAGGTGGAAGTAGGTACCTGATATGACAGTGCTCAAAATGTGGGCACTTAGCTATATTAATTGGGTTGAAGAAGATGGTGTGATAGATATTAACCCTATGCAACAACAAGAGATAAAACATTAGTGTTGGCTTCTTTTACATTGCCCTATCCATCATACTAGTAATATGAAATGGAGGAGAAACAGAGAGAGAAAGAGAGAGAGAGAGAGAGAGAGAGAGAGAGAGAGAGAGAGTGTGTGTGTGTGTGTGTGTGTGATAGAGAGAGTGTGTGTGAGAGAGAAAGGGAGAGAGAGTGTGATAGAGAGAGTATGTGTGAGAGAGAAAGGGAGAGAGAGAGAGAGAGATGGTGGGGAGAAAGATGTGCAAAGAAATGTTGAAAGATGATGAGATGGAAAGAGGAAGGTAAAAGGAAAGAGGAAGGTAGGAGGAAAGAGTGGAACCATAATATACCTCTGCTATAATAGTGAGCATGGTATTTGCACATCCCTTTCACACACTTCACATCTGACTCTCTATCATTATAAAGCCATGCCTGAAGCATAAGATGAGAGCTGAAGATGGGAGCTAAAGATGGGAGCTAGAGACTTGAAGAGGAGTCTGGGAGGAGGAGGAGCCTAGGAGGCGGAGCTATGCAAGCAATCTAACCAAGGCTCAGTACAGGATCATACAGGTAAGAACAGGATAGAGTGCTTACCGAGAGCAGAGGAGCTTGATGCTTAAAAATAACATGTTCACACGAAGAACAAAGATGCTATCTTCCATCGTTTTGTTTTGGGTTGAAAAAAATGATGAGCTACTGAATGGGATACAAGAGTACTTGATGGTACTAAATAAGAGGAAGTCATTATGATGCTGATTTAAACAATACTCTTGCAAATATGTCAAACAAAGTACTTGCTCAGTTTAAATTTGGTTCTTCATATTGTTTTGGCTGGAGTATGATTATTTAATAGTTTACAATACATTAAACTGAAAAGACTGCTTTTCAAATTATATTGGTAAAAAATGCATGCTCACATCTATGTTTTTCCTAGCAATTAATTTTGTATTCTGTTATTTCTTTGTAGTAAGAGTTCATGTTAGATAAACTGATAATGGACAAGCATAAATATGTAGGCAAAACAAAAGGACAGGGGAATTTAAAAAAACTTTTCCTAGAAAACCCTATGATTTTACAAACATTTAATACCATTATATCACTAAATAAAATGACATGTACCTGGTACTAAGACTACCCTAGTCCATGATCACTTCATTTACAGCTGACCCAAGAGAACCCAGGCAAACACCTTGAACATAATACAACAAAGATGCATGCAATGTTTGATAGCAGCGGGGAGCAGGAGTAGTCTCTACGCACCAACCCTTGTCAGTCGTTGTGCATAACAATGGGTCTGAACTCAGAGACTATGTAGACTGCACGCCATAGGATCTGTACTTAAGCTGCTCCTTTCACAGCCTGAGACTGACTGAGCTAGGCTCTGCTCCACGCTTTAGGAATTGTGGTAGAGTGTCAAATTAGGGTCTGTGCTCACAGACTATGGTGAAGGAGTAGGAGGGGTAAGGGAGGTTCTTGGCTGTGGATCGGTTACTTCTATCACGAGATGCCCTATTGCCAGAGGTATCACTTACATGAACTTGAGTCTCATGGCACTTGTCCTACATATGCCTTTTGTAACAGAGTTTAGCCTCTCCTTCAGGAAACATCTGATTTTGTGTGCTGGATAGACCAGAGCTTGATTTGAATCTTAGAATGAGTGATAAACCATTTTTAATGATACTGGAGTCAATCAATAGTAATGCATAGAGTTGTAAAATGTGCAAGATATCTGTAACAATTTCTAAAAGTTTCATGTCACGAAAGTGTGTAGTGTTACAGAATAACAAAGAGATCCCCTCTAGAGAATACCCACAGTACATCAGGGTTACAACCTTCCTTCATAGTCACTGCAATCTCCTTGAGCATGTCTATGTTTTAGAGTTTCACTTCGACTCGGACATCGCTAGTCAATGAACGCACATTTACCTACAACCTTCTTCCACTAAACACCAAAGTAGATGAACCTAGCAGTCTCACTTTCTTCCACTGAACAAAGAAATGCATGATCATGGCAATCTTCAGGAGATATGAAGTAATTATTTTGCTAACGACCCACACAAGATTGGCTTTTCTTCTCAGACTGACTATGATGGTAATTACTCATCAAAGTCTGATTGGTTTTTTAGGAGGTGCATGTACTTTGAATTCAAATTGACTTAAACAGTGGGTATATTAACATTTGGATTGAAATGGGTTGCTCCAGAGGGCAATGGACTGGGTGGATATCTGCTCAATGTGCCTTCAATTATCCGAAAAGATGCAATAAATGCATTAATATAGACAGTTTTTAGAAAAATAAATTAAAGGCTTTCATCACAGGGAGGAAAAAGAGGCTTAACAATTTCAAGACATAATTTGCGTAAAAGAATTGTTGAAAAATGAGCGAGAATGTATGATGAACTTTATATGTCCAACTTCTATCATACCATGTAGAGAACCACTCAAATACAATGTCCAAAATAGAAAGAGAAAAAGCAGTGTGTGAACAAGAATGGCAGAGAGGGAGAGAGAGAGAGAGAGAGAGAGAGAGAGAGGAAGGGGGAGGGGGGGGGGGGAGAGGCAGAGACAGACAGACAAACAGAGAGAGAGAGAGAGAGTGGGGGGACAGAGAGAGAGACAGAGAGACAGATAGGGAGACAGGGAGACAGACAGACAGACAGAGACAGACAGACAGACAGACGGAAATGGAAAGGGAGTAAGTGAGAGACTAAGAAAAAATAGCCAGGAAAATATCTGATATCCTCACATGGGAGGAACAATTCAGGTGTAATAACATCCTCTATCTGAGTGTCCTCCTATACATGTTATTATCATGTCTATAGGAAAATAAAATGACAACCGGTACAAAGTATTCACATCAGACAGCCATTATTATAGGCATAGGAAATAATTACAGAGTATTCATATTAGTATGGTAAATTCTTCCTACAATGTACAACAACCTTACCGGGTAATAAATATTTGCTGATTTGTCCGTTTCAGACATATTGCAGTTGAAATCTACTGAACCTTTCTTTGCTGGTTAAAAGGGGTTCTCAAACTTTTCCCTTGATTTCTATGACAGCTTTAAGGTCCAAAACATGGGATGCTAAAGAAAACAAAATTTCCTGAAATTATGCAAATTTTCTTTAAAGTTTCAAAATACCTCTTATGTATTATCAGCCCCCGGGAGGGCTCGAGTTTTAAACAATTCAGAACCTGTTGTGAGCGATAAAAACTCTAATCCATCCCTTATCAATTTAAATTTCTCTGCACCTATTGTGTGCTTTTTTAAACGATTAAAGAGCACAAAACGCCCTCAGATTGAGCACTTCATCTCATTCAACTGTAGCAGACGACACCCTTAATACTAGACAAAACATTCAATAGGATGATGCCAACATGATTGAGATTGGACGCACCTATGGTCAAGAAAGGTAAAAGAAGTCATCTGGATGAAAAGCATTAACCCTTCACTGAATAGGCACTCTGGCTACCTATTCATTTGCTCCGATGATCTTGAGGCAGCAAGAAATTATGTGAACAATCACAGTCCTCAGGGGTGGACAAAAGCTTCTCTACTAAATTCTAAATCAAAGCATTGACTCTTTTAGAAACTTCGGAGTAGTCCCATTCATTTTGTTAGAGGACAATGGGTAGTGTTGACTCCTCTGGTCTTTTTTTGAAGTGTTATGTTATTGTTTGAAGTACATGTAGTCCAAACATATGGGGCACTGTGTGCAATGATTTGTAACTGTCAGGAAAATGAACTATATGAAATACCTTTTGGATTAAATCGGATTCATAAATAAATAAGTTTATGCCCTTCTCGCTGTTTCTCAGCAGATGATATCTTCCTCTGGCGAAGACACTTTACGGCCATTATTTTCAAATGGAAACAAACTTTAATGTGCGACAACTTCTCATCGCTTCCCGTTCTCTTCAAACAAGTAGCTAAAAGTAGAAATCGTAATGGGTGAACATCCCCCTCAGAATGGGAAAGAGCATATCTTTAATTGACAGTATGACAAACGGTCAGCACTCATTCTAACTTGATGGGCTCTCCCGCTTCAGACATGACCCCTGACCCCATTCTGGACGAGGGGGTATCCATTTTCTCTCCTAATTGCAATGTTTGCTTTTTTCTTTCGATCGTGGCTCGAGATTGCCGTCCTATCGGCCAATTTGAGGTTTCAATTTGTATTTGAGATCTAGCTTACCTCGGACGCTGTGTCAGAACATCACATTTAGATGGGGGTACAATTGCATTTTAAGAGCAGAGTTCTTCCATTCTATCCTATCCTTCCTATCTCTTTCTCTTCTTTCTAAAAGAAAAGAGGTATACAATTCTTCCATTCTCTTCCCCTTCCCAACACACAATATAATTTAAGGGAGGGTTTCAATTTGAAATATAAAGAAAGAAAAGAAAGAGATATAGATAACAATATACACAAATCCATGACAAGTAGTAAATGAAATTTATATATCAAATTACAGGAAAAATTATGGAAAACTAGAGATTAAGAGAGAAAGCCAGATGGGGGAGGGGGGGGGGGTTGAATGATAAGCGGTAAATTGAATCATAGACCTAATTGAATCCAATGTCCAAGATGGATGATAGTGTTAAAAGATGGAGACATCTTCTCAAAACAACCATCTCTCCTCAAACCAGGGTATCACTTATCAAAGGTGACCTCAGGAGGAATGCATCTTCATCTCAACAAGATTCTCATAGCATCAAAAATACATCTCCAATAATTGAAGATTGGATTTACTTTGTACCAATCTTGATCTCCCACAGAATAATACAAGTTTACTATTTGGGAGACCTAACGGGAAGAAAAAAAATTTCAGGAGAAAACACAAAATGATGAAGCCACAATACACCCTTCACAGAAGACAGGGACAAAATTACTTTAAAAATTTTGGGGCTACTTTTCAAGCTTGCTTGCATGAAAATAACACTCTTTAATTTGTTGTGCATTGAACTCTATGCAAAATCTGGGGGCTCTTTTAAGACTTTTGGGGGCTCTTTTGGGCATTTCGGGGGCTCCTTTCGGGGGCTCCCCAAGTCCCCGTGTATTTTTCCACTGACAGAAGATGAAGAAAATATTCTTGAAAGATAGTCTCTCTCTTCTTAGGGTCACAGCCATACTAATGACACGGATATCTTTACAATCGCTCTCTAATAGGGCCTCATACCGTCAACTGCTTTCATCATTTCGTCAATACTCCAGTAGATACTATTTCTTTCCTTAGCCAGTCTTGGCTCAGGTCAGCCTATAATATCCCCCCTGTGGCTTGTTGCCGGGTGCTGCAGGTTACAAACTCAATGTTTGGAGTTTGGGCTGTTTGAGATCGAACATGGCACGACTAGATTTGTATCACAGTTAACATCTGGATTGATGAGAGCTAGCATTGCATGCTAATCAATTTAAAGAGAAGATCTATCTCTGGTAAGGACAAACAAATATTCTGAGCTCATCATTTTTATGTCAATATGGAAAGTAGAAATATCCCTTGAACAGGAAAAGCTTTTCAAATGACCTCATATTTGAAATATGACGCCAAATAGTTGAAAAGTTTGAACCAAACCTTCACATCACATGTGTGTGCAGTCCCACTCACCCATTTTTGTGTGCTGTTCACTCTACGTGACGATTAGCAAAAATGTAGTAAATCTCTTTTTCATGATTTTAATGTAAATGCTTATATATATATATATATATATATATATATATTTATAAGCTATAACTTTCTCATTTATCTTTTATACACAATGGCATGACCGGAACTCAAACTTGTCTTTAAAGTGAGAGTGCAGGAGTCGGACCGGCAATGTTGTTGTTGTCACAATTCCGTGGGTATTTTGGTAGTGTGATGAATGATGCCTTCAATTAGGAAGTAATTCATTCACAACATACAGAGTATCAACAGCATCACCCAGCATTCACAAACAGCTAGGCATTACAAAATAAAAACAAATAAAATTCTAAAAGTAATGAGAACTAGCGTCTTTTTTCAAAGTTCTAGAAATTAAAAAAAATGTTGATTCTTGGTACATGGACAATAAATGGATCATTTACAGAGACTCACATTTCCAATTCAAGCTATTCCAATCGCAGAATTTGTAGAGCGCCAAAGGGTCTGATGAGACTGACTTTTAAAAAAAATGTGAATACATTTATACATTTGCATGTATAAATAATCCAAAGTGCTCTTTTGGTGATTGCGAATTAAATGATTACATGTATTAAAGTATTTCCCACATTTCCCTCTCTCTGTTAAAAACCAATTTTTCGATCATTTTTGTGTGGATAGGACTAAAAGAGCAATTAAAATAACAAATATATTAACCCGAGTTGCTTTTTTTTCTTTATCTATATATCTTGAACTCTTGCAGCCCTCCCGAGCGACGGTGTTCCTGCAGCCGTACGTTTGGCCCAATTTCACAGCCATTATGCTAACAATGATTGGGGTCAAAGATTCACCCTCAAGACTGAACGTCTGCACCATCGGGTTTTCTTTCTTTTTCTTAATTTTCCTCCAGTCATCGCAAGAAATAATTAAAACAATGTGATTCCTATCTCTCTCTCTCTCTCTCTCTCTCTCTCTCCCCTCTCTCTCTCTCTCTCTCTCCCCTCTCTCTCTCTCTCTCTCTCTCTCTCGCTCCCCCTCTCTTTCTCTTTCTCTTTCTCTTCCTCTCTCTCTCTCTCTCTCTCTCTCTCTCTCTAATTGATTCTATCTTCAGGATCCAACATCTCATTTATTCTGATGTTTGCCGTCACAAAAAACAACGATCCTATCTCAGTCTTTTTCATTGCATTCTGTCTTCAGAATCCAACATCTGGGATTCTCAAGGGTTTAAAAAAACCTAAAAAAACACAAGTTGTTCAAAATATTACCATAAAATTACTTGGCCATTTAAAATGTTGAGAATTTGTCTAATACATCATACATAATTACATATAAAAGAATATTCAACAACATTTCTCAGTGAATTCAAACTGAAAAGAGGAAGTAACTGATATTTTTTTTTGGGGGGGGGGGGGGCTCATATGGGTTAGATAGAACGGCAGTTAAAAATCTAAACCCTTCCAATTTCTCAGGTTTCTCTGTCTATCTCTTTCACCCTCTCTTGAAATTGTGCTTCTTTCTCTCATCCTATCAATTTTCCTTTGCCTATTTCATAATTTTACATTTCTCTTTCTCTTTTTTAGTAGAAGCTCGGCAAACCCTCACAGGAAACAAAAACTACACAGATGTCAGGAAATGGTGAAATATGAACTTCAATATTCTTCATAATGGAAGGAGTCCCGTGATAGATTAACTCCTAATAGTGGAATCAATGGAGCCGCCATTTTTACACACATGTATCACTTGACACGGAATGATAATAACAACACAAATAAAAAAGTAAAAAGCTGGTTATGAGAATCGGAGTAGGAAAATAGAAAACGAAAGCTGGCTGAAATCTGATGACTTTTTCATCCACCTCATTCTGTTTTGAGAGAGGAAGGAAGGAAATAGAATCTAGAAATTCCACAAAGATTTGAGATGAGAGACATCCTATTAACTGGGATTGAATTTCCTGTGTACATCCATTTTGAGTTATTGATTTTTTTTCACGGAATGATTTTGAAGCGTTGTCTTAGCAAAGTCACGTTTTAATATATAAAGAAAGACAAAATAAAAAAATGAAAAGTGAAGATTTTGAAAGGAACTAGAAGTATATTTTTGCTGAAGCAGGTTTTTATTCAAGTTTCTAGTATTAAATGGAAGAAGATGGAGCATTAGTGCATAGTGGTAATGGAGGAATTCCTTGTAATAAAATGCAGAGATGAGATACCTTTGAACTTTTAGGAAGAGGAAAAGAGGCATCATCTTCGGAAAGATCTGCATCTATGCCATCGGCATGACTACATCATGTAGTCCACCAAGGTATTACTTCAAACTCTAGCAACAGGTCCTTCTATTAACCCATGACATACTGGAACCTAGTGACTCCTGTGGTAAGCCTATGGCAATGAGAATTCAGTAGTTAGAAAGGTTAAGAATCTATACCCCCATAGGAAGAAGTCAAGATAACCTGGCACCTACAGGCTCTACATTATATATGAAATGCTAGAGATGACATGAAATATCAAGTCATATTTGGTGCTAAATTGGGGAAGTCATTACAAGTATGAGATTGTAATCTCATGTCTTACTTGTCAATCATATGTTCATAATCATGGAAGAAAAAACATTGATCCATTTCACATTCTTGTCTGGGTCTGTGTAAATTTAACAAACAGGATTTGGAGACACTTGTCAACGCATTCTAATCAAACAAGATATTGGATTATTTTCTGAATACCAGGCGTCTCGTAGCCTTGGTCTTTGGATTTCACGTTTCATTTCCATGTTCATCCAGATAATCTGATATTCTCCATGAACGCTTCATCTTTCACGATGACTTGATGAATTCTAGAGACATGTTTTCTAGCCTCCAAAGAATTAAAAGATACAACGTAAAATGTACATATTTGTTCCTAGAATCCTAATCAAGATATTATTAATTTCAGGGGGCAATTTAATATCAAGTGTTTAAACATTTTTGTCTTGGTGCTTATAAAAAAGGACCTCTATTTCAAGTAAAAATGATAAATTCTACACATTTTCTTCTTCGTCTTTTACATCACGATGGCTGGCTGGCTGGTCCTACCGGGTGAATCATGCCCAGTTAAATGATTTTTGTATGATAGGTTCGCACAATAAATGAACTCTGACTCTAATTTTTCATTCACATATATCTCAACATCTGTTTTTGCTATATGTTTCATTATTTAACCACTCTTTATATGTTCACAGACTAGATTTTTAAAAAATTCCCTTGTCATACAGGGTTTTGTATACATGTAGTTGTAGAATGAATTTCAAAAGACTGAACAGAGGGGGGGGGGGGGGGGGGGGGGGGGGGGGAGGAGAAGGGGTATTTAATCATGTCAAAGTTCACACTCAGGACACTGCACCTGTCGCCTTTTGTAGTGGGTTTAACTGCACTTGCCCACCCTCTCACCAAATAATAAAAGTCAAATTAATTTTGGTCCTTTGATCTAACCAAGGCACACTTCTAACCTTACACCAATCCATGAGGGATACAACCCAACAGGGATCTCAAAATGGACCAAAAAGAGATCAATCTCGGCCTATACTGAACAGATTACATGCACTTGAGCCCGAACGAGGAATCCGCGGAGAATAAACGAGGTTAAACAGCAAACTAAATATCTCTGCCTTTCTTGAACAGGTGGAAGGAGGTCAAAGGTTAAAAATGCAACAAATTACAAGCCATTGTGAGTTATTTGCAATTGTCACAGTCGGTGACGACACGTCCAGAGAACGCAAGAAACGGTCCCTGAGTGGATCGGTTTCTTTTTTGTCTACCTGGTTATGAAACGTGCCTTGCACACTCCTACGCTTCGTGCAGATTTATTTTGGGATCCCGGTAAGCAGATGCCCAGGGTATCCCGTTGCATGGAGGTGAGGAGGAAAATAGTGGCTAGATCAAAGGGGTTTAACCAAATATAACGAAAGTGTTGAGTTTCTCTCTCCCTTTCAGTTGAATTGTATCTTAAATCCTCTTTGGTTTCTATCTCTCACCCCTTCTTGATACTCCCCCTGACATTCACAAAGGTTTGCAGGACATTGTCCGGTAATTTCTCCTTGATTCTGTCATATCGTCTCTTGAGAGCCATGAGAGCATTAACTGTGTTAAAGCACAGGAGTTAACACCCTTCTGGTTTCAACTGACATTGTCCTCTTTCCCTATCAAGTTTCTCAATTTCATCCCTCTCTCCTTCATTTATACTCTCATTATTTCATATATTATCTGTTTGGAGCCAGAAAGGAGTTATAACTCTGTGATAAAGCATTAGTTAAGGTCCTTCTGGCTCTCAACTGGTGTTAGGTCCTCCTTGCATATCAAGTTTCTTCACATTTCTCTCCATCTCTCTATCTCTCTCTCTCTCTCTCTCTCTCTCCATCTCTCTATCTCTCTCTCTCTCTCTCTCTCTCTCTCTCTCTCTCTCTGCATCCAACTTGCCACTTCTACACCACACTTTCCCTCTTCAAGGCACAACTAAAGAGTTTATTACAAGGAAGGGTGAATTTTAAACAATTTTTAATTTCCTCATGATTATACAGCTTATTGCAATGTGTCCCTTCTATTTACAGCTTTCCTCTGGTACCTTGCATTTAAAATATGTAGATGAAATTTCTTGTCAATTATCTAGACTTAAAAAGCCTTATCATAACTACACAGCAAAATGGGAAGTAAATTGTACACTATCTTTATACTGTAAGCATCATTGATGCTTTCAATACTTCTGCCTGTCCTTAAATGTCCTTCCTTGAATAAATATTATGTGTTCTCATGATCAGCTGGCCACTCCCACAACCTTCTCCCAGCCCCCTTCCCAACCCAGACTCCTGTGTTTGTACTTCATTATCATAACAATCTTCATTTAAACTAAATTGTTCAAACATAGTCATTGCATTGCCTAAAGGGAGAAAGCAATTTTCAAGACACACATGTGCAAAGCTATGAAAACATGATTCATGAGTTATGAATATATATTGGAAATGTTTGACATACCAATGAGTTACCATGTAAACTCTGCATCTCTATCCTACATTTTCCTGACTGTTCAATTACCAAAAGGCATTTTAAAAGGCATTATAAAAGGTAATAACCACTCAAGCTCATTTCAACGGTACAACTAGTATTTCATATCTTTTCTTTCTGAATTAATCAAGTATGAATTATCATTTCTTTGTATCATATGATTCTTTGTATTGTATCAAGGCAATTAAGCATAAATTTAGTTACACTACAAATTAAATTGCCTATTAAAGTTTGAAAGACAAGACTAGCTAGATAGTAGTCAGGCAGGTACTCATCTTTCTATACCAGGTCAAGTCCTTGGAAGGTGCGTCACCACTAGCCCTCGCAAGAATCAAGCTCAAGATATTCAAAATTGGGCACTTCTTTGTAATTTGTAGGTTTATTTGCATTTTGTTGTTGTTTTGTTTAACATGTAATTATTCATCATTGTATTTTGTTTGTTATAGCACTTGGAGACTTCGGTGGTAAGCACTTTATAAGCACCGTTTTATTATCATTCTCAACAAATCAGACTGAAGCTCCCAGTGTCATCCGAGACAAGAAAAGCCCACTTGCTTGAGCAATTATCTAAATATCCAGAGCACATAGTCCAAGTGGCTCTTCACTAACAAAGAAGCCCACCATTTGAACAAATTATGGGTTATTTCATGTAAAGTTAGGTAAGGATAATAGCTTGAGCTTCAATCTCAAGAACAATTCTGAAACATAACCTGCTACTGTGAAACCTGCCTATACAGACCACCCTAGGGAGACAAGAAATGTGGTCTTTATAGGCAGGTGGTCTTTCCATACAGGTGGTCACAAAAGCAGGTTTTACTGTACTTGCATCTTCGCACCAGATTTGCTTGATCTGCTTGTGATACTAGGGTTCATTTCCTACATCATCCGGAATCATATCCCAGGATCAGAATCAGAATGAATCATGACAGCTCTGGCTAATGAGAACAGTCCTTCGTAGCTAACCTGATGGAGAGCTCTACAACCATCAGAGGTCAATGCTCTGCATATTCACAAACAAATCTCAGTCATGGATAGTAGAACTAATGGAAGTCAAGAATACAAAAGTTCTTTGATCTAAAGCATTTTGATATATCATTCACTCTCCAAATCCCTCCTGTACAAAGCTCAACCCCTCCCCTGTGAGTTGGGATGATAATATTCACCTGTTTTGATTGATTCCATGCACCGTTAGTTTACAACAATTTGGAATCATTTTTTCCTTCTTTTTGGGGTAAATAGGGAAATTAATATTTTATAAGTATTACGTACATGTATGGTAGCTTGTTTATTTTCATTACATCCTCAATTCCTCCTATCATATTATAGATATACATGTAGACCTACATGTATACAGAAGCTTTTTGACTCGAGTTTACTATGGTAATCTTACACTGATTTGCACTTCTAAAAATAACTGATTTATTCATTTTACATTTCATGTTTCCCAATGGCATGTCAAGAACCTACTATGTACATGTACATGTAAAGGCTATAGGCCAACGCTGTAAATACTTTCATTTGTATTGGCTACCAGTATCATTCACTGCGGACCAATATAATTACATTTCAATAATCCCAGAAGATTAGATGGAGGAGACCAAATGATGGAGGAGACCAAATGGTAGAGTTTTCTAATAAACATGTTATGGTCAGAAAATAACTTGTCAAAAATTCAAAATGTATATTCTTGGGAGTACAAATCATGCTGTATATTTTGTGGTGTAATTGTTTCAGCTAAATTCTTGACAGAACAGTGACATAAATACATGTAAGTACAAAAGAGAAACAGCAAAGGACAGATAAAGACAAAGTCATAGAGAGAGGGGGAGGGGAGAGTGAGTGAGTAGGCGCATTTATACTGTCAAATACCTCATTTTGAAAAGTCGCGATGTTTCGTGCACCCGGTTACACTTGTGCTGAAACATCACCGACGGAGCTGTTCAGCGATGTTTTGGCGTGTTTCGGTTGGTAATGCGCATGTGCAGTCTTCCCGACCTTTGACCCCGGCCTGCTATAAGATTTTTAGCGCGCGCAATTTCCAGCTAGCGCTATAGCTAGCTAAATAGCGATACATCCCATGCGCATGCATGCGATATGTTTTGTTTATCTCGCGTGTAGTATTTGAGGCAAGAGTGGATAAGTTACGAAGTACGGACTACGGCTGCTGATTCAGTTTTCCCAAATTCAATCGAAATCTAGTAGTAAAAACGATATGGGAAGGTTAAGAAAATCATCGTTGTTAATTGTTAATTTCATGCTTTCACTCATTTCTCTGAAGCCCTTTTCCCCACGTTTGCAGGGACGCTTGGAAGTCTGGTGGAGGAGCTCTCCCTGCCTCCACATCGAAATCAAGAACTTCATCTCATCATCAGTCCAATGGGAATTGTTCACTTCCATATTAATTAATCTAACAAAACACTCAAATACTACTACTAGACAGATATGGCCAGACGGGAATAACGAAGATTGAATAAAGGATGAGTTAACGGAATTGGAACAAACGGAGCTGAATGAACGGATAACACGCGCGACGATGGAAATGCTATAAATATCACACGGGAAGAACGTGGTTTAAAAGAGCGCGGGTAACAATCCGGAAGTGCCGGAAGTCACGTGCCTAACATCGCGATGTTACAACTGCGAGCGGTTATACTTGCCAAACACGCCAAAACACGCCAAAACACGCCAAAAGATCACACTTCGTTTTGGAATGTTTGGGGCTTGGCATGTCTGCCGGTAAAGCGTAGTTGCCCTTGGTAACATCGCGGCCAGGCTCCGGTTTGGCATTTTTTGGCGTGTTTGGATGACAGTGTAACTGCCCTAGTGTGTGTGTGTGTGTGTGAGAGAGAGAGAGAGAGAGAGAGAGGGGGGGGGGGTGGGGGTCTAGGGATGGGGGGGGGGGGGGTGGTGGGACTCCCAAAGTGAGAGAAAAACACATAATTCACCCAGTTCATGTGTATCATCAATTCTGCAGAAGGGAAAAAATAAGAATTTTACAAGATCGTGCCAGAGACAAGTCATTTTTGATCCAATACACAATTGGGCTCTCACATACCAAACCCTTGTTGAACACTGAATAGGATATAGTGGGCTTTATAAAAGGGCCAGTGAATGGAAGGATAAAGCTTTTAGATCACTACAGATGATGAACCAGTCAACAAATTACTAAAATTCTGATATGTTTGCATTTTTCCAGGATTCAATGAAATGGGCACTTCTAGTTATTGATAGGATACCGGTAGTACACCAATGTACAATGTGTATTAGTGTCCTATGATATATAATAGGCCTATATCACAGGAATTTGTTTTCTTTCTTGATGATTCCCATGTTTATTAACCAAAACGGTTTCATATCTAACATTCAATTTCTTATAACTTTGCATTGTATTGTATCTCAGTACTCTGAATCCCCATCACCCTATCAGTGATAATGAACCCAGATTGTATGACTTTATGTTTCATAAGTCAATAGGAAATTACATTTGAACTTCTATACTTCATCGGCCATAGCAGCTATGTATACTGTCAATGGCAGTAAGATCCTACTTGTGGGCAGCTGATAACTATCATTGAAATATTGATATCTTACTTTCTAACTAAATTATCAATATTCAACAAAGAGCAATAATACTGAGCAATAATACTCCTTGAATTTTTACTGATCGGAAGACAGTTTTCTTGAGCAGGTTCTGCATGGGGCCTGTTTCATAAAACTTGTTATGAGTTGAGTTTGAGTTTGAGTTTGAGTTTGAAGTTTATTATCCAAAACAAAAAGTACATCAATATAACAATCAAATGTGAATGATTAATTAACATTGAAAGGATAAATGGGACCAGAAAATAGCATTTAATGCTAATCGTGTCTAGTACCACTAACACACAAAAAGTATCACAGCAATAAATGAGAATGTAATGAATAAATATGAATAACTAGTGAATTCATACCTAAGCTACAAACTATTCTACATCTAGGGTAAATGTGTTCTGTGCTTATATACAAAGCTTTGGTATTTTACACTAAATAAAAGATGAAGAATTATATAACAAAATATTTACAAAAAGGCAAGAGCCTTGGTTCTAAGTTATAAACAACTATTCTATTAACATTTTTGATATAAGAGTTCTACGAAAGCAAGACACTGATGCTTTCTCCCTTACAGAAAGGGGTAGATCATTCCAATAGAGTGTGTTATCTATAACAACTGCTAAATTTCTATGACAAATTTGCTTTAAGCCAATCATACACCATGATTTCAGTAGCTTATAACAGTAGCTTGTAGCTTGTTATTGATATCAAGTTTCATGAAACAGCCAGGGCCCAGGTGCACCTGACTTGTACTCTTGACAAAAAGTTGAACCTTGCATGCATACATGTACATGTATCGGTACAGGAAAGACCCACTCAGTCTCACATGCATGTATGTATTGCTTTCAATTACACTGATAATAAAGGAACCATAATTATCCATCAAAACTTTCAATTCATTTCCTAATAGGGTAATATCTCAGACTATAGTTCTCATTTCAAAAGGTTAAATACATAACCAGAACGTCCCATTGCTACTCGACCTCACTGATATTAAACCCTTGATTCTCATCTTCATTAAATCTAGTGAATAACTTGTTTATACAACGAATGTGCAGTAATGAAGGGATTTCAATCTTGATCACATGGAAGATTAGTGTGGAGGAAAATTATGACAGAAATTGGGAATGACTCTAGTAATTGGGAGACGTAAATGGGTAATGCTTCAGGGTGATATCTAGTCTGTTTTGTTGCAATTCAGCTGCAAATTAGCAATTTGTTGGTCTCCATCTGTGACTCTCCGGCCGCCTCTTCCTAACTCTCATAAACAAGAGATTATCGTCAGAGGAAAGGAAATTAGATGACAAGTTCAATCTCAGAAAGAATGTCATGACCATCAAGCTCTATAGATACAAACGCATCAAACATAGATATATATGCTTGGGGCTAAGGCAGGTGACACAATCAAATTGCTTTACCCATTTTGCAGTCTAGAGGTTTGACCTCCATACCACTTCTTCCCAAAAAATCTATAAGCTTGTCAAGTTCACTATCTTTTTTATTCAGTCTGTATTACACACAACATTATTATTAGGCCCCAAATTATCATTTCCCCAATAATTAATTAAATATGAAATTAATAACATGTATGATAAATTGATAATTCAACCTTTGCACTCACAGATCAGATTAAAATAATTAAAAACAACAGGATCATACATGCATGTACATGTATCTGTATGTACTATTTCATAGTTGACACACTCTTGTTCATATAATTTATGATCATTATTTTTATGGTACCATATGTTGTTCTTTTCTTTTTAATGGAATGTGGAAAAAAACTTGAACTTGAACAATATGTTTATAAAGGGCCAGCAGACAATTAAAAAAAAACCTGATAACAAAATATGCTCACGTGTACCTTTACATTGTAGCAAATGGAATGCCAAGTAAAATCAAGAGTCCATATGCTTACATGTAAGTGTCATGTGATTGAACGAAACGGAAATCATTACGGAAAAGCACATTCATAAAACATGACTAAGTACAATGTATGCTAGTTTCTATTACTCTGTATGAGATATGAGCAAACAGGCTTTACTTTCATTGAAACACGATCAGAAAAGTTTACAAAAAGGCATAGAATGACCAAACTCAAATACATGTACTTGTTACCATCTTTTATGAGTTCAAGTATAGCCGACACTCTATTTGGAAAAGGAACATCTCTAAAACTCATAAAGACAGTGCACGTACGCTGCAGGTAAACATTAGTTGTCAGAGCACTGGCATGTTTTAACCCTTAGTGGATTTACTTTGCAAATATTTAAGGGGAGGCCTTTTTTGTTGGAACAGAACATATACTTTAACAAAGAGCACAGGTGCATATATAGGAGGGTCATACCAGAAATATGAGAGATTAATGATATATTCTATTTCTATGATATGATAAACTTTTAGTAATCTATGCAAAATGTATTTCTATGATATATATATTATATATAATCTATAATACTCTATTTCTATATTATACATATATAATAATATATTTCTATAATCTATAATAATTTATTTCTATAATTCATTACAATCAATTTCTATTGTTATTTCATTTCTATAATTTGTTACAATAAATTTTGTATAATGCATTTCAATAATCTATAATATATCTCTACAATCTATTTCAATATTTTCCATAATACTCTGGGCATACATCATTAGGAAATAACTCAAGAAGTATGATGTAGATTCTCATGTGACTCCAGATCGAGAAAATCATCTCAACAGACAATTTTATTTTTCACAGTAGAACAGTTTTTTTACAATCAGCTTCTAATACGACCGTGGTCATATATGTGGCCTATATCACCATGGAAATGCTCCATCGCCACATCAATAATTATAAAAGTGACATAATATATTGCCATATATGCCAAACTTTATGATATTTGCATGGCACTTAATACAGACGAAATGGAGAGGTGAGACCAACTTGCGTCAGTACTTAACAACAAGTACGCACACTTAAATATATATATATAGCATGCTCCACATAACTCTCTGTCTCTCTGTCTCTCTCTCTCTCTCTCTCTCACTCTCTTTCTCTCTCTCTCTCTCTCTCTCTCTCTCTACCCTCTCTCTCTCTCTCTCTACCCTCTCTCTCTCTCTCTCTCTCTCTCTCTCTCTCTCTCTCCATCAAGGGCAATATATGTTTTCAGGATAGGAGTAGAAAATCAATGTTTTTGATATTCAAAAATTATCTTGAGAATTAATTTCTACAATCAGAACAATTATGAATTTAACTACATTTGCAGAGTTATAAGCTAGAGAGAATTTCTAAATACATACATGTAATTAGAATATATAACTAAAATTTTTAACAAATATTAATATACTCCTGATGAAAGTGAGAAAAAAAAGCATGGAACATCACTTCCTTAACATACAAACAGGTCATCTCTCTTTACAATATTCACAGAGGTGTTTATACAAAGTGTTGATTACCTGAATCAAGCACTAGATGAATGTATCTGTTTAGCGCCAGAAGGGTGTTAACTCTGTATCAATGATAGGAGTCAATGACCTTCTGGCTCTGAGCTGACATATTATTCATAACATCAAACCATAAGAATAAAAATAGAATATGATCAATAAATGATTCACATACCAGAATGTTTTTGTTTATAATCTGTCAGCCATTATACCACTGCTGTACTTCTTGTCATGGTTAGTCCCTATAGCCTAGCAGTCGGATCTGTCAAAAGAGAAATAATATTGTTAGGAATATTGTTGGCACAAACCTTGCATTATTTACAAAATATACTTAGGGATGGATCTATAATGCCTTCTTTTTACTTATTTTCTTTGTGTGAAAGGGCACTGGAAGAATTGCTGTTCGATCATACAGGCATTGAGTAACATATGGCAGTATATTATTTCAACCCACGTACACATTTCCACAGCCTTGATCATATCGTCCTTGTTTTCACGAAGTGACGGTAGTGAGGAAAATCGTAACGCAAAGTGAATGCAATTTTTTTTCACTACCGTCACTTCGTGAAAACAGCGACGATATATGAGGTGGTAACCGTGGTAAACCACCTAAAACACTCTATAGCAGCAAAATGCATAAATGATGGGCAGAAAAGGGTGAACGAAAGAAGCTATGCATTTGTAAAATATATATGTAGAATGCAAAGGAAGCAGCAGAAGGATGTGGACTCATATACCTTCACATGGAGTTACACCCTTCTGCCTGTCAACAATCAATTGAGGTATCTACATGTATTCATGATTTAAAGTGAATGATAAATGAAATCATGGCTTGAGAGCTAGATAGCCGGTAGAAGGGCATTATGTTATTAACATACAATTAAATAGATATCATATAAAACCCTTCTGGCTTTCACAATCAATTGAATAATTTATTCATGATTCAAATTTTGTGACACACAAGTTATTGGTTGAGAGCAAGAAGGGAGTTAACTAATTACAGAGAATGAAATAGATACAATCCAATATCCTTCTGCCTCTGAAACGATGAAAACGTTGCAACATACACCATATCCTGTGGCTAAAAGTGATACTTTGAAACTTTGAAAGGCAGCACCCTAAACTAAATACACTTTTTCCAGAAGAAGTCCTCAAACCACTTGCATAGCTTGTAAGATAGCCCTTTAGGGGAGGTTAAAATCACTTGGCAGCTCAGCATAACAAAGATGAATTTCTGGAGCTTGAATGGAATTCCACCTCCACGTGCAACAATCATGATATGGGCCAGAGGTAAAACTTTGAAAAGCTCAACTTATTTCAATTAATTTAGGAATATAATAATTTCCTATAGGCTTTTATTTTATATTGACACCAAATATCATATGATAAATTACTGTAATCAACCATAATGTTGTCTTTAATCCAACATTTAATATGTACATGGCTTGATAATAATTTAAGAGACATTTTAGAACTAAACAGTACAACAAAATCAGTATACCGTAAAGCATAGTTTAAATAAAATGTATGTTAACTAAGATCCATGAATTTCATCACTTTCTTGAGCTTAAAACGGGCAAAAAAATGAGAAGGAAAAAATGTGTAGAATAATTAAATTTAATAATCATCAAATCAGCTCTGAATTAACATAAGAAAATGGGGATCATGGGGGACCAACAGGCACCGATTAGGCATTGTTTGCTATATAGAGGGCTCAAGAAGCTATAAGTAGTGCAGTGGGGCTTTAAAAGGCTATGATAGTTGGGTTAGAGTGGCCCTTTAATAACTTGTAAGATGACTATTCTAAGGATACGCTAAATCCCTGGCCAGAGAAGGTAGCAATAATATTTTAGCGGTTGATTTTTCTGTACCACTTGATACTTCAAACTGTCATTCATTGTCAACAAATCAACGTGTCTACTCTGCTCGGTAAACCACTCACTGGCCATTGCATGGTTAAAGAGAAAGTCCAGTTTCGGAAAAGATGAACAAAAAATTGTGAGCTTTCTTCTTAATTATTTTTAAAGTCAGTACTAGGAAAGAATATCAAGGTAAAAATGTAGTCAGCCACTGTGCGTACCAGTGTCTGCTCAGTGAGACTATGCTGACAGTATACTGCATAGGCTCTGTACTTAAGCTGCTCCTGATACAGACAGAGACTGACAGGACTAGGCTAAGCTCAAGGATTTAGGAATTGTGGTAAAGTGTCATATTGGAGTCTGTATCTGCGAACTAGTCTCCTGAAAAGGATCACTCCTTAAATGCCCTCATATTTAAATGTGGTGTTGGTTTGACCAAATTAACATTCCTGTCAAATGGGTGTGTACACTGTAGTTCCATTTCTGTGTAGAGAACATGTGACGTTCAGCAACAAAGAGCCACTTTCTTATCATTTTGATGATTCAAAAACCTCAAAGTATCATTAAATATGTACCACATATTCGACTTTTCTGTTCGCTTCCAGACTCTTTTTTTCTTCTTTCAGAGTCGTATGATCATTACTGAACTTTATCTTTAAAATTTCAAACCAAACCATCAGGGAGGAATTCAAGGAGATGCCCGTATGAATGAAACAATATGTCACTTTTCCTGGATTCCATCTCCTTTCCCTCCCATGCCAGGCACCCCCTGCAAGCTCTTCACTTACCAAATATTGAAGAGAAATGACAAACATTAGCCGGCTTGATACCTATCACATTCTTGTTTGTATACAACCAAAGCCAGAATATGAAACCTTCCTCTAAGAAACACTCATCCCTTGGGTACCGGTATTCTTGGTTTCATAAATTTTGCAATTAACTACAGGGGGAAAAAAGTAGTGGGATTCGAAATTAGGTAAATATTAATGTAAGATAATGTAAACAATGCACTTGTACTTTAGAACCTTGTCAAGAGGGACCGATGCTCAGTTTGTGATAAAAGGACGCAGAAAAATGACAATTGTGCGAGAAAGTTTAGACAGCTAAAAGTAGATTTCATTTTCTCAAAGATCACTAAAGATAAAGATTGAGATTTCAACAACAGGAAAGTTAACAGATCTAACATTACAGCTTAGAAATACATGAGTAGGTGTGCTAAGATTACTGATAGCATAAACATTTCCTCATGCAGTATTCATCCCAACAGCTTCCAGTGAAAGATATGGGGTTAAGGCTAGAGTTAGGGTTATAGTTAGGGTTAGAGTTAGGGTTAGAGTTGAAATTAGGTGTCAGGTTTAGGACTAGGTTTATCCAGGTAGGGTCCAGGGACTGGGTTGACCTTAAGGAATTAGGTTAGTGTAGGTCATTGACAGTGGGGGAATTGTGTAAAATAAAACAAAACCATCAAAAACACATCAAAATATGTGTCACATGAAGATGAACCAACAGCTACAATGTACATGTTACAACTGGACTGTCATCTGAAGTCATTCCTTCAAATGGACCCTTCCCTTTTTTCTCCAAAGTCCTCATCTCTTTTTATCTCCTACCACGGATCTCATCATCTCCTTCTCTTACCAGCGTAGTGACAGGTCTTGATAACCCCTTCTATCCATCCTCCTTATCTAAGGAGTCAAGACACTACTCATCACATGATAACTCCAGCTGATAACCTAACTCCTAATTTTCTCTCATATTTCAAAAAGCGAGACGAGGGATGTTCGCACTGTCAAAAACTTGCACCTAGATGCTCATGCATGTACCTTTCATGTTTACCCTACAGGTAGTCCTAGCAAGGTAGACAAATTATTGAAATATATTCTCCAGGGCTACTTTCTACATGTTTATTCTGTATGCTTCTAAATTTATATGAAACTATCAATACTAATTCTTTCTATACAAGGCTCTTATTGGAGATGAGGGAAAATCATCATACAGACACCATTTAGAATTTTTATTGTCAGCCATGTATGCCAAGAATCCAATCCAATCCAATCCAGTACTCTATTTGAACAGTGTGAACAGTGGCAATAAAAACTAAAAACTGGCACAATACTTGACTTAACTGGGACAGTATAAATACATCTATTGAGAACAAGGATATAAAAACCATTTTATCATCCTCAATTCCCTTCTTTCTATCAAAGGATTGGGATTGTTTTTCTCAAAGTTTTACCAAGTAGGAGCCACCCAGAAACTGGCATTTCATGTTGCTAATGAAACTTGTCTGCAACCCTTCAACCAAAAACTTGCCACCTATATGTTACAGTCATGATAAAGAGCTGGACTGATTAATGATAATATGTGTGGAATTATACAAGATGGATAGGTCCATTTGGTGTAGTTATCTCTCTTTTTAAAGCAAACTGTAATTGCTTTCATCAATCAATACTAATTCATCAAATAGAAAATATTTATCGCTTTTTACTCAATCTAACACTCTGAATCAGCCAAGTGTAGAATTGATCTTGAATACAAAAAAATACAACAAAACATGTCTGGATAACAGTCTTATATGCTGATTTTCAGGTATAGTCAAATAAAAGATAATTCTATTTCAGGATGCCAATATTTTCATCAATCAATATGATCAAACTACACATCAAACAGCAACAGGTAGCACCCTTCAATCTATGGGGGGAGTCACAAACCTACATGTACATTGAGAGTGAAGAAACATATTCTATATAACTCAATTTCATAAACTAAAAGTATGCCAGTAAGAAAACCAACGATGAACTATGGAAAGAAAAATAAAAGCTGTCCGCGAGAAGGCTGTAACAACCAAGTATTGTTAATGGCACTTACAGCCTTATTGCTGGTAGCTGATGAAATGCTCAATTCCAAGTGAAAAGATTTCAAGTCCACTGTCAAAGACAGGTGTAATAGGTCCATGATAAAACCAAGGATCTTTTTGTTTTCACTTCAAAGAGGAACCTCTCCTTGCCCCATGGATTGCTCAGTGGGTCAAATACCCAAGACTCCTGAATAAATACATCTCATCCTCCTATATACATCTCTATGATTAGCTGGACAGAGAAAGAGGGTGCATGGATCATAAGGAAGAGACAAAGAGGTGGAGGTAGAGCTTCCGACTTTCTTCCAAAAAGAGTATTCACACTTATGGCAAAACTAGTATTTTACTTTCACAAATTTGTGAAGTGTTCCTAATTCACCACAGCTTCATGCTGTGGAAGGATGGAGTCAAATGGAAATGAAGCTGGGAGCTAGGGATGATCTTTTTTCATTTCCAAAATTATACCTCCGCGTCCTCCGCTTTCATCCCATATCATCTATCGTCTTCTACTCTGGTCGTCAACGGGCTCTTGCTCATATTATCATTTCCCTCCAGTTTATCTCCTAAAATACTCTCCCTGAGATTTAACCGCAATGCATGAACACTTTTCACCACCCTCCTTTCTCCTTCTTGAAGTTCTTCCTCCTCCTTTAACTGTCTTTCATTCATCTCCCATCATCTGTTATCTTCGATATTTGCTCATATTTTAATTTTCATGATTTTTCTGCAGTTAACCCAAACATCCCGGGCCCTGCTTTATAAAACTTGTAATGACGTAAGAATAATAACGGCCAATGAAATTTGTTGATTTCAGTAGCTTACATATCACTGTACAATGTGTGTCAGTAACTTGTTATTCATGAAAGTTGAATGAAACATGGAAGAAAGACTCTCTCTCTCAGGCAGGTCTTTCACTGACTTCAATCAGGTGACACACTCACCCACCAAGGTTAAGTGCAAAACTTGCTTTTAGGGGCACTATGGGGTCATGACCTTTGACCTTAGCAGAAAAGCAGAAAGCATCGGAGAACATTGGCAACACAATAACGTTCATACAGGATGATCTTGTCTTATCAATAATCTATGAGCTGTGTATTTTTATTCAATTTTTACATTGATTTCTGAAAATTGAGCTTAAATAGACAAAAAGTGATCACTCCTTTTTCCATGGCCAATGAACAATAATGGTTCTACTATAAGCTTAATGCATGATTTGTTGAATAAATGAATTTAAAAATTAAAAATGAAATAATAAAAATGAAGTTTAATCACTTCACTTGGTCATTCTGCCAATAAACTACATTGTATTAATGATAAACTCATGAATAGCAATGGCCTCCACACATCCACACTGCACCAACTCTACACACGTTCAAAGTCACCCTCAAGACATATTTGCTTACATTATAATCAAGATAATTTCCTTTTCTCTTTCTAACAGTAATTTGATACATGTTTTACATGAGCAGAAGTAGGAGTAGAAGTAAATGAATCGTTAATGGAATAAGTATTTATTTATTAATATAATTTTGAAATTCGTACTCTTGTAGTTTGAGTTATGCATTTGTAGTATGTTAAGTTGTATTACAATTAAGATTGAAGTTCAATTTGTAAAGTGCTTAGGGAACTTTTTGTTATTACCAGTAAGCACTTTAGAAATATTTGTTTATTATGTTATTATAAAGAAATTAATTATGTACACAAACACAATTATCAATATCATAAACACCTTGTATTTCCCATCAAGAAATCACTATTATCCCATACGGTAATCATATAGAACTGTAAATATATGATGAAGCAAACTAGAATACACACACATGTACAGGAGGCACAATATATTCATAGATTTGGCTAGTATCATAGATCTTACGAAAATTGTTCAAATCAAAGAAATATAATGAATTTGGGATTACATCATGTAATGTATGATCCATTGCATATTACTGAACATACACATACCATACACATTTTTTTTAAATCAATGCCCTTTAATCTAATCTCTCCATGATTCCAGACGAAACAGAAAGAAGTCGTCTGTAACTGTATATAGCATACATTAATTATGTATTCGTGCTGCTGGCTAACTGAACCCTTGACCATGCGCTCTTACGACTCAGGAATCTTCAACAAGTGTCCAACTATATACAACAACCAGTTGCACTCTAGCATATCACACCGAGTGTGGGAGTGTATCAGTTAAGGAAATAAGGATATCGGTAAAGAAAACTTGTAAGTAAATAGAAATTCAGTACATGTATCATTTTCATATAATACATGGAGCGTTGCTTTCTACACATGCATGGAATTAACGACATGAGACAGAGTGCACAGGGGAAAAACATGTGATCGTTGCCAGCTTACCCAAGCCTAAATCTGACGATTTTGATTTGAGGCAACAAGAGAATGTGATAACAATGAATCCAGAATACAGCTGCCATTCCACCATACTGCAGAAAATCACATTACGACGAGCCTGAAATCATATCACTTTTCCTTCTTCTCGACCGGTTAAACGTCTTTGAAAAATAATAGCTCAAAACCTACGAAGCAGAGTGAGCGAGAGAGTGAGAGTAAGAAAAAGGGAATCCTCCGCCGCCACTAACTGCATGTAGGTCGTGAGAAATGACGCGTGTGCTGAGTGAGAAGTGTGTTGCTGTCTCCTACGACGTGATACGCATGCAGGCAGGGAATCAATAGAAGACAAGCCAACAAGTAACGTCAAGGAGAGGTTAGACGTACGCTTCGACTGCGACACGAACAGACAAGATCTTTTTTTCTTCTTCTTGACATTTAAAATTGTTTTCTTATGCGGTATCTATTTCTTGCTCGACTTTTGGAGAGTAAAAGAGAGGATGGAATATATTTGCATTATGTTCTCGTTTGGGAATGTTTCTTTTTTATGATGATTACATTCTTAAGGTGTATGAACTTAAAGACTCGACAAACTGTTCCCTATATTTACTAATAAAGAGAGTAGTATTCTAATAGAACACATTTCAATGCTAGCATTTTGTATGCTGTAATAAGTTTTTACATAAATCAAAGTCACAATGATCATCAACACATAATAGCACTATTACAACTATCATTATCATGACCATATCCTTCAATACCATTATCTTCAATACTATGAGCATTATCATCCCCATCCTCACCATCGTCATCATCATAACCACCACCACTTTTCATTACCATCACCATCATCTATAACAACAACAAACACTAATCCAAACCTTATCAACAAAAATGTAAGCTATTACAAGCAGAACAGCATTTCTTCACCACCTTCTTCATATCTTTCCAGCATCATTCTCCATTTAACCCTGCGTATCATCATCATCACTACCAGCATCACCCTCACCATCATTACCATCATCATCATCATCATCATCATCACCACCATCATCATCATCATCATCATCATCATCATCACCCTCAACATCATTACCATCATCATCATCATCATCATCATCATCATCATCATCACCCATCACCACCATCATCATCATCATCATCATCACCCTCATCACCATCATCATCACCATCATCATCACCACCATCATCATCACCATCACCATTATCACCATCACCACCATCATCATCACCACCATCATCCTCACCACCATCATCATCACCACCATCATCACCATCACCACCATCATCACCATCACCATCATCACCATCATCACAACCACCATCATCCCCATCATCGAGCATCACCATCACCATCACCATCATCACCACAATCATCATCACCACAATCATCACCATCACCATCACCACCATCATCCCCATCATCACCACAATCATCACTATCATCATCACCATCACCATCATCATCACCACCATCATCATCACCACCATCATCCCTATCATCACCACAATCATCACCATCATCATCACCATCACCATCATCACCATCATCACCATCATCATCACCATCACCATCATCACCATCATCACAACCACCATCATCCCCATCATCGAGCATCACCATCACCATCATCATCACCACCATCATCCCCATCATCACCACAATCATCACCATCACCATCACCATCACCATCACCATCACCATCACCATCACCACCATCATCATCACCACAATCATCACCATCATCATCACCATCACCATCACCATCACCATCACCATCATCACCATCACCATCACCATCACCATCACCATCATCACCACAATCATCATCACCACAATCATCACCATCATCATCACCACCATCATCCCCATCATCACCACAATCATCATCACCACCATCACCATCATCATCCCCATCATCACCACAATCATCACCATCACCATCACCACCATCATCCCCATCATCACCACAATCATCATCATCATATTGTAACACACTGCACATTTCTTACCTTCCTTCCTTCCTTCCTTCAACAAATGTACCTAACATCCTTCTTCCGTCTCCCTAAAAACAATCATTCCACCGCGGAATGCAATTAACATCCAAGTATACCTCCAGGAATTTTGAAATATACAACCAATTATTTAATTATCTCCAACACTCTGGCGGATATTAATATCCACTGCATGCAGCCAGCCAGCCAGCGCGTCAGCGTCTGCTACGGTTCGATCTTTTCACATCAATAATCCCATACATCGATATTACACGTTGCCCATTATCTAGCTAACGCTCAGCTGAGGAGAGGAATGAACACTAATTTTGGGATACATGTACATGTAATTACACCTAATATACGCTCTTTGTTTACTAATAATATACAGAGGGATTGTAAGGTATTTTAAAGGGAAAGTCCACCTTTCTTGATTAAGTTGTTTACAAATATGAGAAACAAATACATTTTCAGATTTGATGTGAAAGATGATAGTTACAGTCCTGTATACCAATTTAAAAATGTATCAATCACCAGTTGGATTTTGTTCCAAATTGTCAGCTTGATAGTTTGAGGGCACTACAGAATTTGAACACATTTACTTCATGCTCTAACCTAGTGTAAAATGCTAGAAAATTGACAACAACATAATTTTTAATCAAGTCAAACAGAAAACGTTTCACACAATGGACAGTTCAGAATGTACGATTGGAATTACACAGTGAGCACAGGTTTTCACAAGTTCAATTTGACTGAACATGCTCAAATTAAAAAAAGAAATACATGATTGATATAATTCAAAGATGGCTTGTGTTAAATTTGTGGCCAATGTATGTTGCCTTCATAAATGCTAACAAATTCAGAGAGATTATTGTAAAGTTTGCCATTTCCATTGGTGTTCATGAAAATGTTAATATTCATGTTTTATTGGGAATGAGCAGAGTTTGGAGATAGCAGTTGAGCACTGGCTCATGAAGGAGGGGAAAATATATTAATGTGAAGAGCAATATAATCTTATTTAAATTCATGAATAAATAGAAAAATGAATCATACATTAATTATTTGTTGGTATCTTCAAGATGGAAAACAAAGTAGAAGAGAAATCAGTCTCTTTGGAGGAAAGTGGACTACATTTGATGCATGGAGAAAGAAATGCTAAAATGGAAGAAAAAAAAAACATGACAAATAAATAGAAGCTAAAGGGTTACAGTTGGTGATAATCAGGACAGTTTACACCTAGAAAAGGGCTATATATAGCTTTAGAATAATTGCAATACCATAGAGACAAGATACATGTATTACCCTATGAAAGAAAAACCACTGAACTGACTCCAGCTTCATGACAAACCACATCTCTAGCTGCTCTGATACACAACACATCCCTGGAGTTAAAACAGATTAGAAGATCAATATTCCCGGGTTCTGGATTGCTTCTGCTTGGCTATACCTGAAACAAGTATTTTAATTAAATAAAGGGGTGACCTTTTTGACCAGCATAGCAATGACCGCTTACTTGAATATCAAATGTCAGATATATTTCCAAGTCATGTTCTATTCAAATTACATCGAATTCAATGTTGTTGTGTTCTTTTCTCCATTTTTAAAATGAAAGGATATCTATCTCAGTCATTGATGAGAACATGATCAAAAAATGGATCACCTGGATAGGGCTCGTTGATTCAATATAAAGCCAAAGGATGAAATACCTATAAATCTGTAATGCCCCATACCCAATAGGTAAAATGCTCACGTACCAAATAGATGCTTAAAAATAAATGAGCATTTTTAAAAAGGAGACAAATTTTGGCTTGCATGTTCACTTAAACCTGTCTCACATGCTTGTCACACAAATTCCTCATCAGTATCACATTTGACACCCTTTTCATCACACTTCTTGGGTAATTAACTTTAAATAATGAATAACTCTCTCTCTGAGGTAATATCCATGTTAGCTAATCACCCTTCAAAATATAATAATTCACCCTGTCAAAACGCTCCCTCGGTAGGTCATTCCCTAGGAGAACCTGCTCAACCAAACATTAAACACATAACTCTACGCCGTCGTGCTTCAACCGGAGTGAAAATCATGAATTATTTATAATTAGAGAGCCTTGTTTCATGATTATATGTCACTGAATACAACGTTTCACTGAAATGAAACCTGCTCAAACAATTAAGGGGAATTACCTGTCGAATCCACTAATGCCATTGCTGAATTACGTATTAGGGCTCGTTCCCATACATGTTCACGTTTCAGCACAATGTTTTATGGGGTTGTATGTACTCAATTGAAAAAGTAGCTACATGAAAAAAAAGATCCAACACATATTCACTGTGTTTACAGTAAACCACAGTGTTTACCACAGCATACATTTACAAGAACAAGCCTTTTGAGACCTAATGATGAGGCCATTTAAAGCAGTGTGTTTTATAGTATGAATTTGCCAAGCATACAAATTACAAGTAAGAAAGTGATGAATGCATGCACAATGAAAGTGAAAAATGGGCAAATATAGAATTTAATGTATGACTATGAGGTGCAAACATGCATTACTGGTAATCATCTTTTATTTTGCCCCCTTAAACTTGGCTTACATTTCAAACTTAGTACTTCACATTAATTCAACAGCTCTTTATGTAAATGAACCTACCCGTTAAATGTATACTTTTTACTATAGCATAGCAAAATTTTGAAACTGAGGAGGATGATAATAACATGAAATGGTGGATGGTTTGAAGATGTCATTCAATCTTTTAAGAGTGCTCGAAAATTCCTTTATCAAGTTAAAGAAAGTAGTACCAGGACAAGCAACACAAGAGTTTTGTTATTGAACGTGGATGTTTCAGCCACAAAGTCCCCAGAATAACCATGATGATTTTCTTCAAGGCGTATCTGACTACATGTATGGAGAATAAAGAGCAAAGGAACAGCAACTCATAACAACCATGACATTTGATTTTCTCCCTGTTTTTCTCTCCAATTAATAGCAAGGTGGAGGATAATGCAGAGTTTTAACCAGATCATTTAAGATATTGAACTAGAAATAATTTTTGGCAAAATGAAGTAATTTTGAAAAAAATGACTACCATAGTCGAATCCTTAAAAACATTATTTAGTACATGCAACTTTACCTTTCAGTCCCACTAGTAGGTTTTGGTGTAGGGTTCTGCGCACCCAGGTGAGTGGCAGCATATAAACCAGGCTAAGATATTCCAAGCTAGAGCACCGCCTGGTGTTAAATACCCATCAGAATATTCGCTTTGGAATAAATTTGAGGGAAAAAGGTGAGCCACTTGAACTCCTGGGATGCAGCGGAAGAGAAATTGATCTCGAAAACAAGGGTAAAGAGTTGGTGGGTATCTGGCGCCTTACCGGTACCCTCATGCACAACGGGGGCATCAGGAAAAAGAAGCGGGCTGATGGCCGATTAGCATGAATAAAGACGGCACCGCCTAAATAAAGATCTATCTCATGCTGCGCTGCCTGCAAGCATGCATGTACCACTAAGTGTGGGTAGTGGAATCTGTAATGCTTTGATAAATAGAGAAGGGCTTAAAGAAGATTTTCCTTCTGATCTTCTTTTGAAAAGTATTTATAGGATTAAAGGGAATTTAAAAGTAAATCTTTTGTTGAGCACAGTCTTTCATATCTGAATGAGGGGGAGATTGAGGAGGCAAGACTACCAGAAACTAAATAAAATAAGAAACAATATCTCAAATTCTAGCTACTTCAAAAGTGTGAAAAACATTAAAAAGGATGATTTTGAGCCAATCAAAAATGCATAAAAATGCATAAAAATGGATAGTTCACCCATTTTCTCAGACACCTTGAGTTCACAATTACGATTTGAGTGGGGATAAGAAAATAATGGTTGACGAAGGATGTAAAAACAGATTAACATTACGGCAACTGCAATCATGACGACGCAAGCAATTGAGCAGATAAGCCTGCATAGAGGCCTCAACCATGGACCATGCCAAAACTAAATACTAATATCGGATGTGTCAGTCATCTTCATATGTCTCTAAGAAATGTCAATCAAAACAATTTCAAGACCTCATTCTGCCTTGTGGAACTACCTTGACTGCTAAGATTCCCAACCCCCTAACAAGAGAGGTACCCATTCACACTGAGCAGTTAAATCAATGATTAAACCAAGTCAACATCAAAATGACACCAAGGAGAGGAGAACTCAAGCGTTTCTGGACATCAATCATCCATCCTTTCATCTTTCCCAATTATTTTCATAGACTGATCCCCCCATCTGCCGCATACACCGCATCACACCGCATCACACAGAGCCACTAGGCCTGTCCTCATCAGCTCGAGATTGCCAAATATCCCGCTATTTGAACTATCCCAATCGCGAATTATCCAGTTAATTTGCATCTTCATCAGCCCGAAGTTGCAATTAGCGGGACATTTGGTCAAGATAATCATCCTAAGATATTCTGGGCTAGTTTGCAAAATATCCCGCTATTTGTCCAGTGCATCTTCACCAGCCCGAAGACTCGCACTATTGAGCTAATTTCTTGAGCTCGAGTTTCAAGTTTGGAGGTCAAGTCTTGAGCTGATGAAGACGTGATTTGTAACTTCTGGATTATTTCCCAAATAAGAAATAGTGGGCTATTTAGCAATCTCGAGCTGATGACAACAGGCCACTGAGATACAGATAACTTTCACACTGTGCTCTGAATCAATCACAGCAGATAAGAGGCCTCAGAGACAGCGGTGACACGACTCAAATGCCAGTCAATCTTCCGGTGTCTCATCTTCAAGAGCCCCCATCAAGGCTAATATTTTGGGAGAAAATTCTTGAGAGAGGGAGGGGGTGTCCCAATTTAGAAGGTCCAGCAGAGTTCACTAAACCTTAAATTAAAGGAAATACAAAGTTTTGGTATGGGTTCATGAATTTGGTTCAATTGAACATATTGGAAGCATATTTGATTCCTACAATATTCAGTGATTGTTGTCGCGGTTGAAATCGAGTCTAAAGTGATGAAATTGTAAATAATAAAGTCTTTATATTGTATAGCTCCCTCTCAAGGTCAAGATATTAATTTAGCTTTAGTACAATGTTCTTGACTAAAGTCGATCGATTTGCTATTCCCGTTTGGAAATTATATATCACAACTGCCTATTCTGAGATTTTCATGGTCCCAGCTACCATTGGATGGCCGTATGAGCTATTTGAAATTTATCAACATTTTTACCGGGAGCACCGGTAAATTTTTATATTCAATTTTGCTCAAAAGCAGAAGTGTTTTAGGGGCTAATTTGTCTAGTGCTTCTAATACATCTTCAGGGGCATTCAAATATATCAACATTTTAAAGAATAGCTATACGGCCATTTAAAAAATTTCCCAAAACTTTGTATTACCATTAAAGGAAATCTTGGTACTTGGTAATGACAATTAAAGAACTCTGACAGAATCAAAAAGTTAGAGCGGACGAAGCCCTGCCAAAATCAAATGGTATCCAGTAGGGCTCAGTCAGAGCACAAGCAACATAACAGGTATGAGATATGAATACATCATCTGCTTGGAGCCATGCACAAGGGCGTTAACTCATATACCGAGTGAGTCAAAAAAAAGTTTACACCTAGAAAATTGCTAATTATTTTAAAAATCATCTATGAACAGTAAATTATTATACATCTTATGAAAGAGTGTTTTATCCCAAATCATTTGGAACCATTTTTGAGTGGTATGTGTTCTCGCTTGGATGAACAGGTGGCATTGTTTGCGAGAGTGCAAAAATCGACTTGCGCCAAAGTGATGCCTACAGTATGTATTATGTTGGGATTAGCGGAGTGAGAGAATGGATTGAATGTATCAAATGAAATGCATTGCATATGTTTTTTTGCAAAGGGCAAAGACACACACACCCACATACGCGTGCACAAAATGTTCGCTGATATTTGATATTTATGTGGCATGATTAATTTCGTTAGGGATGTTATTTGGATCTGCAAAGACCGAATTAATACCCAAATCCCAATTGTTTTATTCAAACATCACATAGGCAACTTTGGCGCAAGTCGATGTTTGCACTCTCGCAAACAATGTCTCCTGTTCATCCAAGCGTAAACACATATCACACAAAAATGGTACCAAATGATTTGGGATAAAACACTCTTTCAAGACATATAACAATTTAATGTTCATCAATGATTTAAAAAATAATAATTAGCAATTTTCTAGGTGTAAACTTTTTTTTGACTCACACTGTACTTTAACACTGAGTTAACATCCTTCTTGCTCTGAACAGATGATATGTCCAGGGACCCGTTTCACAAAGCCTTTTTTCAATGACAAATGACAAAAATCAGTGACAAATCTGCTGATAACCAATCAGAAGCAAGGATTTCAGAAGCTTATAACAAAAATTATCATTTGTCATTGATGACAAGTTTTGTGAAACGCCCCCCAGAACAAACTTTCAACCACAGCATACATTGTAGATCTATGTATCCAGTTTATTGATTAACATACCACATTGAGGTATGAATGTCTATAGCTGTGTGCATGCATTGTATATCTGTTTCTACTAGAGAATGAGCGCAGTCCGTAGGTACATGTAAGTAACTCATTAGGGTAAAGTGAAGAGGAGGAATGATGGGCTTTTAAAACGTGATGAGCGGTGACAGTTGATGTCCTCATCATATCAGGAATGTACGTCTGCCGAGATGAACCAGTGAGCACTCCAGCTCCAATTAACTCAACGACCCATACAACCACGGAATTAGCAGACCAGCTAGTGCGGTATCAAAAGCAGAGTGATGTGCATGGTTCAAAGTTCAATTTTCTGGTTTCAAGTTCTAGATTTAATTTCAATGTTTCATATAAAAGAGAAACACAAGACATACAGTACATTATGATAAGATATAATTAATGTAGATAAAGATATTCACATCACAGCATATTTGAGAGATTAAAGAAATAATTTTTTTTTAAACACAGTGACAACCAAGTATATATATATATGTCGGCCTTACCTACAGTATCTTGATACATGCTCATTTCACCCTAGAATAATTTCTATCTGTAAGAATATGACAATACACACATGTAGTCATAATAGTCACCATCAAAGTCAGTTAGACCCCGTTCTCACTCACTTTGAAAGTGGTCTTAGTTAGACCGCTCCAGACCGCTCCAGAGGAACGGGTCTTGAGGAATGGTTTGCGAGCGTTCACACTCCGAGCAGTTTTTACGGCTCAAACCGCTCCACGAGTCAAAGTGGTCTTGTTGCTATGGCAGCTCAGGTAGGCGGGTCAATTTTTTCGCGCGCGGAAACCAAACCCTATGTCACCTGATGTCCCGTTCGCGACGCGTCCCGTATACACGTATATGTGTAGTGCCTGCCCGATCGCTCATCGCGCGGAACGTCACTTCCGTTCAAACTACGCTTTCCGTTCACATTGCACGTTAGAGCGCTCTGGAGCGCTCTTAATAAGACCCGCTCCTCAAGACCACCTCGGAAGGTGGACTTCTGGAGCGGTCTAGAAGTCCGCTTCCTGGACCACTTTGAGCGTTCTCACTCACCTAACAACCGCTCCTGAGGAGCGGGTCTTAGTTAGAGCGCTTCAGAGCGCTCCAACGAAGTGAGTGAGAACAGGGTCTAAGACATAAATTTGAACACTGAATCCTAAAATAAAGAAGAAAGAGAACAGTTAGACCACCAACATGAGGACCCCAAACAGCCAAATCTTCTGATTCATAAGCCCGATGCTTTGGACCGACAGATCTGAAACGGTAGCTCTAGCTCTCAGAATCCTCACTCTCTCTGAATTCCTATGCCATGCTTCCATCCCCATATCAATCCGTCAAAATTACAACCCCATCAATACTTGTCTGTTTGACCCATCCTACCATATATCATAATAGAAAATATAACAGGCTGTGTTACCAACTGACATCTCCCTGGTGTTACTCTGATGAGTGCACAACGAAAAGCTTTGTATCCTGTTTTCACTCTGTTTTCACTGCTACTTTTTGATTTTATAGTACCAATCATCTCTTTGTTATATTCCAAAAAAAAATCTTAATTCAAATGCAACTTTTTCCAACCTTGATCAGCACTATTTATGCTGACATACTGTTACGTGCAATAATTATGAAGCTTGAAGACATGATTTGGAATAGTCTGATAATGTCCTATCAGCAAACTAATAACAAAATGAGGGGAGGATCAAAAGTGCCTGGAATCAAAGCTCTTAAGATTAATATATTTTGTGACAATTTGTTACACTCTGTTGAGGTATGGAAGAAGAAGGGTCATCTTTTTTGGGATAGATTGCTTGATTTTATACAAACAAAATAAATCTTCAAGTAGAAGATACTGACATACTTTTATAACTTTGTTAACTTTCAAACATTTTCATTGGATTAGTATGGTCAAGACATAATGATTGATCTATTGTATATATTTATACCCCCCAAAAAGATCAAATTCTTGCACAAAACATGTTAAAATGGAATAACTCAGAAATTCTTTTCATATGTTATCAAATATCTTATTCACGTAGGTAAATTGCTCACTTCTTTGCAATCTACAAATTTCCTGTCTAATCAAGATCCATTCGCACTCCAAAATAGGAGAATTAGACCGATTTCACAACTTTTTGTTGCCTAAATTTGCCTCTAAGCCCACACAGAAACTTATTGTAGATGCCACGGTCGATGTCAGGCTCGCACGGACCGAGTCTTTGTAGTGTTGAAATTGATGCATTGGTTTGGGCCATGCCTTGGCATTACATTGAACTGTTTCAATGGATTGGAAAAAAGGTCTATGGGAAAATTCTAAAATGCCCCCAAACTACTAGAGTGCCATGACCGTAGTCTTCCCTTCTGCATTAGAACGCTAAATAAAAGAGGATTATATAAAAAGAATATCAGAGTATTAAAACACCTGCCAGAATGTAATAATGGTATTGGGTAAACTCACAAGAGAAATGTCATACCAAGTCTGTAACAACCATTTGGTCTGGCCAAATACGTCAAAAATATCAAAAGATGCAAAGAACAGAGAGGCA